>NC_091977.1:67388020-67711770 GCF_044704955.1 Pristiophorus japonicus | reverse complement strand
ACTAGTTACATCCTCAAAAAATTCTAGAAGATTTGTCAAGCATGATTTCCCTTTCATAAATCCATGCTGACTTGGACCGATCCTGTCACTGCTTTCCAAATGCACTGCTATTACATCTTTAATAATTGATTCCAGCATTTAGTTGGCCTTCTTTCATACATCATGAATATGTGTCCTACCACCTGGCCCTAAATTGGGAAACCTACAGACCCATCATCACAGCATCCAACTGCATCATTTTAACTCCAACATCCCTACCGCACAAGTTTATTCCCAGTCAACATCCTCAGCAACATCCCTGCCTGAGAGTGCTGATCATTCCGAACATCAGCCCTAAAATTTACTGTTCACCAATTTAAAACCCAAATCCCCTTTCCTATTATTAGCATGGTTTACCTTGAAATAATGCTCCCGATTTACTTTTTCTATGCCATTTAATGTCTTCTATGCTTTTATAAGGTCACCAACTTTTCTCCTCCTTTCAAAGTTGAACAGCTATTTGGGCTGCATTTTTGAGGGGTTTGCGATCAGTTTAGCACCTGGGCGGAGCCCAAAACGACTTTTTTTGTCGCTAAATGAGTTGCACAGCATTTTGCGCCCGGGCGGAAATTTCGGCAGTGGTTTTGTGGTGGCGCTAAAAATTAGCGCCCGCCCAATGTTTTCATCATTTGGATGACGTCAATCTGCTTGCAACACTGCGCTAGCGCCCTGGGTGGAAAATTTGGCGATATCATTCGATTTACCATCCGCCCGGAAACCCTCCAGCAAAAACCAGTTGAACTCAGGTCGGCCTCAGGGCGCACTTGCGCTAATAACGCCATCTTTAAAAACGGAGCAGAAGTTCAGTGCATAAAAGGATTGGGAGAAGACAACTTCATTTTAAACAGTGAAGTTTTATGTGAGTTTATAGTTTGTTTTAAAAGATATTAAAGGACATTTTTAAAAATGAGGGCTATACTATGTCAGCCATTATTCCTGGCTGCTTTTTCTATGCAGCATCGAGCTGGAAGGCGGCTTATTGATGAGCATTTTGGGCATAATCGAAGAGGTCACAGGCATATGGGGAGAAGGCCTTACGCCCTATGAGTTTATAGGGAACAGCGCTCATACCTGCAGCTCTCTGAGGCACAGTGCATTAGAAGGCTGCGCTTCCGAAAAGAAGTGGTCACAGAGATATGCCCGCTCATAAAGGCTACAGCCTACCAGCGGCAACAGGACTGCATTGTCCGTCGAGGTGTAGGTGACTTCGGCACTTGCTTTCTATGCCTCCGGCTCCTTTCAGGCATCAGGGGTCATATGCTCCATCTCGCAGCACGCTACACATCACTGCATTCACCAGGTGACTACTGCATTGTACGCACGCAGGATGGACTTCATAAACTTCCCAATGACCAAGGAGGCACAGAAGGAGAGGGCTGTAGGCTTTGGATGAATTGCTGGCTGCCCCAAGGTTCAGGGTGCCATTGACTGTACGCACATCGCCCTGCGAGCACCTTTACACAATCCAGAGGTTTACCAAAACAGAATGGGATTCCACTCTATGAACGTACAGATCGTCTGTGACCATACTCAGCGGATCATGTCAGTCAATGCCCAATATCCAGGGAGCATCCATGATGCTTTCATCTTGCATGAGAGCAGTGTCTCATGCCTGTTCGAGCGTCAAACATAAGGCCAGAGCTGGATGCTGGGGTACAAAGGTTACGGCCTCGCCACCTGGCTCATGACCTCCTCTCCAGAACCCTCAGACAGAAGCTGAACATCGCTATAATGAGATCCATGTAGCCACACGCAACATCGTCGAACAGACAATTGGAGTGCTCAAGCAGCGCTTCTGCTGCCTGGACCACTCTGGAGGTTGTCTGCAATACTCCCCTCTGAGTTCACTGTGGGGTGCTGCATGCTACATAGTTTAGCCATCATGAGGGGACAGGATTTGCCAATGGGGATTGCAGGAGCACCTCAGGAGAAAGGGAAGGAGGAGGATGAGGAAGAGGAGCCTGGCGAGGAACCCATGCCACCATCACACCCACCACAGGGGAGGCCTCGTGGAGCTTTCGCCACTGCAAAAGCCTTACATCAGCAGCTCATAATTCAAAGCTTTGCTTGAAGAATGAACGGCACATTTGACCATTGCCTGCCCACTCTATCCCACCATGTTGACTATTCTCCCTCTTATTCTGCAAATGAGACACTACACAGGAATGGTTAAGGTGAACAATGTTAAAATCAGAATAACTCCACGAGACTGTGTTGTAAGCTCAAACCATTGTGACCTTGGTCTCTTTAATATAACTGCAAAGTGAGGCAGCAGCATGGTGGACTGCCTTTTATACCTACTTGCTCCAGGCTGCACAGGTGACCCATAGGTCTCCCACAGGTGTGCCCCCTAGTGGCAAGTCTTACACATAGGTGCGGTTTGCATACATGACAAACAAAATAATTTATTAAACATTGTAAATGTTGTCAACTTTGTAAAGGTCATTTTGAAACTTAAATAAAATGCATTAAATATTGTGAACTTTTACAGAATTGGTAAACTTTGGAAACTTTCATAAAATAAACAATAAATCAACGACCCCTGCGCCAAACGTCTTTTACCTCTGGCTCTTCCAGCCCCCAGCCCCCACCCTCCCACCTCACGTTTATGGCCCTGCCCAAGTTTCCACCAAGAGTTGGTGCAGCATGGCGGCACGAGCTCTTGGGGATCCTACCCAATACCACTAGGAGCTGTCGTGTGAGCTGGACACTCTCCCTGGACAGCCCCACCATGTCCAGCTGTGCGTCCGCCTGTGTCAGCAGACCGGCTTTGCCGACTCACCCTCCAGAGCGATGGCATACGGGATTCAATCCCAGGAGTGCGTTGCCGCAGGCCATTAGTACTTGGGGCCTCCGATGGCTCAAAGCCCTGGAATGTTTCTTCCTCGGACGAGGTGTTGACCGGTGGTATAAGAGGTGTCGAGTGCATCGGCCCCTCTCCCCCCCCCGCCCCCCCCCCCCCCTGGTGTAGGCTGCTCTGTCCGCTCCTCTCCTTCAAGTTCCTCATCCTTGTCCTCCTCCTCCCCCACATGATGGCCTGATGTGGCGGGTTCATAATAGAGATACGGTGCCTGTGACTGGTCATCTGGAATTAGAAAGCATCAGATAAGTGGTTAGCAGCAGGGGAGGGAGCAGGGTGACATGAGGAAGGTCACATAGCACAGGCTCATTTGAAGGACCGTCGCTACTCCATTATATGTAGTCCAGAGACACTGCATCACATTGCCCCAACCCTAGTCCACAGACACTAAATCACATTGCCCCAATCCAGCACGGGGAGTGTGCAGGACTTATCCTCACTATCGAACTGATGGGAGGGGGTCAGCACCCCCACGGGCAGTTGCCCTCCCTGAGGCACCGATCAGACCAGCCACTCTCTACTCGATGTCTGTCAGAGGCATGCCTCGGGGTGGACCACTGCCTGTCCGCCGCTGCTCCCGGCGGTTGTGGGACATCTTTCCCTGCAAAGATGACAGTGGGAATGGCTACCAGAGGACCCATCTGCTCTTGTGGCACACACAGGTAGCCACTAAAGCACTGATATCATACTGTGTGCATTTAATACAGTCTTCTGTTTAGTGGTGCACGTGGTTCATGAGGAAGACATCAAAGTGCAGAAACATCTTTTAAGATCTCAGAAAGCAATCTTAAATGTGTAAAGATCATTCATGGCAAATAGGGTGCAATGCTAAACCTACCTACAGCAACAGCATGAGAACAAATAGTGTGTCAGATTTATAATTTAAGTAATGAAGGAGTGCATCAATAAAAATATTACTTAAACTATACTTGCATTGGAGGCTGTTCAGGAAAGGTTCACTAGGTTGATTCCCGAGATGAGGGGGTTGACTTATGAAGATAGGTTGAGTAGGTTGGGCCTATATACATTGGAGTTCAGAAGAATGAGAGGTGATCTTATTGAAACATATAAAATAATGAGGGGGCTCGACAAGGTGGATGCAGAGAGGATATTTCCACTCCGAGGGGAAACTAAAACTAGGGGACATAGTCTCAGAATAAGGGGCCACCCATTTAAAACTGAGATGAGAAATTTCTTCTCTCAAAGGGTTGTAAATGTATGGAATTCTCTGCCCCAGAGAGATGTGGAGGCTGGGGCATTGAATATATTTAAGGCGGAGATAGACAGATTTTAGAGCGATAAGGGAGTAAAGGGTTATGGGGAGCGGGTTGGGGAGCTGAGTCCATGATCAGATCAGCCATGATCTTATTAAATGGCGGAACAGGCTCGAGGGGCCAAATGGCCTATTCCTGCTCCTATTTCTTATGTTCTTATGTTCTAATGACCCTGCAAAGGTCATTGAACCTCTTGCAGCACTGTGTGTGGTTCCTTTGGATGCCGTTGACATAGGAGACCTCCTCAGCTATGCTGGCCCAAATTTTTTGAAAAATCGCTGGGAGGGATCGACTTGCACCCGTCCTGTTCAATTCTCTCCATCTTCTTTCAACAGCCATGACAAGAGCCTCGTTTGCATCATTGCTGAACTTTCTGGCTCTCTGCCTGCTGCCATCTCCTTCCATTGTGAATCATATGTAAAAATGGCTGATTCTGCCCTAGGTGTGCTGCACATGCGTGGGCACTCCCTGCCAGTTGACCAGAAACACGGAGAAAAAGAAAAAAAATGCGAAATAAAAAAAATTTGCACATGCACAGAAGGTCCAATTTTTTTTTTCGGGTCGCAAATTTTGTCTCCAGCACACAAATTCTGTTGTGCAATGTCGGATTTATTGCTATCGCTAACAATCTTCACCATTTGGCGAAATTTACAACCTCTGGCGGTAATGGTGACCCATAGAAACATAGAAAATAGGTGCAGGAGTAGGCCATTCGGCCTTTCAAGTCTGCACCGCCATTCAATGAGTTCATGGCTGAACATGCAACTTCAGTACCCCATTCCTGCTTTCTCACCATACCCCTTGATCCCCCTAGTAGTAAGGACTACATCTAACTCCTTTTTGAATATATTTAATGAATTGGCCTCAACAACTTTCTGTGGTAAAGAATTCCACAGGTTCACCACTCTCTGGGTGAAGAGGTTTCTCCTCATCTCGGTCCTAAATGGCTTACTCCTTATCCTTAGAATGTGACCCCTGGTTCTGGACTTTCCCAGCATTGGGAACATTCATCCTGCATCCAACCTGTCAGAATTTTAAACGTATCTATGAGATCCCCTCTCATTCTTCTGAACTCCAGTGAATACAAGCCCAGTTGATCCAGTCTTTCTTGATTTGTCAGTCCCACCATCGCAGGAATCAGTCGAGTGAACCTTCGCTGCACTCCCTCCATAGCAAGAATAGCACTTCCTCAAGTTAGGAGACCAAAACTGTACACAATACTCCAGGTGTGGCCTCACCAAGGCCCTGTACAACTGTAGTAACACCTCGCTGCCCCTGTACTCAAATCCCCTCGCTATGAAGGCCAACATGCCATTTGCTTTCTTAACCACCTGCTGTACCTGCATGCCAACCTTCAATGACTGATGTACCATGACACCCAGGTCTCGTTGCACCTCCCCTTTTCCTAATCTGTCACCATTCAGATAATAGTCTGTCTCTCTGTTTTTACCACCAAAGTGGATAACCTCACATTTATCCACATTATACTTCATCTGCCATGCATTTGCCCACTCACCTAACCTATCCAAGTCACTCTGCAGCCTCATAGCATCCTCCTCGCAGCTCACACTGCACCCAACTTAGTGTCATCCCCAAATTTGGCGATACTACATTTAATCCCCTCGTCTAAATCATGAATGTACAATGTAAACAACTGGGGCCCCAGCACAGAAACCATGCTAAAAAAAAAATTTGCGCCATGATTATCGCCCAAAAACCTGAAAATCTAGCCCAAAGTCTTCAGTCTTCTTCATAACTCAGTCCTTTAACACCAAGGAGCAGCCTTGCGGCCCATCGCACCACTGTCAAGGCTTGACTGTTTCCCTTGTTTCTCAGAGACCACAACTGGACAGTGTACCCAGTATTTCCAATGACTGAAGGCTATAGAATGAGGGTACAATGATACAAAATTAATTGCAAGAGATTTAAGACAGAGAGGAGAATTATTTCTTCTTTTACATACAGGATTGTGAATTTGTGGAATGCACTGATTGAAGCAGAGACCAAGAATAGGATAGATGGTTCAAGAAAAGGGGATAAAAGGATATGGACACAGGACAGGTGCATGGGATCAGGACAATTGCTCGTGTGGAGAATAAATACAGAGATGGAGTGGCTGGGTTGAAGCCTGTGTACGTGTTGTGATTTCTATGTAGTATCCAGTTTTGATCACTGCAGTCTTGGCATAACATCTTCCAATTTAGATTTTAACCAATTTCTCAATTAGTTCATCATTCTACTTACTATGATGACTGTTGTTCCACCAGGGATGGACATACCGAGTCTACGAAAACTCTTAGATCTCTTTCCATTTCACATTTAGCTAATTCAACATCATTCAGAGTGAAATATAAAGGAAAAACTGCAAATGTGAAATAAAGCAAAAATGCAGGAAATATGTAGCAAGTCAGCATCTGCAAGAAGAACATGCTATGACGTTTGGGATGTGTTATCATTCATAGAGCATCTATTGGCCCATTCTCTTCTTTCAATGTGCAGTATCTGCAGCTTACCTGTAATGAAGGTTAATACTTTGAATTCCTCCCACTTTCAGCTTCTGAGGAAGCCTTTAGTCCTTTAAGATAATATACACTCTCAGTCATGACGAGGCACATCCCTGTACCTGTGGTGGGGTTGTTGGATCACTTGGGTGCAGCGAATACAAGAAAATCAGGAGGGACAGTGAGTAGGCCGGGGGATGAGCCCACTCGATTTTCTGTTCATTTAAATTAATGGATAGAAATTGGATAATGTTCCACTGGGGCACCTGGTCCTTCACACCCAATGGCCAGAATGTTCCCATAAAAAAACGGGTGGGTTTGGAGCTTGGGGCAGTTAAGTTATTAAAAATGTGAATCCCGATCTGATCTTGCCTCCAACCGGGAGGTGTGAGTGAGGTGGGCGACCAACCCGCCTCCAGGGGACATTACCTCAATTTAATTATGGTTATCAGGCTGGAAGCTGCTATTTTCACTGTCTATTTTGAATTTAACTGCCTTTGGACAGGTTTCACACAATTCATACAACCCAGCAGTTAAACTGAGGAAGGGACGACTGCATCCAGGAGGTAAAGTGGCTTTATACCTACCTCCTGGATCCAGGGCCCCTGGCTGACCCTCCCATGATCCCCGATCCCTCTCCACCCCCTCACCCCAACCACACCCCTTCACCTGCCGATCCTGCAAGCCCTACCCCCTGATTGCTGACCCCCTCACCCCAATCCCCAACCCCCCCCACGATCCCTCCCCCAGACTGCAGACTGGACGCTCGCAGCTGACTGGCTGCAAGAGGGAAACCGAGAACTTACATTCAAATTCGGCCCGGCTGGCAAAATCGGCAGGGCCTGTATGAGACTCGCCCGCCTCGGATCCTCCCCGACAACCCCTCCCACAATCCACCCCCGACAACCCCCCCACTCTCTCTCCTTCCTCCCCCCCCCACAATCCACCCCCGACAACCCCCCCACTCTCTCTCCTTCCTCCCCCCCCCCCACAATCCACCCCCGACAACCCCCCCCACTCTCTCTCCTTCCTCTCCCCCCTCCACAATCTACCCCCGACAACCCCCCCACTCTCTCTCCTTCATCTCCCCCCCCACAATCCACCCCCGACAACCCCCCCACTCTCTCTCCTTCCTCCCCCCCCCACAATCCACTCCCGACAACCCCCCCACTCTCTCTCCTTCCTCCCCCCCCCACAATCCACCCCCGACAACCCCCCCACTCTCTCCTTCCCCCACCCCCCTCTGTCCCCACAATCCAACCCCAATTCGCCTCCCCAAAGAAAATTCCGGCTAATGCGTTGGTGTTTGTTGCACCCAGGCAATCCAGTAGTCCCAGGTCTAGCAAGGGGAGATTTTGCTCCAATATCTCAAAGTACTTGGAGCATAGGAGGCAGAACCCCAGCTTCCTGGATACAATCGAAGTGAAGTGATTGGCTGGTGGATTGGTGAGTATTTTTCTTTTCTGTAGGAAAACTTTGGCATTGTTGGAAGTAGGAACTGCAAGTAAATATATGTGATCTTTATTATCGAAGGAGAGCCAGTTAATTAAGGGGTCACAGTCTAAGGATAAGGGGTAAGCCATTTAGGACCGAGATGCGGAGGAACTTCTTCACCCAGAGAGTGGTGAACCTGTGGAATTCTCTACCACAGAAAGTTGTTGAGGCCAATTCACTAAATATATTCAAAAAGGAGTTAGATGAGGTCCTTACTGCTAGGGGGATCAAGGGGTATGGCGAGAAAGCAGGAATGGGGTACTGAAGTTGAATGTTCAGCCATGAACTCATTGAATGGCGGTGCAGGCTAGAAGGGCCGAATGGCCTACTCCTGCACCTATTTTCTATGTTTCTATGTTTCTAAATCGGCTGTTTGCTGAGTAGCGGCTGGGTGTGTTTTTGTTGTGCATGCAATAATTCAATAGACTGAATACTATAAACTCCGAACAGGTACAAACCCAGCTCTACTTTATTGGGGCCCAAAGTGATTACATCACAAGATGGCTGGCCTTTTATACCTGGGCCGCACACACGTGTGCACAGCCCAATGACCTCTGACAGTGGCGCCACCTGGTGGCTAGTAAAGCCAAGCATACATACATGACAGTTTTGCTAAGGTTTAGAATTTAGTTCTACTTGATAGTTGGTCATTGTCACATTGCTGTTTGTGGGAGCTTGCTTGTGTGCAGATTGGCTGCCGGGTTTCCCACATTGCAACAGTGACTACACTCCAGGAGTACTTCATTGGCTGTAAAGCACTTTCATACGTCTGGTGGTTGCGCTACAGGTCGGTGATTGGAGCGTGGGCAGGTGCAGCAGGAACGGGGAAATCGGGGTGAAGGAGCTGAGAGAGACTGTGGAAGGATGTGATCGGGGCCCAGGGGAAGCGTGAGTTCGGGGCCCAGGGGCAGCACGGGTCAGCCCACACTGCGATATGTGCGCGCACTAGGTTTGTACAGCAGAGCTGGTCTCCAGTCGTCTTGGATAATCCTTGCCACTGGACCAAGACCTAGCTCTGTCAAGCCCATGTCGTGGCTGGTATGCAACGGCCACCACACGTTTAAAAAAATCCACGCACAGGCATCTTCCACCCTTCAGGATGTAGTTCGGGTTCTTCATTCGAAACACCTGTGAACTTGTCTTTTTTTGTGGTGTGGAAGCAAGTCATCCTCGTTTTGAGGGACCGCCTATGATGATGATGACTTGGTAGTTGCGAGTGTAACTAAAGGGATGGCAGGGCAGCTCAGACCCGAGGATTGCACATCCTGTGGCATGCGGGAAATCCTGGATGCTTCACGCAGCCAGTACGTCCACGTGTGCAGGAGGTGTCTCCAGCTGCAACAACTCGAGCTCCGTGTTTTGGAGCTTGAGCGGCAGCTGGGGTCACTGCGGTGCATCCACGAGACTGAGAGCTACGTGGAGAGCACGTTTCTAGAGGCGATCACCTCACAGATTAAGAGTGTGCAGGCAGATAGGGTTTGGGTGACCACTGGACAGAAGAGGAGGACTAGGCAGGTAGTGCAGGAGTCCCCTGAGTCCATCTCGCTCTCCAACCCGTACTCTGTTCTGAGTACCGGTGAGGGCGATGGTGGCTCTGGGGAGTGCAGCTAGAGCCAAGTCCACGGCACCACAGGTGGCTCAGCTGCACGGGGGTGAGGGGTGGGAAGGAGGAAAAAGAATGGAAGAGTATCAGTCTTTACGGTAGAGGACACTAACAATATTCCAACAGTGGATAGTCAAGGGGCTATGGGGGGGGGGTGCAGGAACTTAACACAATCACAATCACTAAGGAGGTGATACTCAGTAAGATAATGGGACTAAAGGCAGATAAATCCCCTGGACCCGATGGCTTGCATCCTAGGGTCTTAAAATAAGTAGTGGCAGGGATTGTGGATGCAATGGTTGTAATTTACCAAAATTCCCTGGATTTTGGGGAGGTCCCAGCAGATTGGAAAACTGCAAATGTAACACCCCTATTTAAAAAAGGAGGCAGACAAAAAGCAGGAAACTATAGACCAGTCAGCCCAATATCTGTGGTTGGGAAAATGTTGGAGTCCATTATTAAAGAAGCAGTAGCAGGACATTTGGAAAAGAAAACTTCGGTCAGGCAGAATCAGCATCAATTTATAAAGAGAAGTCATAGAAACATAGAAAATAGGTGCAGAAGTAGGCCATTCGAGCCTGCACCACCATTCAATAAAATCATGGCTGATCATTCACCTCAGTGCCCCTTACCTGCTTTCTCTCCATACCCCTTGATCCCTTTAGCCATAAGGGCCATATCTAACTCTCTCTTGAATATATCCAAAGAACTGGCATCAACAACTCTCTGCGGTAGGGAATTCCACAGGTTAACAACTCTGAGTGAAGAAGTTTCTCCTCATCTCAGTCCTAAACGGCTTACCCCTTTATCCTTAGATTATGTCCCCTGGTTCTGGACTTCTCCAACATCGGGAACATTCTTCTTGCATCTAACCTGTCCAGTTCCGTCAGAATTTTATGTTTCTATGAGATCCCCTCTCATCCTTCTAAACTCCAGTGAATACAGGCCCAGTCGATCCAGTCTCTCCTCATATGTCAGTCCTGCCATCCTAGGAATCAGTCTGGTGAACCTTCGCTGAACTCCCTCAATAGCAAGAACATTCTTCCTCAGATTAGGAAACCAAAACTGAACACAATATTCCAGGTGAGGCCTCACCAAGGCCCTGTACAACTGCAGTAAGACCTCTCTGTTCCTATACTCAAATCCCCTAGCTATGAAGGCCAACATACCATTTGCCTTCTTCACCACCTGCTGTACAGGCATGCCAACTTTCAATGACTGATGTACTATGACACCCAGCTCTCGTTGCATCTCCCCTTGTCCAAATCTGCCATCATTCAGATAATAACCTGTCTTCGTGTTTTTGCCACTAAAGTGGATAACCTCACATTTATCCACATTATACTGCATCTGCCATGCATTTGCCCACTCATCTAACCTGTCCAAGTCACCCTGCAGCCTCTTAGCATCCTCCTCACAGCTCATACCGCCACCCAGCTTAGTGTCATCTGCACACTTGGAGATATTACACTCAATTCCTTCATCTAAATCATTAATGTATATTGTAAATAGCTGGAGTCCCAGCACTGAGCCCTGCGGCATCCCACTAGTCACTGCCTGCCATTCTGAAAGGGACCCGTTTATCCCGACTCTCCACTTCCTGTCTGCCAACCAGTTTTCGATCCACGTCAGTACATTACCCCCAATACCATGTGCTTTAATTTTGCACACCAATCTCTTGTGTGGGACCTTGTCAAAAGCCTTTTGAAAGTTCAAATACACCACATCCACTGGTTCTCCCTTGTCCATTCTATCAGTTACATCCTCAAAAAATTCCAGAAGATTTGTCAAGCATGATTTCCCTTTCATAAATCCATGCTGACTTGGACCGATCCTGTCACTACTTTCCAAATGCACTGCTATTTCATCTTTAATAATTGATTCCAACATTTGCCCCACTACCGATGTCAGGCTAACTGGTCTATAATTACCCGTTTTCTCTCTTCCTCCTTTCTTAAAAAGTGGTGTTACATTAGCTCCCCCCCAGTCCATAGCAACTGATCCAGAGTCGATAGACTGTTGGAAAATGATCACCAGTGCATCTACTATTTCTAGGGCCATTTCCTTAATACTCTGGGATGCAGACTATCAGGCCCTGGGGATTTATCGACCTTCAATCCCATCAATTTCCCTAACACAATTTCCCACCTAATAAGGATTTCCTTCAGTTCCTCCTTCTCACTAGACCCTCGGTCCCCTCGTATTTCCAGAAGGTTATTTATGTCTTCCTTCGTGAAGACAGAACCAAAGTATTTGTTCAACTGATCTGCCATTTCTTTGTTCCCCATTATAAATTCACCTGAATCTGACTGCAAGGGACCAACGTTTATCTTCACTAATGTTTTTCTCTTCACGTTTGACACATTTGCTGGAATTCTTTGAGGATGTAACGAACAGGGTGGATAAAGGGGAACCAGTGGATGTGGTGTATTTGGATTTCCAGAAGGCATTTGACAAGGTGCCACATGTAAGGTTACTGTACAAGATAAAAGTTTACATGGTTGGGGGTAATATTTTAGCATGGAGAGAGGATAGGCTAACTAACAGAAAACAGAGAGTCGGGATAAATGGTTCATTCTCTGGTTGGCAATCAGTAACTAATGGGGTGCCGCAGAGATCAGTGCTGGGACCCCAACTATTTACAATCTATATTAATGACTTAGAAGAAGGGACCGAGTGTAATGTAGCCAAGTTTGCTGACGATACAAAGATGGGAGGAAAAGCAACGTGTGAGGAGGACACAAAAAATCCGCAAAAGGACAGACAGGCGAAGTGAGTGGGCAAAAATTTGGCAGGTGCAGTATAATGTTGGAAAGTGTGAGGTCATTCACTTTGGCAGAAAAAAAATCAAAGAGCAAGTTATTATTTAAATGGAGAAAGATTGCAAAGTGCTGCAGTACAGCATGACCTGGGGGTACTTGTGCATGAAACACAAAAGGATAGTATTCAGATACAGCAAGTGATCAGAAAGGCCAATGGAATTTTAGTTTTTATTGCAAAGGGGATGGAGTATAAAAGCAGGGTATACAGGGTATTGGTGAGGCCACACCTGGAATACTGCGTGCAGTTTTGGTTTCCACATTTACGAAAGGATATACTTACTTTGGAGGCAGTTCAGAGAAAGTTCACTAGGTTTATTCCGGGGATGAGGGGGTTGTCTTATGAGGAAAGGTTGAGTAGGTTGGGCCTCTATTCATTGGAATTCAGAAGGATGAGAGGTGATCTTATCGAAACGTATAAGATTATGAGGGGGCTTGACAAGGTGGATGCAGAGAGGATGTTTCCACTGATAGGGGAGACTTGAACTGGAGGGCATAATCTTAGAATAAGGGGCTGCTTATTTAAAACTGAGTTGAGGAGGAATTTCTTCTTTCAGATGGTTGTAAATCTGTAGAATTCGCTGCCTTAGAGAACTGTGGAACCTGGGACATTGAATAAATTTAAGACAGAAATAGACAATTTCTTAAACGATAAGGGGATACGGGGTTATGGGGAGTGAGCAGGGAAGTGAAGCTGATCAGATCAGCCATGATCTTATTGAATGGCGGAGCAGGCCTGAGGGGCCGTATGGCCTACTCCTGCTCCTATTTCTTATGTTCTTATTGTACTTGATCATCATAGGCGGTCCCTCGAAAAAGGTATGGGAAATGGCAGTTTCTAGAGATTAAGTAGCTCCATCTAGTGGCGTAAATGTGCCGTTGCAGGTGGTGAGGGGAGGTAGTGGGAACAGATTGCAGAATCTATTTCTGAGAGAGAAAAGCACTCAGCTGAATATATCTGAACAGTGCTGCTATAGGTATGGGTACAGGGATCTGCAGCTTCTGGTACAAGTGATGTTGCAGTAGTGATTGTATGTCAAGGTGGTGATGCCCAAATCATCATCATCATCATCATCAATAATAAATAAGGAACATGTGACATGCATAGCAAATTTAAAACATGATAGCCGAGTGTTGTGAAGGCCTTTCTCAGTAGTCCTCTCTCCCATTCTACTGCAAGCAGTATTTAGGCTACATACTGGGAACAGCAGCATGGTGGTTATGTTACTGGACTAGTAAAGAGGCCTGGACGAATGATCCAGAGGCGAGAACTCAAATCCCACCATGGCAGCTGGGAAATTTAAATTCAGTTAATTAAATAAATCTGGAATTTTTAAAAAAGCTAATGGTGACCATGAACCTATCGGATTGTCATAAAAACCCATCTGATTCACTAACGTTCTTTAGGGAAGGAAATCTGCGTTCTTGCCTGGTCTGGCCGATATGTGACTCCAGACCCACAGCAATGTGGTCCTCTGAAATGGCCTAGCAAGCCACTCAGTTGTTAAAAAAAAAATGGACCGTCCATCCGACATTGACCTCGGCACCGGCTATGGACACGACAACGGCACACCCAGCCCAGTCGACCCTGCAAAGTCCTTCTCACTAACATCTGAGGACTTGTGCCATAATTGGGAGAGCTGTCCCGCAGATTAGTCAAGCAACAGCCTGATATAGTCATGTTCACAGAATCATACCTTTCAGCCAGAGTCCAAGACTCCTCCATCACCATCCTGGGTATGTTCTGTCTCACCGGCAGGACAGACCCACCATAGGTGGCGGTACAGTGGTAATACAGTCGGGATTGTACTCCAGACCTCGTGAAGTTTCATGGCTTCAGGTCAAGTATGGACAAGGAAACCTCCTGCTGATTACCACCTACCACCCTCCCTCAGCTGCTAACACCACTTGGAAGAAGCAGAGAGTAAAAAGGGCGCAGAATATACTGTGGGTGGGGGACTTAAATGTCCATCACCAAGCGAGGCTCGGTAGAACCACTACTGACTTAACTGGCCAAGTCCTGAAGGACATATCTGCCAGACTGGGCCTGTGGCAGCTAGTGAGAGAACCAATGCGAGGGAAAAACTTACTTGACCTCATCCTCACCAATCTACCTGTCACAGATGCATTTGTCCATGACAGCATTGGTAGCAGTAACCATTGCACAGTCACTGTGCAGACGAAGTCCCGTCTTCACACTGAGGACACCCTCCATCGTGTTGTGTGGCACTACCACCGTGCTAAATGAGATAGATTCAGAACAGATCTAGCAGCTCAAAACTGGGCATCCATGAGGCACTGTGGGCCATCAGCTGCAGCCAAATTTTATTCCACCACTATCTGTAACCGCATAGCCCAGCATATCCCTCACTTTACCATTACTATCAAGTCAGGGGACCAACCCTGGTTTAATACAGAGTGTAGAAGAGCATGCCTGGAGCAGCACCAGGCTTACCTAAAAATCAGGTACCAACCTGGGGAAGCTGCAACACACAACTTGCATGTTGAACAGCAGAAGCAGCATGCTATAGACAAGGCTAAGCGATCCCACAATCAATGGATCAGATCAAAGCTCTGCAGTCCTCCAACATCCAGTCGCGAATGGTGGTGGACCATTAAACAAATAACAGGAGGAGGAGGCTCCATGAATATCCCCATCCTCAAATGATCACGGAGCCCAGGATATGAGTGCAAAAGACAAGGCTGAAGCATTTGCAACCATCTTCAGCCAGAAGTGCCGAGTGGATGATCCATATCAGCTGCTGAGATAGTGGATGCATTGGTTGTAATCTACCAAAATTCCCTGGATTCTGGAGAGGTCCCAGCGGATTGGAAAGCCGCAAATGTAACGCCCGCATTTAAGAAAGGAGGGAGACTGAAAGCAGGATACTATAGACCAATTAGCCTAACATCTGTCCTTGGTAAAATGCTGGAGTCCATTATTAAGGTAGTAGCAGGACATTTAGGAAATCATAATACAGTCAAGCAGAATCAGCGTGGTTTTATGAAAGAGAAATCATGTTTGACAAATTTGCTGGAGTTCTTTGAGGATGTAACGAGCAGGGTGGATAAGGGAGAACCAGTAGATGTCGTGTATTTGGATTTCCAGAAGGCATTTGATAAGGTGCCACATAAAAGGTTACTGCACAAGATAAAAGCTCACGGGGTTGGAGGTAATATACTAGCATGGATAGAGGATTGGCTAACTAACAGAAAACAGAGAGTCGGGATAAATGGGTCAGAGAGTTTTCAGGTTGGCAAACTGTAACTAGTGGGGTACCAGAGGGACCAATGCTGGAGCCTCATTTATTACAATCTATATTAATGACTTGGATGAAGGGACCGAGTGTAATGTAGCCAAATTTACTGACGATACAAAGATAGGTGGGAAAGCAAGTTGTGTGGAGGACGCAAATAATCTGCAAAGGGATATAGATAGGCTAAGTGAGTGGGCAAAAATTTGGCAGATAGAGTACAATGTGGGAAAATGTGAGGTTATTCACTTTGGTAGGAAAAATAAAGCAGCACACTATTATTTAAATGGGGAGAGATTACAAAATGCTGAGGTACAGAGGGATCTGAGGGTCCTTATACATGAAAGACAAAAAGTTAGCCTGCAGATACAGCAAGTAATTAGGAAGGCAAATGGAATGTTATACTCCATCCCCCTTGCAATAAAGGCTAACAGTAGGGAAGTCCTGCTACAACTGTACAGGGCGTTGGTGGGACCACAGCTGGAATACTGCATACAGTTTTGGTCTCCTTATTTAAGGAGGGATATACTTGCATTGGAGGCAGTTCAGAAGGTTCACTAGGTTGTTTCCTCAGATGAAGGGGTTGTCTTATGAAGAAAGGTTGGGCCTACACTCATTGACATTTAGAAGAATGAGAGGTAATATTATTGAAATGTACAAGATTCTGAGGGGACTTGAGGGAGGAATCTAGAACTAGCGGGCATAGTTTCAGAATAAGGGGTCACCCATTTAAAACGGAAATGAGGAGGAATTTCTTCTCTCAGAGTTGTGATTCTTTAGAATTCTCTACTCCAGAAAGCTGTGGAGGCTGGGTCATTGAATATAATTAAGGTGGAGATAAGACAGATTTTTGAATGATAAGGTAGTCAAAGGATATGGGGAGCGGGCAGAGAAGTAGAATTGAGGCCACGATCAGAACAGCCATGATCGTATTGAATGGCGGAGCAGATTCAAGGGCCCAAATGGTCTACCCTTGCTCCTATTTCTTACGTTTATATCAGCCTCATCTCGAGGTCCCCACCATCATAGAAGCCAGGCTTCAACCAATTAGATTCACTCCACTTGATATCAAGAAACGGCTGAGCGTACTGGATACAGCAAATACGATGGGCCCCGACAACATCCCAGCTGTTACGCTGAAGACTTGTGCTCCAGAACTAGCGCGTCTCTAGCCAAGCTGTTCCAGTACAGCTACAACACTGATATCTATCCGACAATGTGAATAACTGCCCAGATATGTCCCGCCTTAAATCCAATCTGGCCAATTACCACCCCATCAGTCTACTCTCAGTCATCAGCAGTGATGGAAAGTGTTGTCGAGAGTGCTATCAAGCAGCACTTATTCACTAATAACCTGCTTACCGATGTGCAGTTTGGGTTCCGCCAGGACCACCCAGCTCCAGAACTCATTACAGCCTTTATCCAAACATGGACAAAAGAGCTGAATTCCAGAGGTGAGGTGAGAGTGACTGCCCTCGACATCAAGGCAGCATTTGATAGTGTAGAAGTCGTAAAACTGAAGTCAATGGGAATCAGGGGTAAACCCTCCACTGGCTAGAATCATACCTATGGTCGTTGGAGATCAATCATCACAGCCCCAGGACATCGCTGCAGGAGTTCCTCAGGGCAGTGTCCTAGGCGCAACCATCTTCAGCTGCTTCATCAATAAACTTCCTCCATCATGAGGTCAGACGTGGGGATGTTCGCTGATGACTGCAGTGCTCAGTGCCATTTACAGTTCCTCAGATAATAAAGCAGTCCATGTTCGCATGCAGCAAGACCTGGACGACATTCAGGCTTGGGCTGGTAAGTGGCAAGAAATATTTGCGCCACACAATTGGCAGGCAATGAGTGTCTGCAACAAGTGAGAGTCTAATCATCGTCCCTTGTCATTCAATGGTATTACCATCGCCGAATCCCCCACCATCAACATCCTGGGGGTGACCATTGACCAGAAACTTAACTGACCCAGCCATATAAATACTGTGGTAACAAGAGCAGGTCATAGGCTGGGTATTTTGCGGAGTGTCTCACCTCCTAACTCCCCAAAGCCTTCCCACCATCTACAACGCAGAAGTCAGGAGCGTGATGGAATACTCTCCACTTGCCTAGATGAGTGCAGTTCCAAAACACTCAAGGAGCTCGACACCATCCAGGACAAAACAGCCCACTTGATTGGTATTCCAGCCATCACCTTAAACATTGATTCCCTCCACAATCAGCGTACCTTGGCTGCAGTGTACACCATCTACAACGTGCACTGCAGCAACTCGCCAAGGCTTCTTCAGCAGCACCTCCCAAACCCATGACCTCTATCACCTAGAAAGACAAAGTCCATGGGCACACCATCAACTGCAAGTTTCCCTCCAAGTTACACACCTTCCTGACTTGGAAGTATATTGCCATTCCTTCATCGTCGCTGGGTCAAAATCCTGGTTCAAGCACTGACCACACTCGACCAGCTCCGTTGGGCGGGCCACGTTGTTCGCATGCCTGATACAAGGCTCCCAAAGCAAGCGCTCTACTCAGAACTCCTACGCGGCAAGCGAGCCCCAGGTGGGTAAAGGCAGCGTTTCAAGGACACCCTCAAAGCCTCCTTGATTAAGTGCAACATCCCCACCGACATCTGGAAATCCCTGGCCAAAGTGGAGGAAGAGCATCCGGGAGGGTGCTGAGCACCTAGTCTAGTCGCCGAGAGCATGCAGAAAACAAACGCAGGCAGTAGGAGCGTGCGGCAAACCCTTTCCTTTCCTCCAACAACTGTCTGTCCCACTTGTGACAGACTGTAATTCCCGTATTGGACTGTACAGTCACCTGAGAACTCACTTTTGGAGTGGAAGCAAGTCTTCCTCGATTTCGAGCGACTGCCTATGATGACGTGGGAGTACCTTCACCACGTGGACTATATCGGTTCAAGATTGCGGCTCACCTTCTAATGGGCAATAAATGCTGGTCTTACCAGTGACACCAACATCCCATGAACGAAAAAATATATAGGCTCCACACAAGCCCCCTCCCACCCTACTTCATTTAACCCTATCTGCATATTGTTCTATTCTTTTCATCCTCATGTACTTATCCAGCTTCTCTTTAAATGCATTAAAGATTAGCCAACTATTCTCTTGTGAAATGCATCCCATAGATGCTGGATTTCGCTTCTACAGTGGCCATTATCTTGTGCACTTTTTCTACTGCTCACCGTTAAAGTTTGAAGCTATAATCTAAAATGTTGCGTATGTAATAGTAGTGTGCCTTAGGTTTTACATTTGGTCTTGGCAGCACTGTCTCACATTATATGTGGACGACATAGTTATGTTCCAAGGGTTGATCGAGTCCTTGATCAAGAGATCAGAATACCAAATGAACTGGAATAAATGGGCAACGTGGACAAGGCTCACCAAATCAACTATTCCAATGCTCTCCTAGCTGGCCTCCCATTTCCACCCTCCATAAACTTGAGCTCATCTAAAACACTGCTGCCCAGATGCTAACTCGCACAAGTTCCCTTCACCCATCCCCATGACTTACATTGTCTCACCTCAAATTCAAAAATTCTTATCCTTCTGTTCAAATCTCTCCATGGCCTCGCCCCTCCCTATCTCTGTAATATTCTCCAGCCCCACAAACTTCAGAAAACTCTGCATTCCTCAATTTCTGGCCTCTTGTGTAACCCTCACTCTCACTTTTGCCGGCCGTGCCAACATCTGCCTAGATACTAAGCTCTGGAATTTCCTCCCTAAAACTTTCCACCTCACTCTTCCTTTAAGATGCTGCTTAAAATCTACCTCCTCCTTTGGCTTGGTGCAAATTTTTGTGCGATTACAGGCCTGTGAAGCACCTTGGAATAGTTTAAAATGTGAAAAATGCTATATAAATACAAGTTGTTGCTGAAGGAATGATTTGAAGAGTGGACCTACAGCAGTAATCGGATCACAGCAAATTCTAATTTAGATATCCGCTGATGAATTATTAACATAGAAAATAGGTGCAGGAGTAGGCCATTCAGCCCTTTGAGCCTGCACCACCATTCAATATGATCATGGCTGATCATTCACCTCAGTACCCCTTTCCTGCTTTCTCTCCATTCCCCTTGATCCCTTTAGCCATAAGGGCCATATCCAACTCCCTCTTGAATATATCTAACGAACTGGCATCAACAACTCTCTGCGGGAGAGAATGCCACAGGTTAACAACTCTCTGAGTGAAGAAGTTTCTCATCTTGGTCCTAAATGGCTTACCCCTTACCCTTAGACTGTGACCCCTGGTTCTGGACTCCCCCAACATCGGGAACATTCTTCCTGCATCCAACCTATCCAGTCCCGTCAGAATTTTATGTTTCTATGAGATCCCCTCTCATTCTTCTAAACTCCAGTGAATACAGGCCCAGTCGATCCAGTCTCTCCTCATATGCCAGTCCTGCCAGCCTGGGAATCAGTCTGGTGAACCTTTGCTGCACTCCCTCAATAGCAAGAATGTCCTTCCTCAGATTGGGGGACCAAAACTGAACACAATATTCCAGGTGAGGCCTCACCAAGGCCCTGTACAGCTGCAGTAAGACCTCCCTGCTCCTATACTCAAATCCCCAAGCCATGAAGGCCAACATGCCATTTGCCTTCTTCACCGACCCCATACAAAAGAGGTAAAAATATTGTGCTAGATTTTCTGACTGGGCGTTGATCAGGCAATGCATTATTAGCAAATCATCAACCATTAATGCAACCACAGCAACCCAGTTATGCAGGGTTACCTTTATTTACATCATGTGGGCAAATTCCTGAACCAAATTGGTACTGAAGCTTGGTTGGGAGGTGCAGGTGGGACAGGAAATTACATAAGTAGTCCTAAGGGGTTGCTTACAAAGAGGGATTGGTAAAATCAAGAGGATATGGCTCCATAAGAGGCTAAAAAGTTGGTAGTCTTTACAGAGGCTTTTTGGGTAAGAGAAAGATTTAGTAAAGCCAGGTAGGCCAATAAATAGATCAGGAGACCAAATCTGCGACTAATTGAATCATCGGGGCAGCAGTCCAACCCCCGCTTGATCACTGGTGAAATGGAGGTGGTGCAGAATGAGGTGATGGTGCAGCAGGTGACATTATTTGCCATTCGAGGGTAGCTTCCCTAAAGAAGTGCAGTGTGCCTGAAAGGCAATTGCAGAAGTGGACTTGAAGACACTAGTAAGTTTGTACAGATTATCCAGTGTTAATCTAAAAGTTGCTGCTGTAATACTTTTCCTAAGAATATATATTTTTAATTTATTCTTGGGATGCGGGCATTGCTGCCAGCATTTATTAGCTATCCCTAGTTACCTTGAGAAAGTGGTGGAGGGCCTTCAACCTGTTGCAATCCATGTAGTGAAGATGTCCCACTGACGCTTCACTGCAGTACTGAGCGAGTGCTGCACTGTTGCAAGTGCCATCTTTCGTAATAGAAGTAAAACCAGGTAATGTGCATATCGGGCAATCTGCTACTATCCGCTTTGTGCCCCCTCCAAAGTGGAGTTTCACCCTTTCATGGTTCTGACATGGGTCCTTATCCAAAACTCAACCCATCTTATCTCTCCTTAGATTTGGCAGCTGTCATATAAAAACATTTTTTGTTTTTATTTCCTAATTCCAATTTTCTCTCTACAATATTGATGTGTAGCTAAACTATTTGATTGTTGTGGGTTGTTACCTTTTGGACCTTATCAGTTTCCATTGCTTCCAGTTCTTCTGTAAACAGAAAATCACATGAAACATCTGTAACTCGGGGGATAAAAGACAGAAATTGTTGGTCGAAGGATAAGGTCAACATTCTGAACAGCCAAGACTACCAGTCAACTGAGCAAGTATACATCATACATTTATTAATGAACAACCCTCTCAACTCCAAAATTGGGCACAGGGATTAAAAATAAAAATTCATTGCACTACTTAGTAAAGCATTACTAGTAACTTTCATAAAAAATGTACAAATCTTGTTAAAAATTTATCAAGCCTTCAAATGATTTGGTTACAGACAGATTTATAATACAACATTGAAAACTACTTGTCATGTTAAATGATACAATGTATGATTTAATGAAATGCTCAGAAATGATTCCAACAAAATTAATTTGCTTTTTTCTGATTAGCATTTTTAAAAATACATATAAGTGGCAAAATGAGGTAACTGTATATGTACCAAAGAAAAATCCCACTCTTAAATGTCCATTAAGACCTAAAAATAACCCAGATTGTGTGTGCTTTAGATTTTGCTTCCCCTTCGAAGTTTGGGCTGCTGCTGAAACCAAAGCACTCCAGAATTCAACATGACAGTGTTAAGACATTGCACCAAACTTTGCTATATTCAAACAACATTTTTTTTAAAAAAGTGGATTATTATATTATGGCAAACATTTTTAACTTCAGCAGTCTAGTGTTACACTCTTGGTTTCTCAAAATAATGACTAAAATCTGAGATATCGCTAGGTCTTGGCGATTTTTGTTTACAATTAACATAAGTTTCAAACTATCAACCAAAAACTCATGCAAAACACAAAACGTTGAGCTGGACACATCGGTAAACCCAATACTTGTGGGGTTGACCAACACACAACTAATCCAACTGTATGTTGTTGCTTCTCTTGCATCATACAGACTGTGGGATTAAATACATAAATGCGCATTACAGTTCATGGCAGTAATATCTCAGCATGAATCCCCATTCCCACCCAAACCAACCCCAGCCCAGCCGGGCAGAAGCAGCCACGGCTAGTATGAGCTGGTTTGATACACATGCACATGTGCTTATTACACACTGACCACAGAAAGCAAAGTCTGCACACATCTGCCCTAGAGTCTCCATGCAAACAACACAAGAAACATTTCAAAAGTGGTTAAGCATTAAGAGTGCAACAATTAACTTTGCCAATACCAGACCTAACTGTTACTGCATCACCCCTGCTTCCTAGGCCCCAAATTTCATCATTCAACTCAGTTATATGAAAACTATTTTCCCCCAAACAAAATTTTAAAAACTCCAATTCAGCCTCACTTTAATTTTCATTCCAATTTTAGTTCTTAAATTATGATAAAATGGTAATTAACCTTTTTGTGAATAATAACAGCTGTGGTCTTTTTTTTACCAAATTAAGCAGCACTGCTCAACCTAAATATTATCATCCAGATAATAGTGTATGCATCTCAGTCTCAGCATTATTGCTGCAGTACATTATAAGCACAAGAACTGATTTACAGCTGCTTTGAAATGTTTTAGGAGCTAGTAGTATTGCATGGGAAAAAATGTCATACAATGTCTATTGTTCATTCTGCCTTCTATGATGCACGGTCACTAGAAATGTAATTGTAAAGTAACGTGGTGTCACGAGTAAGATACGAGTTGTTTTTATTTGGTGCTACAGAGAACATTCACAGGAATGGATGTACATCATCACTGATAACGGAATGCTCAACTCTAACTTCAATTTTGTTTTAAGATGCATACAAGCTCTTTCAATCAGTATCCCATAGCTATATTTGTAAGAACAAAAGATAGCATTATCCATGCTATAACTTTTCTTTAAATGAATTTATCCAATTCAACAAACTCCTGTAACTTTAAAATTTAGCTTTAATTGTGCATCCATATTACTACTGCAACAGCTTGCAGATTACACTAACAATCTAGTATTTCTAAAAGACCTACAATTCCAATTTCTCTTCCATGATTCATAAATGTTGTGTTCCATAAATTATTTAAATAAGAACAATTTGTCCAGAATATATTAAACATTCTGAAATTCAGGTCACAATGGTTATAGTTTACAAATTCTTCATGCAATATTTAAAACGGCTATGATTTTTTTATGCATCTAGTTTCCACTGAAGAACCTACACACATTGCATTCGGGCTTGATGTGAAAGTCATAATGAAATACACTCATTATGTACATGTAATTGAACAGTGATATTGTGAGCATCTATTTCTGCATTATCCATACAAGCTTCCCATTATGGGTCTTAAAGAAACACTGGATAAACCTTGTGAGGAACATATTTCAACTCAGGATCAGCAGCAAGTGTGTGAAAAATTAACACTGTTTGGTAACATTTGGTGAATGCTGAAAATCAAAAACACAAATCTAACAACTATAATTTGCTGGCTTTTTGCTTTATATCCTTGACATTGCTCTGAAATTCTAATGAATCTAATTTTATAGTATGTTTCTAAAGAAGAAAATTAATATATTGATACTATTACTCCATAATGAAAGTGCAGAGAAGGGAACTCAGGTACATGCAAAAAGTCCACAGATAGAATATGCATTTAGTCACAACTACAACTGAGGCCAGAAATCAACATCGGTTTCAATTAAAAAAAATAAAAGACCATGCTTGTAAAATGAAAATAATTAGGTGGGAAAATGAAAAAAAAAATTTCCTATTCTGTACCCAATGTAAGCGATGAGGAGCCAGGTCTGTGGCAATACCAGGTTCTCAATCCATCCTAACAATCCAAATCCAAAACAAACAAATCACCTGGTGTAGGTTTGATTATTAAATCATTTCAGTACGTCTCAAGTTTATATCCTATAATGACAGTTTCCAAATTAACGGGATTGCAATCATTTTTTCAATCAAATATTAGCTTCCATTTTTAATAGCAAAATGTTAAAAGTCTTCAAGAATAATCAATATAGATTTAAACTTGACCACTGAATAATTACAATCTTGGAAGGAACAAAAAAAAAATGAAATATAATTTTTTCTTCTTTGCAAATCTGCATTAGTCCTATGTTTTCCAAAAATGTTTTTATTCAGCAATCGGTTCCCCACTAATGTACTACAAAAAGAGTAATTTTGCAATATTGTTTTACAAAATTTGATGAAAATTGAATCAAATACTTGGTATCTGGAGCTCTTCAGACAATTGATTATTGTACTTGTTACCATATTATAGGCCTCTGTTCTAATAACTGCTCAGTGCTTTCCTGCAAATTTTAAAACAGAAGCCAATGTGCTTAGTTCTGTGACTTGGCTGGTCGTATGTGTGAATAACTTTATTGGGGTTAGTTTGCAGATATATGAGGAGAAATATATGTCATTACTGAATCCAATGAAAATTGTTATTATTATGCAGCATTATGTCTCGAGAAAAAACAAAAAAAATAAAGATTTATAGAAAATATGCATTTAATCAGAAATATTTCCATTGAAAAGTGGAGTTGAAGGCTGGTGTAAAACTGGCAGCTGAATGCCTGCTTGTGCTGTTCTGTGTTCAAATTAGATTGTTTAAAGAAAGCAAAAACGAGTTGAATGTAGTGTTAGGACAGTTCGTGACGTGGAGTTTTTCATTAAGAGGATAAAGCAGAGAATTCTGTTTTTCAAGGTAGCAAAATAATTCAACAAACCAGGTGACGTCTTAAGGTGCTTATAGGACTTTGTTGCACACCCGAGGGCCAACATTATTAGACTGGTCAGTAATATTTAGTAACATAATATTTTTATAGTACACCCAGCTTTCAAACCTCTGCCTTTCTGCTTATATATGATTTCCATTCACTGTACATCACAGGACAGCTAAGCAAAGTATTTCAGCCACTTACTGCTTTGGTTCTCTGGGTAACACCATTTTACAGATCGGCACAATCTCCCAACCCTATTTATTTAGATGTGGCTGTTATAAATATATGTTTTTCTAATCTACCATTATAAAATACTGAGGGGCAACTGGCTGATATAATTTTCATAATTGCTGCACCCTTAGCATACAGTGTGCAACCGCAAACAAAAAGAAACCAGTGTACAGTACTAGTACTGTATAAATAACACCGCTATACATTTCAGCATAATTAAGACTACAAACATACAACTCACATCATGCCAGTACTTAAGTTCATCTGAAAAAGTACAGGTGGCTAAAACACTTGCACGCCTACAATCACTCTCACTCACAGTACCTGAAGGGTCTATAAGGTAGATTGCTAAAACGGTTGAACTACCTTTATTTTATTTTTATATATACACACACACACACGTGTACAGGTAGATTTTTTATGTATATATATATATATATAAAAATAAAAAAGCACACATGCTAAAAGATCACATCCACTGTAATCCTGCAGCAACACCCGGAATGATCACACAAACACCAGGGAATGTTAGTGCACACACAAATTAAGCTGAAAAAAAAATCTTTGGAGTTCCAATCACACTGTTAGTATAACAATCCCATAATTGTTTCAATGTGAAGACTATATAAGCTTTATAAGTCATTAAATCACACAGTGCAAAGGGAGGTCAAATGACTGCATCACATCATGACCCTTAATGTAAAAGGGAAGGCTGGAAGCCACGATAGGCAAGTTCAATGGATAGTTCATTCGTATGCAACAAGGAACATCCAAATTTGTGCTGTTAGACTGGTCTCATTCTGAATCACGGTGAACTTCTGAAGCATCAGCTCGACAAATTGGACATGTACGATTTGCCTGGGGGAAAAAAAGGAAAATCATGTTTCATATATCTGCTACAAGAATTTGGCAAACGGTCATCGACCTGAAATGTTAACTCTGTTTCTCTCTCCAGAGATGCTGCCTGACCTGCTGAGTATTTCCAGCATTTTCTGTTTTTAATTTCAGATTTCCAGCATCTGCTGTATTTTGATTTCATTATATTTTAAATTAAAGAACAATACCACTAACCAATTCTGTGATTTCTGGTCCCAAACACTAACTAACATCTTGTTTGGTTCATCTTAACCACATTACTACTTTATACAAAACATACACGGGTATAAATGCCACATATCTCGCACTGTAATGTAGAACGGCCTCTGTATCTTTAGCATACCATGTGAAAAACAAGTTATGCCACTGAGTACTCGTTGTAGCATTTTTTTTTACAAACATGAAAGAGACAGAAATCAAACACTTCCGACTCTGTACCGAAACATTGCAGGGAACATTAAGACGGACTGCAAAAGTTTCTATAGATATGTAAAGAGAAAAAGGTTAGTAAAGACAAACGTAGGTCCCCTGCAGTCAGAATCAGGGGAAGTCATAATGGGGAACAAAGAACTGGCAGACCAATTGAACAAGTACTTTGGTTCGGTATTCACTAAGGAGGACACAAACAACCTTCCGGATATAAAAGGGGTCAGGGGGTCTAGTAAGGAGGAGGAACTGAGGGAAATCCTTAATAGTCGGGAAATTGTGTTGGGGAAATTAATGGGATTGAAGGCCGATAAATCCCCAGGGTCTGATGGACTGCATCCCAGAGTACTTAAGGAGGTGGCCTTGGAAATAGCGGATGCATTGAGTCATTTTCCAACATTCCATAGTCTCTGGATCAGTTCCTATCGAGTGGAGGGTAGCCAATGTAACTCCACTTTTTAAAAAAGGAGGAAGAGAGAAAACAAGGAATTATAGACTGGTCAGCCTGACCTCAGTAGTGGGTAAAATGATGGAATCAATTATTAAGGATGTCATAGCAGCGCATTTGGAAAGAGGTGACATGATAGGTCCAAGTCAGCATGGATTTGTGAAAGGGAAATCATGCTTGACAAATCTTCTGGAATTTTTTGAGGATGTTTCCAGTAGAGTGGACAAGGAAGAACCAGTTGATGTGGTATATTTGGACTTTCAGAAGGCTTTCGACAAGGTCCCACACAAGAGATTAATGTGCAAAGTTAAAGCACACGGGATTGGGGGTAGTGTGCTGACGTGGATTGAGAACTGGTTGTCAGACAGGAAGCAAAGAGTAGGAGTAAATGGGGACTTTTCAGAATGGCAGGCAGTGACTAGTGGGGTACCGCAAGGTTCTGTGCTGGGGCCCCAGCTGTTTACATTGTACATTAATAATTTAGACGAGGGGATTAAATGTAGTATCTCCAAATTTGCAGATGACACTAAGTTGGGTGGCAGTGTGAGCTGCGAGGAGGATGCTATGAGGCTGCAGAGTGACTTGGATAGGTTAGGTGAGTGAGCAAATGCATGGCAGATGAAGTATAATGTGGATAAATGTGAGGTTATCCACTTTGGTGGTAAAAACAGAGAGACAGACATCTGAATGGTGACAGATTAGGAAAAGGGGAGGTGCAACGAGACCTGGGTGTCATGGTACATCAGTCATTGAAGGTTGGCATGCAGGTACAGCAGGTGGTTAAGAAAGCAAAAGGCATGTTGGCCTTCATAGCAAGGGGATTTGAGTACAGGGGCAGGGAGGTATTGCTACGGTTGTACAGGGCCTTGGTGAGGCCACACCTGGAGTATTGTATACAGTTTTGGTCTCCTAACTTGAGGAAGGACATTCTTGCTATTGAGGGAGTGCAGCGAAGGTTCACCAGACTGATTCCCGGGATGGCGGGACTGACATATCAAGAAAGACTGGATTAACTGGGCTTGTATTCACTGGAGTTCAGAAGAATGAGAGGGGATCTCATAGAAACGTTTAAAATTCTGACGGGTTTAGACAGGTTAGATGCAGGAAGAATGTTCCCAATGTTGGGGAAGTCCAGAACCAGGGGTCACAGTCTAAGGATAAGGGGTAAGCCATTTAGGACTGAGATGAGGAGAAACTTCTTCACCCAGAGAGTGGTGAACCTGTGGAATTCTCTACCACAGAAAGTTGTTGAGGCCAATTCACTAAATATATTCAAAAAGGAGTTAGATGAAGTCCTTACTACTAGGGGGATCAAGGGGTATGGCGAGAAAGCAGGAATGGGGTACTAAGGTTGCATGTTCAGCCATGAACTCATTGAATGGCGGTGCAGGCTCGAAGGGCCTAATCTTGCACCTATTTTCTATGTTTCTATGTTTCTATTTGCAATATTCTGTTCGCTGGTATGTTGCTGCATTTATCCCAGTTTACTCTTTTATTTTAATTATTCTGGAACAGATTGTGGAGCATTCAAGTTATTCAATTAGTTTTTTAAAACAAAAGAATTGAAGTTAATTATGATGTTCTTGGGCTGTCAAATTCTTATAGCACAGTTACATAGAACATAATTGTATACCTTGTGTGTCTAAAAACTCACAAGGAAGCTTAGAAAAATCAACAGCAATCTAATTTCACCAAAACTATTTATCTATGTACTAAGAGAGGACAATAAATGGGGAGGTAAGTGGAAAACCTTTTGTTATCCAGTGTCTTTGTCAGATGTATTTTTATTACACATTAGGTATCACAGGAACAAGTACAAGAAGGGCAGATATCTTAAGAGTTGATGATGCATAGAAAGAATTGCAAAAATTGCACCGAGGCACCAATGTCAAGTCATAAATCTCCTGTAGTCTAATAATGACTCGATTAACCCCTGACTTTGTAAGAGATTGTTATCTCTCTCTTGGAACTTCTGCACACAAGGCTTTTTATAGGGTAGGTGCACAGTGCATTTAGCTTCGCTATGCGCCGTGAAGCAGAACTAGTTGTCAAGATCTTCAGGCAGAGATACTGTCTAAATCAAAAGCAAAATACTCCAGATGCTGAAAATCGAAAATAAAAACAGAAAATGCTAAAACACTCAGCAGGTCAAGCAGCAACTGTGGAGAGAGAAAGTCAGTTAACGTTTCAGGTAGATGATCTTTTGACATAACTGGAAAAAATTAGAAATATAACAGGTTTTAAGCAAGTGCAGAGGCAGGGAACGGGGGAGGGGAGGAAAGAACAAAAAGGTCTGAGATCGAGTAGAAGGCAGGAGAGATTAAGGGCCCAAGTTTTGGGCCACGTCTAGAATGGCGCAGCCCCGACCTGGACGCCCGTTTTTCGCGCCACAAAGTGCGACTAAAAAAAATTTCCAGATTCTCCGGCTCCCTGCTGGTCCTCTTGAGCCTGGCGCGGCGCAGCATGAGCTGTAGGGGGCAGAGCTAGGTACCTGCGCTGAGAACAGTGCTGGGACCTCTGCACATGCGTGCTACAGTGGGCGCGCATGTGCAGTAGCTCCAGGCGCCCAAAACTGTGTGGGAGGAGCCCGCAGCCCCTAGCCCTGGCCGAATGGCCTCACTGGGGCTGCGTGAATAAGGCTCCTCCCACGGCCAGCTCCTGCTTCCTCCCGACCCGACTCCCGCTCCCCCCCCCCGGACCGGACCCGACCCCCCTCCATCCACCCCCGCCGGACCTGACCCAACCCGCGCTCCCGACCCAACGCCACTTACCTGTAAATCTAGTGCTGGGGACGGGCCTTGTCCGACGTCTTGGGCCCGGCCCGTTCAGCCTCTCCCCCACCACCCCCCTTCTCCTTCCCCTCCCCCACTTCTCCTTTCCCCCCCATTCTCCTTTCACCCCCCTTCTCCTTCCCCTCCTCTCCCCCCCATCCTCCTCCTCCTCTCCCCCTTCCCTCCCTCCCTCCCCTCTCTCCCTCTACCCCCTCCCCTCGGTCAGAAACACAGACAGTGACAGACAGAGAGTGAGAGACACACAGACAGACAGAGAGATAGAGACACTGACAGAGACACACTGGGGGGGGGGGGGGGGGGGGGGGGCATCCCAGCACGCTGTTGGAAGGCTCCCAGTGCTGCAGTCGGTAAGTAGAAAATGTTTTATTCATTGATTTAAAAAATATATATTTCTTTTTAATTTTTTTTGATTGATTTATTGATGTTTTTATCATTTATTATTGATGATGGCTCTTTATTTGTAAAACTGAAGTGTTTAATGTTTGTAAACGTCCCTTTAAACCACCCCCCTCCCCCCATTCCCTACGCCTGATTTTCTAAAGTGTAGACAAGGTTTTTTCGAGTGTACAAAAATCTTCACTTACTCCATTCTAAGTTAGTTTGAAGTAAGTTTTCACTGCCGAAACTTTGAAAACAGGCAGAAGTGGCCAGACACGCCCCCTTTTGAAAAAAAAATTCTGTTCCAAAGTGAAACTGTTCTAACTGACTAGAACTGGAGCAAACTAAATGCCGAGAATTTGAATTTCTAAGATACTCCATTCTACACCAGTTGCTCCAAAAAATCAGGAGCAACTGAGGCCGAAACTTGGGCCCTCCATGAGGTGCGCCGACTTTCTAGACTAAAAAGGGCGGCGAAAAGTTAACTTCCAATTTTCCCCGCTCCTCAGGAAAACAGCGGCGGGACCTCTGTACATGCGTGCTAGAGTGTGCGCGCATGTGCAATAGCTCCTTGCAGCCCGAAGCTCTGCAGGCTGTGAGGGAGGGGCCCGAAGCATGCCAACCCTAGCCCTGGCCGAATGGGCTCCCTCATCGGCGGCCCGCTGCGTTCCCTAAGGTAGGACTTCTATTTTTTATTTGTTATTTATTGATTGATTGATTTGCTTATTACTTTGGTCTTGGTGCTTTAGGTGCAGGGTTCCTTCTATTTTTTTGTGTGAATTCATTGCTTATTACTTTTTGTGCTTTGTAAGTCTTTGTGCTAGGTGCAGGTCCTCTCAGCTTCCTTGTACTTTTTATTTATTATTGAATGCTTATTTTTGTGCTTTGTTTAGTGCTTGGTGCTTTAAATGTATTTATGCTTCTTTAATGTTGTTGTGAAGATGTTGAGTGCTTTGCAAGGTCCTCTCACTTCCCTTCCCCCACCTCCACATCTCTGGCTACCTGCGCTGATTTCTTAGCTCACCGCAAGGTTTTTCTGTGCGGACACAAGTGGCCTCATATGCTGGCCTAAGTTCGTTTGGAGTAACCTTTAGCTGTCTAAACTTGCTTAAATGGCCAAAATAGGCGCAAGTGGCTGGTAACGTCCCCTTTTGGAAAAAAAAACTAAACTTAAAAAAATACCTAACTAACTCACTTACAGTGGAGCAAATTAAATGGGCAGAATTGCGATTTTTAAGATACTATAAAAAAATCTAGTTGCTCCAAAAAAAACGGAGCAACTCCTGGGGAAACTTGGGCCCAATGAGTTGGATAAAGAGACCAAGTGTAATGTAGCCAAGTTTGCTGATGATACAAAGATGGGTGGGAAAGCAAATTGTGAGGAGAACACAAAACATCTGCAAAGGGATACAGACAGGCTAAGTGAGTGGGCAAATATTTGTCAGATGGAATATAATGTGGAAAATGTGAGGTTATCCACTTTGGTAGAGAAAAATAGAAAAGCAAATTATAATTTAAATGGAGAAAAATTGCAAAGTGCTGCAGTACAGAAGGACCTGGGGATCCTTGTGCATGAAACACAAAAAGTTAATATGCAGGTACAGCAAGTAATCAGGAAGGCAAATGGAATGTTGGCCTTTATTGCAAAGGGGAAGAGAGTATAAAAGCAGAGAAGTCATGTACAGGGTATTGATGAGGCCACACCTATAGTACTGCGTACAGTTTTGGTCTCCGTATTTAAGGAAGTATATACTTGCATTGAAAGCTGTTCAGAGAAGGTTCACTAGGTTGATTCTGGAGATGACTGGGCTGTCATATTAGGAGAGACTGGATCAACTGGGCCTTTATTCACTGGAGTTTAGGAGGATGAGAGGGGATCTCATAGAAACGTATAAGATTCTGACGGGACTGGACAGATTAGATGCGGAAAGAATGTTCCCGATTTTGGGAATGTCCCGAACCAGAGGACATAGTCTTAGGATAAGGGGTAGGCCATTTAGGACTGAGATGAGGAGAAACTTCTTCACTCAGAGAGTTGTTAACCTGTGGAATTCCCTGCCGCAGAGAGTTGTTGATGCCAGTTCATTGGATATATTCAAGCGGGAGTTCGAAATGGCCCTTACGGCTAAGAGGATCAAGGGGTATGGAGAGAAAGCAGGAAAGGGGTACTGAGGGAATGATCAGCCATGATCTTATTGAATGGCGGTGCAGGCTCGAAGGGCCGAATGGCCTACTCCTGCACCTATTTTCTATGTTTCTATGTTTTTCTATGAGGGGGTTGACTTATGAAGATAGGTTGAGCCTATACTCATTGGAGGTAATCTAATTGGAACATACAAGATAATGAGGGGGCTCGACAAGGTGGATGCAGAGAGGATATTTCCACTCATAGGGGAAACTAAAACTAGGGGGGGGGCAGTGTCTCAGAATAAGGGGTTGCCCATTTAAAACCGAGATGAGGAGGAATTTCTTCTCTCAGAGGGTTGTAAATTTGTAGAATTCTCTGCCCCAGAGAGCTGTGGAGGCTGGGTCATTGAATATATTTAAGACGGAGATAGACAGATTTTTGAGCGATAAGAGAATAAAGGGTTATGGGGATCGAGCAGGGAAGTGGAGCTGAGTTCATGATCAGATCAACCATGATCTTATTAATTGGTGGAGCAGGCTCAAGGGGCCAAATAGCCTACTCTTGCTCCTATTTCTTATGTTCTTGTAAGATGGTAATGGGACAAGATGGGTATAGAAGAGGTGTGAATGAGAATAACAGAATCATCAGCAGCTGCCGTCCAAAAAAATGGGAGCCAAGGTTATGACCTGAAATTGATAAACTCAATGTTGAGTCTGGGAGGCTATAAAGTGCCTAATTGAAAGATGAGGTGTTGTTCCTCGAGCTTAGGTTGCGTTTCATTGGAACAGTGTGGTAGGCCAAGGACAGAGAGGTCAGAGTGAGAGTGAAGCGGAGAATTCCTCTGCACTTGCTTAAAACCTGTTATATCTCTAACTTTTTCCAGTTCTGACAACAACTTTTATTTATATAGCACCTTTAACATAGTAAAATGTCCCAACGCGTTGCACAGCAGTTTTATAAGACAAAACAGGTAAATTTGACACCGAGCCACATAGGAAGAATTTACGGCAGATGACCAATAGCTTGGTTAAAGAGGTAGGTTTTAAGGATAATCTTAAAGGAGGAAAGAGAGGGAGAGAGGGAGAGAGGCAGAGAGGCTTAGGGAGGGAGTTGCAGAGCTCAGGGCTCAAGCAGCTGAAGGCACGGCCACTGATGGTTGAGCAGTTATAATTAGGGATGCTCAACAAGGCAAAATTTGAGGAGTGCAGACAACTCGTGAGGTTGTGAGGCTGAAAGAGATTACAGAGATAGGGAGGGGCGAGGCCATGGAGTGATTTGTAAATATGGATGAGAATTTTAAAATCGAGGCATTGCTTAACCAGGAGCCAATGTAGGTCAGCGATACAGGGGTGATGGGTGATCGGGACTTGGTGCTAGTTAGGACATGGGCTGCCGAGTTTTGAATGACCTCAAGTTTACATAGTGTAGAAGGTGGGAGGCCAGCCAGGAGTGCTTTGGAGTAATCAAGTCTAGTGGTAACAAAGGCATGGATGTGGGTTTCAGCAGCAGAAGAGCTGAGGCAGGGGCGGAGCCAGGCAATATTACGGCGGTGGAAATAGGCGGTTTTAGTTATGCCGCGGATATGTGGCCGGAAGCTCATTTCAGGGTCAAATATGACGCCTAGGTTGCGAACAGTCTGTTTTAGCCCCAAGATAGATACTAGAGAGCGAGAGATGGAGTCAGTCGCTAGGGAACGCAGTTTGTGGCGGGGATCAAAGACAATGGCTTCGGTCTTTCCAATATTTAATTGGAGAAAATTTCTGCTCACCAAATACTGGATGTCAGACAAGCAGTCTGACAATTTAGAGACCATGGAGGGTTGAGAGAAGAGGTGGAGAGGTAGAACTGAGTGTCGACAGCGTACATGTGGAAACTGACTCCGTGTTTTCGGATGATGTCGCGAAGGGGCAGCGCATAGATGAGAAATAGGAGGGGGCCAAGGATAGATCCTTGGGGGACACCAAAGGTAACTATGCGGAGGATGGGAAAAGAAGCCATTGCAGGAGATTTTCTGACTATGATTAGATAAGAATGGAACCAGGCGAGTGCAGTTCCACCCAGCTGGACGATGGTGGAGAGGTGCTGGAGGAGGCAATGTAGGTCAGCGAGGAGGATGGAGTGGTCAACGGTGTCAAAGGCTGCAGACAGGCCGAGGAGGACAAGGTGGGATAGTTTACCTTTGTCACAGTCACAAAGGATGTCATTTGTGACTTTTATGAGAGCCATTTCGGTACTGCGGCAGGGGCGGAAACCAGATTGAAGAGATTCAAACATGGACTTTCAGGAAAGATGGTCACGGATTTGGGAGGCGACAACACATTCAAGGACTTTGGAGAGGAAAGGGAGGTTGGAGATGGGGCGGTAGCTGGCAAGCACATTGGGGGTCAAGGGTTGTTTTTTTGAGAGGGGTGATGACCGAGGATTTGAAGGAGAGACGGACAGTACCCAAGGAGAGAGAACCGTTAACGACAAAACGTTATTGTCCTGAAATGTTAACTCTTTCTCTCTCCACAGATGCTGCCTAACCCGCTAGTATTTACTGTCTAAGCCAGTTTGACGGTATAGATAAATAGCATGTGAAGCTTCAGTGCTATATTTTGTGGCTTTTAATTTGACACTATGTTGAAGCGTAGGAATATTAGATATTATGCAATTGAGGCACACTCCTGAACGCAAGATGCTTATGGGAGTGACCAGCATCACTGTATCGGTGGCCCTGGGAGCAGCGTGGAGGCAGGCCACTACAGGTACAGCACGAGCTGGTGCAGGAGGGCAACGGCAGCGAAGAGTGACGTCAGCAAGGTTCAGGTCGGTGATTGGAGCGTGGGCAGATGTAGCAGGAGCGGTGAAGGAGCTGAGAGAGACTGTGGAGGGATGTGATTGGGGCCCAGGGGAGGCGTGAGTTCAGGACCAGGGGCAGCACGGGCCAGCCCACACTGCAATATGTGCGCACTAGGTCCGTGCAGCAGAGTAGGCCTTCAGTTGTCTTGTGTAATCCTTGCCACTGGACCAAGACCTAGCTCTGTCAAGCCCATGTCGTGGCTGATGTGCAACGGCCACCACACGTTAAAAAAATCCATGCACAGGCATCTTCCACCCTTGAGGATGTAGTTCGGGTTCTTCATTCGAAACACCTGTGAACTCATCCTTTTTTTTTGGCGTGAAAGCAAGTCATCCTCATTTCGAGGGACTGCCTATGATGATGATGTTGTACCCAAGAGAATATGCAGACCCATAACTTGTAACAAAGACCCGTTGTCCCATTTGACCTCATTCTAAAATATGAAAAACAATAAAGTTTGGGTAGATGCCATTCACAGACTGGATGAACTACTGTTGGCTTTACAAAACTGACAATACATATAGAATAAAACATTTCAGAACTAAAAATTACTCATTTAAACCAGCTATAATTTTGAAACTGCTCTGAAGTCCAATATTCTAACCATCTACTTAACTCCAGCTGTTTTTAAAAAAAAATACTGAAAATTCCTGTTGATCAGCATTTAGTTTGTTTTTCATTTATTAATTGAGACTCCTGAGGATGTGAAAGGCACTTTTCAAATGCATTGTTTTTCTTAATAGTAATCAGGAGTAGTGGTGCAATTTTTTCCCCAATTCTAAATATCTTTCTGCCACAAACACCATGTCAAAATGTCACAATAAAAACTCATGATAAATTAAAAATGCATTTAAAGTGGGTTTGACTGCACAATTTTAAATACTTAATATAATGTAAGTATAAAATAACAATAAAAGATAATGGACAATAACAAGTGAACTCCGTCCTCTCTGCACACAAGCTACCTCAAAGTGGAAGTACTCTATTTATATATCGTGCAGTAGATATTACAAGTGTTGCCTTTTACAACAAGCAGTTCCGAAGTCCCTTTTTATATCATAGTTCACTACATTCCCTCCAGGTGGCATGAAGTCCATGAACAATATAAAAATATATACTTCCCAGGAACTGCTGGCTTGTCAGTGAGTTGTGATAAATGAGTAAATCTGTAATTATTGGAAACCCATTGAAGCCAAAGGGGATTCTATATCCTTTGGGAAGGTCAAGATGGAACGGTTAAGAAAACATTTACATATAAATCAGAATGATGTTTTAACCAATGGGGATGACTTAAACACAATTAACTGATTATAAATCAGTCTTTAAAAATCTTGCCGTTAAAAATTAAGAGGTGTATCAAAGAATGGTGCACAGATTTTTTTAATACTTTAATTCAACCAATGCCAGCATTTAAAAAAAAACAGATTTAATAAATGGCGACCATTGGAAAATGGATGTTGGGCCCAATGGTCCTTTTTGTTCCTAAAAATCTTTACATTTGTAATCTGTGAGGGAAAATTCTTTGCACCAGAAAAAAAATGTATTGCCTTAGATCTACTGAGATAAGAGGATAAGCTAGATTCTGTGTGGTTGAGGACTTCAGTTTTTGCAAATGATAACACAAACTCAGCAGCACTTACAATAATTAAAATAAATGTGTCAGAAGTAAACATAAGAACATAAGAAATAGGAGGAGTAGGCCATACGGCCCCTCGAGCCTGCTCCGCCATTTAATACGATCATGGCGTATCCGATTGTGGACTCAGGTCCACTTCCCTGCCCGCTCTCCATAACCCCTTATTCCCTTACTGTTTAAGAAACTGTCTATTTCTGTCTTAAATTTATTCAATGTCCCAGCTTCCACAGCTCTTTGAGGCAGAAAATTGCACAGATCCACAACCCTCAGAGAAGAAATTTCTTCTCATCTCAGTTTTAAATAAGTGGCCCCTTATTCTAAGATTATGCCCTCTAGTTCTCGTCTCCTCTATCAGTGTAAACATCCTCTCTGCATCCACCTTGTCAAGTCCCCTCATAACCTTATACGTTTCAATAAGATCACCTCTCATTCTTCTGAATTCCAATGAGTAGAGGCCCAACCTACTCAACCTTTCCTCATAAGTCAACTCCCTCATCCCTGGAATCAACCTAGTGAACCTTCTCTGAACTGTCTCTAAAGCAAGTATATCCTTTCGTAAATATGGAAACCAAAACTGCACGCAGTATTCCAGGTGTGGCCTCACCAATACCCTGTATAACTGTAAAAAGACTTTACTGCTTTTATACTCCATCCCCTTTGCAATAAAGGCCAAGATTCCATTGGCCTTCCTGATCACTTGCTGTACCTGCATACTAACCTTGTGTTTCATGCACAAGTACCCCCAGATCCCAAAGCATTAAGAGACAGTTTTGTTAGCACAAACTGTTGCAAATAAAGAGAATCAATACTGTGCAATTATTATCTCAACCTTTTTGCACTAGAAAACGCTAAAAACAAATGAAAACATTTTGAGAGAGAGAGGTCAAAGTGTATGATTATAAGCTCATATTACCTTCAGCCATTTGTCGACACACTTGGCATGAAACTCATGGTTGCAGGGTAAGACTCTAAGTAGTTGCCTTGACTCAAAATCACACATGCACACTACACATCTGCATAAAATATAGAAAAAAGAAATTATTGCAGATTGAGTTTGCAACAACAGATTATTAAATTTGTGGAATTTTTAACCAAGTGTAGATCACAGATATTTGGACGGTAAAAAGGAGGCAGGAACTGCTGGCTCAAGAAGGTAAGCATCATTTTAGCACTCCTTGTGAGCCAGGAGGAGCAGCAGTGCTCCCTCCAGCCCTTCAAAGAAGCCTTTGGCCTCCTCTTTGCCGATCGTAGCCGATCTCTCCGCACCCCCCAAACGCTCTGGTCTTTTCCCAACTCCCGATTGTCTCTCTATTCCATCCCCACCAAGCCCCGATCCCCAGCCTTTCCACCCTCTGGATTGTCTCCTTCCTCTCTCTGTCTCTCACCACCCCTACCCCCCCAAGCCCCGATCTACAGACTTTCCCCTCCCCGCCCTCCAGACTGCCAGGGACCATCCCTCTTGCTGCTGGTTATCCTGTTTAGACTGGAGGATAGCTAATGCAACACCACTTTTTAAGAAGAGAGGGAGCGAGAAGGCGGGTAATTATAGACCGGTTAGCCTGACATCAGTAATGGGGAAAAGGTTGGAATCAATTATTAAAGATGAAAAAACAGTGACAGGATCGGTCCAAGTCAGCATGGATTTATGAAAGGGAAATCATGCTTGACAAATCTTCTAGAATTTTTTGAGGATGTAACTAGTAGAGTGGACAAGGGAGAACCGGTGGATGTGGTGTATTTCAACTTTCAAAAGGCTTTTGACAAGGTCCCACACAAGAGATTGGTGTGCAAAATTAAAGCACATGGTATTGAGGGTAATGTACTGACGTGGATAGAGAACTGGTTGGCAGACGGGAAGCAGAGAGTCGGGATAAACGGGTCCTTTTCAAAATGGCAGGCAGTGACTATTGGGGTGCCGCAGGACTCAGTGCTGGGACCCCAGCTATTTACAATATACATTAATGATTTGGATGAGGGAATTGAGTGTAATATCTCCAAGTGTGCAGATCACACTAAACTAGGTGGCGGTGTGAGCTGTGAGGAGGATGCTAAAAGGCTGCAGGGTGACTTGGACAGGTTAGGAGTGGGCAAACGAGTGGCAGATGCAGTATAATGTGGATAAATGTGAGGTTATCCATTTTGGTGGCAAAAACACGAGGGCAGAATATTATCTGAATGATGGCAGATTTGGAAAAGGGGAGGTGCAACGAGACCTTGGTGTCATGGTTCATCAGTCATTGAAAGTTGGCATGCAGGTACAGCAGGCGGTGAAGAAGGCAAATGGTATGTTGGCCTTCATAGCTAGGGGAATTGAGTATAGGAGCAGGGAGATCTTACTGCAGTTGTACAGGGCCTTAGTGAAGCCTCACCTGGAAAAGTGTGTGTTCAGTTTTGGTCTCCTAATCTGAGGAAGGACGTTCTTGCTATTGAGGGAATGCAGCGGAGGTTCACCAGACTAATTCACGGGATGGCAGGACTGACATATGAGGAGAGACTGGATCGACTGGGCCTGTATTGACTGGAGTTTAGAAGGATGAAAGGGGATCGCAAAGAAACATAAAATTCTGACGGGACTGGACAGGTTAGATGCAGGAAGAATGTTCCTGATGTTGGGGAAGTCCAGAACCAGGGGACGCAGTCTAAGGAGAAGGGGTAAGCCATTTACGACTGAAAGGAGGAGAAACTTCTTCACTGAGAGTTATTAACCTGTGGAATTCTCTACCGCAGAGAGTTGTCAATGCCAGTTCATTGGATATATTCAAGAGGGAGTTAGATATGTCCCTTAAGGCTAAAGGGATCAAGGGTATGGAGAAAAAGCAGGAAAGGGGTACTGAGGGAATGATCAGCCATGTTCTTATTGAATGGTGGTGCAGGCTCGAGGGGCCGAATGGCCTACTCCTGCACCTATTTTCTATGTTTCCATGCTTGGCAGGCTGCCGGGCAGGAAACGGAAGAAAAAAATTGTAATGAGGTCCTGCTGTTAAATTCGGTACAACCTCTGTGTCCCCAGCTTTGTCATGTATAGCGGCCGTGTACGCCCTGCCCTGCACCCTGCCTGTAAATATCGAGGCCATAGTTTCACTCATATTTCAAGAAGAAATAGCATCAGTGAATTAATGAAGCTGCTGATTATTCAAAAAGATTTATGCTTTATTGAGTTTCTTCATTAATTGTAACATTGAAATGAGAAAACAAACAACTTTCCATGACCAAGTACCAGTCGAAGGGTTAAATAGAGTGGGCACTGCCCACGGCAAGGAAGGTGTTTTATGGTCTGTGGAGAAACTGTCTGTCAGCTCACTCTGGTGCAGGCTCGAAGGGCCGAATGGCCTACTCCTGCACCTAATTTCTATGTTTCTTGGTCCATGTTTTATATTCCTACGTTTAATTGAATTGTAACCGATTTGTGAATGTGCACTGGTTTTCTTAACTCACCAGAAGGTTTTTCAGGAGTGGCCAGATACGCCGACCTAAGAGAAAAAAATGTTGGCCAAACTGCGAACAATTGAAAAAACCGGCGCAGACATGAGGGAACTATGACGTAAAAAAAAAACTGGCCGAGAAAATTGTAACTAAGTCAGTTACGCTGGCGCAGATTGCAGGGGGAAACTTGGAAAAAAATAAATAAGCCAAAAAAAGGCAAATGAACGGGGAAAATTGAGTGTATCCAGTTATCAAGTTATTAATAAACAAGACAACATGTCTTGATACCTCATACACTCCAAACACCACTAGGATATTGATCATTGTGTAATATGGATACTGTGCTTAGAAAAAAAATCAAGTAACATTTTAAATCCCTTTCACACATTAAAATGCTCCTGTAGTAGTTTCAAAACTAAAAAGTTGTGCACATCACTGAAGGTGTAATAGCTAAAGTTTACACCAGATATAAATGTATGGTTGATCTGATTTTTTAAAAAACATGAGGGCTCAGTAATATACACAATTGGTGAGACAGATGGCAGCAGATGTAGAAACTTTAACCGCGAATAAAAATACTTATTCAGCATTAAAATTATATCCTTCCTACCAGCTAAAGAGCTAGTATACAATAAAAATTATTGCAAGTAAAATACTTTTTCTAACTAATCAGAACTATATTTTCTAACTAATCAGAACTATATTTTTTCTATTTGGTGCAGTGATTTCTGCAATCAACAAATGATGAAATATAGGACAGCCAATTGTCTCTCCTGATTTTGAGGTGTAGGTATGCCACACAGGCACCAACAAAATATGAAAAATCTGCTCACTTAAAATCAAAGATGGTCACCCCTGTTGCATTCTAATTTTACTGCACAATTATATTGATATACAGGTACTTACAAAGTCTGCTCTGACTGGTGGTTGTTAGGGTTAAACCTATAGGATGGAAGTTGTTCAATGTCTGCTTTTGTAAGTCCCCGTGGTTTGGCTTCTCCCAGTCTTTCTGCCAGGTTAAGAAGTGCCTATATTCAAAATATATATTATTGAACAATTTATTACATGCAACTTATAGCTAGCTATCAGCTCTCAACCAATACAAGGGCGTTGCACTGATAAGAATTTTTGTTTTTAAAATATCTATTGACTAGAAAAAGTATTGATGCAAGAGGGAGATTAAATGACCTCCCACATGAATGCACAGACATACATGACCATTGTAAAGCAGTAGTGTGGTTGAATGTTACACCTCTGCGATCTATTAAGTTTGATGCATGTATTTCAGAGAATAAATGTCAGACACTGACAATCCTTCCCCCATAAGAAATAAAATGGTTGCTTCTAATCATAGTTCCTATAAATCTAAATCATTTTCACAAAACCATTTCTTTTGAAGTTTACTGACTTGTTTGAAACGTTGACTGGGAATGTAAATTACTGAGGGAGTGTGTGTGTCACTTGCAGTACTGTTAGCGCAGACTTGAACCACAGATCTTCTCAGATTGATTAGAACACAACTTTGTTCTGATCACAAGACAGAAATGGACATCAAGTTCTCAATTTTCAGAATTACATATTTTTCTCCTTCTAAAATTAGTTATGTACAAGTTGTGTTTTATTTTTAATTAACCCATTAAGAAGGAATCTGCCCTGACATCAAAATAGAGGTTGGGGAGGGTCTTCAACATGCAGGCCATGGTACTCGATTGACAGATCAGGCATGATGTGGACATCTTATCATAGGACCAATTAAATATATATCTCATCAAGGCACTACATATGAGGCCAGGACCAGGTACAAGTGGCAACTCTTCGTGTTTTTTGGTGCATCACTGTGTCTCTGATCTGGCTTGATTTACAGCTCTCTATTCAAAGCCTATTGCTGGGTAAATATATATGGCAGCTGTAACTGTAATCCGAAGTTCTGTTTTGGTTATAGAACCAAAGAAGGAAGCCATTCTATGTTGGCTCTTTGCAAGAGCAATCCAAATTAGTGCACTGCCCTATTCACTCCCCATACCCTGCATCTTTCTCTACTTCAAATATTCATCCACGTTTCTCTTCAAAGATTCACTGGTCTCTGCTTTAACCACTCCTGTCCTTGCTTGGTTCTACTCTTACCTATCCAATCATCATCAGAGTATCTCCAGCAATGGCCTCTTCCAAACCCCACGCCATATCCTCTGAAGTTCCCCAAGGACCTCTCAATGGCTTGCTCCTCTTCCTCATCGACATGCAGCCCCATGGTGACATCATCCAACGACATGGGGTCAGGTTCCATATCTCTCCATCATCTATACCCGTTGTACACTTTAGCAATGTTAACCTTAATTTTACCACATGCCTCCCCTTTTAAGTTTCAAGTTATTTTTAATCAATCATCACAGAATACTGCTCTTTGGTTTCCCCCTTTTCATTTTATAAAGGAATGTATTTATTTTGTACTATAGCCAGGTCATATTTGAAGATTTCTCATTGCTGCTGTGACATCAAGTTTGCTAAGTTCTATGCCCAGCTAATTTGAGCCAGATCCTTTATCATCTTGCTGGACTTTTCTTTTCCACTCCAGCACCCAACTCTTCATTATCGTTTTCTATCTTTAAATTGAACCTAAACTATGCTTATAGTCACTATTTTCCAATTATTCTCCTACTCTCATGTTATTTGTCCTACTTAATTTCTCAGAATTAAATTTAGCATGCATTTTTCCTGGTTAGACTAGAAGGGTACTTATCTAGGAAACAGTCCTGGCTGGAGACTTAAAACGTGACCCCCGTGTGCTTTATCTTTAACCCAGTGCATCTTAGGATAGTTAAAATCATCTAATGTTATTGGCCTGTTGTTCTAATGGATCATATCTCTGAACTGTCTGCAGATCACTCCTCTCATCTCCACTGTTTAGTGGCCTGTAATGCCCACAAAGAACAGCATAATTTCACCTCCTCTTTCTTAACTCTAGCCATATGGATTCTGTCTTAATGCAACCCTTTAGGACATCCTTACATTTTATCGGCGTCGTACAAGCCTTCCCCAACACTGCTACCCACTCATCTTTTATCCTTCCATATTTCTCCTGAAAGTGTTATAAATCAGGAATGTTAAGTGTCCACTCCTTCCGAAACCTAAACCACATCTGTTATAGTCTTCCATTGTTATCAATGCTTCTCACTCTCCAATTTTATGTTGAATGCTTTTTGCAGTCCCAAATTTACCACCTAATCCTGACTCCATTTTTTTGGAACACTCACCCTCTTTTTCCTAGTTTTCTCATTTAACTTTAAGTACATTCATCTGTTACTATCTCAAAGCCTCAATTACCCTTTCTCCTCTGATAAAAGTTCAGCCATGATCTTATTGAATGGCGGAACAGGCTCAAGGGGCCGTGTGATCTTCTCCTGCTCCTATTTCTTATGTAATGTTTGCTCATCATTTATTTTCCCCCAAGTCACTTCTTCCATTCCAACAGCCTTATTAAATCCTGCTCTCAACATCTAGTCTCGTGCCAAGACTTTCTCCACCACCTAATTTATTATTTTAAATTCTACCACTGCTCTATTTACCCCGCTGTCAGGTCTTGATGCCATCACAGTTTCATTGAAGGTAGCTATACCTTGTTCCAGAATTCACCCCTTTTTCCCCCCATTTGATCTTGTATGCAAGACCTTTTTATCTCACCTTTTAATCATAAATGATCATTTTCCCTGTATGAACGTCCTTGGTCTCAGCATTCACACATTATACTAACCTCATAGTTTTCCACCTCGCCATCCTCCACATCCAATTCCAAAGTAAAAGCTGGTCCCACTGTAGGTGGGACTGGAAGCATCGATCTGCACAGAAAAATATCAAGTCATTAGTTTAAAAGAGATTTTAATAAAGGCTGCATTTTATATTCAAGTGGGTTATAAAAACAAAACAAAAATTGCAGGTTTTATTTTAATATGCTTATCACATTCAATATTAGAATATGAGCACTGTGAATAATCTACTGAAAATTTTTAACTTTTCCAACAAAAGGGACTTGGTGGCTCAATCCATTAGCACATTTCACATACCTGGATTATATATATATCCAGCCCAGACCAAACTTCTCCCTCTCTGTTGATTTTGCTTCTACATGAAAATAACTTTAATTGGTCTTAAACCACCCTGGGTACAGCAGGATATAGTAGTATTGTGGTTCAGGTATTGGACTAGCAATCCAGATCTTTAGATTATTTCAGTTTGACCGATTGGGAAGGACACGGAGCAGGCTTGATGGATCAACTGGCCTTCTCCTGGCCATCATTTTCACATGTTCTTATGTATCTCACATTATAAATTGTGAAATAGAATTCAATAATTCTAGTATCATTGTGGTTCACTAATTCTTTTCAGGCAAGAAAACCTGATCCACACGTGGCTCAAGCCCACACTACAAGGTAACTTTCAACACCTTCCGACACCGAGCATATGACTCAGCTGTACAAACAATTGCTAATCATTCGGCATTACCACCTTCTCAAGGCAACTAGGGTTGGGCAATAAATTTGGCATTGCCCACAAGCAAAGAACAAAATACATCAATTCCCAGTGAGCACAAGACTGCGGCATCGAATTACCCATAATTGGGTACAATTTGAACCACACAAGCCAAAAGGGGTGACTGGTGTGGGAAATAGATTGTTATAGCAATGCAGCACAGTGTGTTCTTTTGAACTGGGAGTTAAGATGCACTGTTGGGAAAGAGTAGAGGAAGTTTCGTTCTGCTTCAAACATTTACAATACTTGACCTTGGTGTTTGATGTTGACAGTGGTACAGTTCAATTTCCAGCACTGAATGTTCACATAGAGGATCACCAAATTCACCAAAAGGTATAAATCAAATATAATCTCAAATTTTAAGTAATTCTGACTTTTACACGAGTTACTTTTATATCTTCCATTTTGTAAATTCAGTTGCAATTAGTCGATTCAAATAAAAAGACACGAAAAGATACTTAGGAAAGTCTAATTTTCAGTGTTTTTTTTTTAAGAAAAAAATATTTTGGTGAACGTTAGTCAAGGTGAGGAATGTTACTGCTAAATAATGAATCCTTTTCCTTTATTGGGCACTCACTGTTGCATCAAGTATTCCCAGGTCAGGTACAGCACAGTCAGTTGCCTCAGTAATGTGCGTCAACCTGAACCATAAACTCTAACCTACTATGATGGTACGACATTTTGACTATGTATTAGAATTTAGAACTACAGACCTACCTTCATTCGTGCTACTCAGCACAGGGTTCCAATATTTCCTTTGTTCTGTTGGGCATTTTAAAGACATTTAGGCCTGATTTAGAATACTGTACAAGTCCCCAGGGTGGGTGATATTGCTGCTTTAGGAAAAAGTTCAGAGGACAGACACAAGAATGATTCCCAGTTTAAAACTCCTCATTTACACTAAAAAACTTAAGAGCTGAATCTGCATACTAGAGAAGCATAGATGCCTGGGGACTTTGATTGGAGTGTTATTGTAAGGGTAGAACTAGGTTAGACATCAGGTGGTTCTTTTGTAGACCTATGGAACAAGTTGCTGGCCTGTGCAGATTTCCTGCAAACCTTCAAAAGAGAGCTGGATCAGTTTCTGGCTGGGGCGTGGATTAAGGTGTACAAAATGTAGGTGAGAGATCATGTAATATAAATAATGGTGAACACAGTTTCCTGATCTGGATTTTGATGGTCTTCGGGAGTTGGAGAGGAATTTTCTAGATTTTGTTCTTCCTAAATTGGCTGTCGGATTTTAATCTGTTTTTTGGCCTCTCCTAGGAGGTTGCATGGCTACTGCGAGGGGGTTGTGAATCAAGATGCTAAAGGCACTATGACTGTGTGGGACAGGCTCGATGGGTGAGCTGGTTTTTGCCTGTCCTTAACTATCCAATGACTTGACTGTTCCAACCAATTCTTGGCTGGCCGCCCACATTCTACCCTACATAAACCTGGCTGTCTGTGTCCTAACTCGCACCAAGTCCCACTCACCCATCACCCCTGTGCTCGCTGACCTAATTGGCTCCCAGTTAAGCACCTACTCAATTTCAAAATTCTCTTCCTTGTTTTCAAATCCCTCCATGGCCTCGCGCCCCTCCCTTTCTTTGTAATCTCCTTCAGCCCCACAATCTCCTGAGATATCTGTGCTCCTCTAATTCTGCCCTCTTATCCATCCCTGATTATAATCGCTCAACCATTGGTGGCCGTGCCTTCTGTTGCCTAGGCCCCAAGCTCTGGAATTCCCTCCCTAAACCTCTCTGCCTCTCCTTCCTCCTTTAAGCTGCTCCTTAAAATCTCTCTCTTTGACCAAGCTTTTGGTTACCTGCCCTAATTTCTCCTTGTGTGCTTGGTGTCAATTTTTTTCTCATAATACTCCAGTGAAGTGCCTTGGGATGTTTTATGATATTAAAGGCCCTATATAAATACAAGCTGTTGTTGTTGCCCATCATAGAAACATAGAAAATAGATGCAGGAGTAGGCCATTCGGCCCTTCTAGTCTGCACCGCCATTCAATGAGTTCATGGCTGAACATGCAACTTCAGTACCCCATTCCTGCTTTCTCGCCATACCCCTTGATCCCCCGAGTAGTAAGGACTTCATCCAACTCCTTTTTGAATTTATTTAGTGAATTGGCCTCAACAACTTTCTGTGGTAGAGAATTCCACAGGTTCACCACTCTCTGGGTGAAGAAGTTTCTCCTCATCTCGGTCCTAAATGGCATACCCCTTATCCTTAGACTGTGACCCCTGGTTCTGGACTTCCCCAACATTGGGAACATTCTTCCTGCATCTAACCTGTCTGAGCCCATCAGAATTTTAAACGTTTCTATGAGGTCCCCTCTCATTCTTCTGAACACCAGTGAATACAAGCCCAGTTGATCCAGTCTTTCTTGATAAGTCAGTCCCGCCATCCCGGGAATCAGTCTGGTGAATCTTCGCTGCACTCCCTCAATAGCAAGAATGTCCTTCCTCAAGTTAGGAGACAAAAACTGTACACAATACTCCAGGTGTGGCCTCACCAAGGCCCTATACAACTGTAGCAACACCTCCCTGGCCCTGTACTCAAATCCCCTCGCTATGAAGGCCAACATGCCATTTGCTTTCTTAACCGCCTGCTGTACCTGCATGCCAACCTTCAATGACTGATGTACCATGACACCCAGGTCTCGTTGCACCTCCCCTTTTCCTAATCTGTCACCATTCAGATAATAGTCTGTCTCTCTGTTTTTACCACCAAAGTGGATAACCTCACATTTATCCATATTATACTTCATCTGCCATGCATTTGCCCACTCACCTAACCTATCCAAGTCACTCTGCAGCCTCATAGCATCCTCCTCGCAGCTCACACTGCCACCCAACTTAGTGTCATCCGCAAATTTGGAGATACTACATTTAATCCCCTCGTCTAAATCATTAATGTACAGTGTAAACAGCTGGGGCCCCAGCACAGAACCTTGCGGTACCCCACTAGTCACTGCCTGCCATTCTGAAAAGTACCCATTTACTCCTACTCTTTGCTTCCTGTCTGACAACCAGTTCTCAATCCACATCAGTACACTACCCCCAATCCCATGTGCTTTAACTTTGCACATTAATCTCTTGTGTGGGACCTTGTCGAAAGCCTTCTGAAAGTCCAAATATACCACATCAACTGGTTCTCCCTTGTCCACTCCATTGGAAACATTCTTAAAAAATTCCAGAAGATTTGTCAAGCATGATTTCTCTTTCACAAATCCATGCTGACTTGGACCTATCATGTCACCTCTTTCCAAATGCGCTGCTATGACATCCTTAATAATTGATTCCATCATTTTACCCACTACTGAGGTCAGGCTGACCGGTCTATAATTCCCTGTTTTCTCTCTCCCTCTTTTTTAAAAAGTGGGGTTACATTGGCTACCCTCCACTCGATAGGAACTGATCCAGAGTCAATGGAATGTTGGAAAATGACTGTCAATGCATCCGCTATTTCCAAGGCCACCTCCTTAAGTACTCTGGGATGCAGTCCATCAGGCCCTGGGGATTTATCGGTCTTCAATCACATCAATTTCCCCAACACAATTTCCCGACTAATAAGGATTTCCCTCAGTTCCTCCTCCTTACTAGACCCTCTGACCCCTTTTATATCCGGAAGGTTGTTTGTGTCCTCCTTAGTGAATACCGAACCAAAGTACTTGTTCAATTGGTCTGCCGTTTCTTTGTTCCCCGTTATGACTTCCCCTGATTCTGACTGCAGGGGACCTACGTTTGTCTTTACTAACCTTTTTCTCTTTACATATCTATAGAAACTTTTGCAGTCCGTCTTAATGTTCCTTGCAAGCTTCTTCTCGTACTCCATTTTCCCTGCCCTAATCAAACCCTTTGTCCTCCTCTGCTGAGTTCTAAATTCATCCTAGTCCCCGGGTTCGCTGCTATTTCTGGCCAATTTGTATGCCACTTCCTTGGCTTTAATACTATCCCTGATTTCCCTTGATAGCCACGGTTGAGCCACCTTCCCTTTTTTATTTTTACACCAGACAGGAATGTAGAATTGTTGTAGTTCATCCATGCGGTTTCTAAATGTCTGCCATTGCCCATCCACAGTCAACCCCTTAAGTATCATTCGCCAATCTATCCTAGCCAATTCACGCCTCATACCTTCAAAGTTAGCCTTCTTTAAGTTCTGGACCATCGTCTCTGAATTAACTGTTTCATTCTCCATCCTAATGCAGAATTCCACCATATTATGGTCACTCTTTCCCAAGGGGCCTCGCACAACGAGATTGCTAATTAATCCTCTCTCATTACACAACACCCAGTCTAAGATGGCCTCCCCCCTAGTTGGTTCCTCGACATATTGGTCTAGAAAACCATCCCTTATGCACTCCAGGAAATCCTCCTCCACCGTATTGCTTCCAGTTTGGCTCGCCCAATCTATGTGCATATTAAAGTCACCCATTATAACTGCTGCACCTTTATTGCATGCACCCCTAATTTCCTGTTTGATGCCCTCCCCAACATCACTACTACTGTTTGGAGGTCTGTACACAACTCCCACTAATGTTTTTTGCCCTTTGGTTTTCTGCAGCTCTACCCATATAGATTCCACATCATCCAAGCTAATGTCCTTCCTAACTATTGCATTAATCTCGTCTTTAACCAGCAATGCCACCCCAGCTCCTTTTCCTTTTGTTCTATCCTTCCTGAATGTTGAATACCCCTGGATGTTGAGTTCCCAGCTCTGATCATCCTGGAGCCATGTCTCTGTAATCCCAATCACATTATATTTGTTAACATCTATTTGCACAGTTAATTCATCCACCTTAATATGGATACTCCTTGCATTAAGACACAAAGCCTTCAGGCTTGTTTTTTAACCCCCTTTGTCCTTTTAGAACTTTGCTGTACAGTGGCCCTTTTTGTTCTTTGCCTTGGGTTTCTCTGCCCTCCACTTTTACTCATCTTCTTTCTGTCTTTTGCTTTTGTCTCCTTTTTGTTTCCCCCTCTCTCCCTGCATTGGTTCCCATCCCCCTGCCATATTAGTTTAACTCCTCCCTAACAGCACTAGCAAACACTCACCCAAGGACATTTGTTCCGGTCCTGCCCAGGTGCAGACCGTCCGGTTTGTACTGGTCCCACCTCCCCCAGAACCGGTTCCAATGCCCCAGGAATTTGAATCCCTCCCTGCTGCACCACTGCTCAAGCCACATATTCATCTGCGCTATCTTGCGATTCCTACTCTGACTAGCACGTGGCACTGGTAGCAATCCCGAGATTACTACTTTTGAGGTCCTACTTTTTAATTTAGCTCCTAGCTCCTTAAATTCGTTTCGTAGGACCTCATCCCTTTTTTTAACCTATGCCGTTGGTACCAATGTGCACCACGGCAATTGGCTGTTCTCCCTCCCTTTTTAGAATGTCCTGCACCCGCTCCGAGACATCCTAGACCCTTGCACCAGGGAGGCAACATACCATCCTGGAGTCTCGGTTGCGGCCGCAGAAACGCCTATCTATTCCCCTCACAATTGAATCCCCTATCACTATCGCTCTCCCACGGCCCTCCTGTGCAGCAGAGCCAGCCAGGGTGCCATGAACTTGGCTGCTGCTGCCCTCCCCTGATGAGTCATCCCCCTCAACAGTACTCAAAGCAGTGCATCTGTTTTGCAGGGGGATGACCACAGGGGACCCCTGCACTACCTTCCTTGCACTACTCTTCCTGCTGGTCTTCCATTCCCTAGCTGGCTGTGGACCCTTCTCCTGCGGTAAGACCAACTCGCTACACGTGCTACTCACGTCATTCTCAGCATCGTGGATGCTCCAGAGTGAATCCACCCTCAGCTCCAATTCCACAAGGCTGTCCGTCAGGAGCTGGAGGCGGATACACTTCCCGCAGATGTAGTTGTCAGGGACACCGGAAGTGTCCCCGAGTTCCCACATGGTACAGGAGGAGCATATCATGTGACCGAGCTCTCCTGCCATGACTTAACCCTTAGATACACCTAAATTGGCAACAACAATGTTAAAAGTTACTCAGTTATGGGAGAGAAAAAAGAAAAACTACTCACCAATCATCAGCCAATCACTTACCCCCTTGGCTGTGACGTCACCTTTCTATTTCTTTTTGCCTTCTCCCTGTAAGCTGTACAAGCACGCTTCTCCACGCACCTCCTCGACGCTGGGCCCGGACTCCCTGCTGTGCCTTTTATAGGCCCTCGCACCGAAGTCCCGACTGCTTCTCCACGCACCTCCTCGACGCTGGGCCCGGACTCCCTGCTGTGCCTTTTATAGGCCCTCTCACCGAAGTCCCTACTGCCTCTCCACGCACCTCCTCGACGCTGGGCCCCGGACTCCCTGCTGTGCCTTTTATAGGCCTCTCACCGAAGTCCTGACTGCCTCTCCAAGCACCTCCTCGACGCTGGGCCCTGGACTCCCTGCTGTGCCTTTTATAGGCCTCTCACCGAAGTCTCGACTGCCTCTCCACGCACCTCCTCATTTGTTTGTATTTGGATTAATTTTACATTCCCACTGAGTGTGTTCAAGCACATTAATATCTGCTTAAGATAATTCAAATTTGTGGCATAAACATCTGCAAGTTAATCACTCATTTTTGTGTGTTTTGTAATACTGCACCAATGGAGATGGAGGTTCTCTGTAGCCCTAGTGATTTATTTATTTTCTGCTGATATCACTTGGGGTCATACACGTTAAAAATCTTTAAACAACTGCTCTTGCAGTAGGAACTACTGGGCCACTGTGCTCACTGAACCATGGTACACATAATCACAGGATATGTCACTTTACAGGAATTATAGCCAGAGGATAGCGAACTTGCAAATCAGACAAGGCTTGCTTGGGAAGTAAACAATTGACAGAAAAAAAATATGCCGATGCTGGCGGTCAGCAAACTTAGTCCCAAGTTATGTAAGGCAACACTATATTTAGCAAACATTGCATTTTTATTTATATTACACCCTCCAGCAGCCTGTAGTAAAATATATTCGTTGTGGCACTGTAGATGCTTCAAAGAGGGATAATTCAAAATATGTATCCTGAGCCAAAGGAGATATTAGTAGCGGTGACCAAAACCTTGATCAAGTGGGTTTTAAGGAGGATCTTAAAGGAGGAGGAGGAGACGCAAGCCCAAGGGTATAGGGAGGGAATTCCATTTCTTAACATAGAAACATAGAAAATAGGTGCAGGAGTAGGCCATTCAGCCCTTCTAGCCTGCACCTCCATTCAATGAGTTCATGGCTGAACATGCAACTTCAGTACCCCATTCCTGCTTTCTCGCCATACCCCTTGATCCCCCTAGTAGTAAGGACTTCATCTAACTCCCTTTTGAATATATTTAGTGAATTGGCCTCAACTACTTTCTGTGGTAGAGAATTCCACAGGTTCACCACTCTCTGGGTGAAGAAGTTTCTCCTCATCTCGGTCCTAAATGGCTTCCCCCTTATCCTTAGACTGTGACCCCTGGTTCTGGACTTCCCCAACATTGGGAACATTCTTCCTGCATCTAACCTGTCTAACCCCGTCAGAATTTTAAACATTACTATGAGGTCCCCTCTCATTCTTCTGAACTCCAGTGAATACAAGCCCAGTTGATCCAGTCTTTCTTGATAGGTCAGTCCCGCCATCCCGGGAATCAGCCTGGTGAACCTTCGCTGCACTCCCTCAATAGCAAGAATGTCCTTCCTCAAGTTAGGAGACCAAAACTGTACACAATACTCCAGGTGTGGCCTCACCAAGGCCCTGTACAACTGTAGCAATACCTCCCTGCCCCTGTACTCAAATCCCCTCGCTATGAAGGCCAACATGCCATTTGCTTTCTTAACCGCCTGCTGTACCTGCATGCCAACCTTCAATGACTGATGTACCATGACACCCAGGTCTCGTTGCACCTCCCCTTTTCCTAATCTGTCACCATTCAGATAATAGTCTGTCTCTCTGTTTTTACCACCAAAGTGGATAACCTCACATTTATCCACATTATACTTCATCTGCCATGCATTTGCCCACTCACCTAACCTATCCAAGTCACTCTACAACCTCATAGCATCCTCCTCGCAGCTCACACTGCCACCCAACTTAGTGTCATCCGCAAATTTGGAGATACTACATTTAATCCCCTCGTCTAAATCATTAATGTACAATGTAAACAGCTGGGGCCCCAGCACAGAACCTTGCGGTACCCCACTAGTCACTGCCTGCCATTCTGAAAAGTCCCCATTTACTCCTACTCTTTGCTTCCTGTCTGACAACCAGTTCTCAATCCACGTCAGCACACTACCCCCAATCCCATGTGCTTTAACTTTGCACATTAATCTCTTGTGTGGGACCTTGTCGAAAGCCTTCTGAAAGTCCAAATATACCACATCAACTGGTTCTCCCTTGTCCACTTTACTGGAAACATCCTCAAAAAATTCCAGAAGGTTTGTCAAGCATGATTTCCCTTTCACAAATCCATGCTGACTTGGACCTATCATGTCACCATTTTCCAAATGCACTGCTATGACATCCTTAATAATTGATACCATCATTTTACCCACTACTGAGGTCAGGCTGACCGGTCTATAATTCCCTGTTTTCTCTCTCCCTCCTTTTTTAAAAAGTGGGGTTACATTGGCTACCCTCCACTCGATAGGAACTGATCCAGAGTCAATGGAATGTTGGAAAATGACTGTCAATGCATCCGCTATTTCCAAGGCCACCTCCTTAAGTACTCTGGGATGCAGTCCATCAGGCCCTGGGGATTTATCGGCCTTCAATCCCATCAATTTCCCCAACACAATTTCCCGACTAATAAAGATTTCCCTCAGTTCCTCCTCCTTACTAGACCCTCTGACCTATTTTATATCTGGAAGGTTGTTGGTGTCCTCCTTAGTGAATACCGAACCAAAGTACTTGTTCAATTGGTCTGCCATTTCTTTGTTCCCCGTTATGACTTCCCCTGATTTTGACTGCAGGGGACCTACGTTTGTCTTTACTAACCTTTTTCTCTTTACATACCTATAGAAACTTTTGCAATCCGCCTTAATGTTCCCTGCAAGCTTCTTCTCGTACTCCATTTTCCCTGCCCTAATCAAACCCTTTGTCCTCCTCTGCTGAGTTCTAAATTTCTCCCAGTCCCCGGGTTCACTGCTATTTCTGGCCAATTTGTATGCCACTTCCTTGGCTTTAATACTATCCCTGATTTCCCTTGATAGTCACGGTTGAGCCACCTTCCCTTTTTTATTTTTACGCCAGACAGGAATGTAGAATTGTTGTTGTTCATCCATGCGGTCTCTAAATGTCTGCCATTGCCCATCCACAGTCAACCCCTTAAGTATCATTCGCCAATCTATCCTAGCCAATTCACGCCTCATACCTTCAAAGTTACCCTTCTTTAAGTTCTGATCCATGGTCTCTGAATTAACTGTTTCATTCTCCATCCTAATGCAGAATTCCACCATATTATGGTCACTCTTCCCCAAGGGCCTCGCACAATGAGATTGCTAATTAATCCTCTCTCATTACACAACACCCAGTCTAAGATGGCCTCCCCCCTAGTTGGTTCCTCGACATATTGGTCTAGAAAACCATCCCTTATGCACTCCAGGAAATCCTCCTCCACCGTATTGCTTCCAGTTTGGCTCGCCCAATCTATGTGCATATTAAAGTCACCCATTATAACTGCTGCACCTTTATTGCATGCACCCCTAATTTCCTGTTTGATACCCTCCCCAACATCACTACTACTGTTTGGAGGTCTGTACACAACTCCCACGAACGTTTTTTGCCCTTTGGTGTTCTGCAGCTCTACCCATATAGATTCCACATCATCCAAGCTAATGTCCTTCCTAACTATTGCATTAATCTCCTCTTTAACCAGCAATGCTACCCCACCTCCTTTTCCTTTTAAGAAAGTTAAATCCCCATTAGAATGAGATTTAAAATATATTATATATCGCTGTTGAAGAGAGCAGCACTAAGGAATACAAGCTGAAGTTTTGAGTTTGATTCCAGTCTGTGCTGAATTAGCTCATTTCAATCAGGAGCAGTATGGTGCATTACAACAGGTTTCTGATCCCTGGACTAAGGAGCAGAGAAAAAAAAAATCACTCCTGATCAGCCAGTAGCTCCCAACAGGAAATGTCCGTGTGCAGACTGCTTTCTAACATTCATGGTCTAGGTTTTACACATTAACAATGGTCTCGACAGATGATAGTGCTTGTAGAACCACACCCCAGCAAAAGTCAGCCCTTTCTAGAGAGAAAGGAAGGAAATTTAGTGGAAAATGTATAGCATTGATGGAAAAATATTGATCATCCTTCATGTACACAATGAGCAAAATCAACTGGGTAGCTTCCAACTCATTTTACTGTTCAGTGACTTGAAAAAGTAGGTGAAATTTCAAGGCAAAGTCTAGAAATGGGATACAAATCTGTATGTTTTACCTTTAATTTAGAATTGCTATTTATACTCTTGTATAAGATAGCACAATAAATGATAGTATAATATATTATAATTTATTATTAAACTAAATTATTATACAAGTTGAGCGTCCGAAATCCGGAAACCTCGGGACCGAGGCCGTTCCGGTATTTCCGGATTTTGGAACATCTTTGCCTGGGCCGAGGTAGGTGGGGTCAGGCAGCTAAGGTAAGGGGGCGAGGTCGACCCGCCAAGGGCCGGGGGCGAGGTCGGGCCGCCACAAGGTCGAACCACCAAGGGCCGGGGGCGAGGTAGGGCCGCCGAGGTAGGGCCGGGGCGAAATCGGATCGGCAAGGGGTGGGAAGTCCAGATTTCGGAACATTTTCCAGTTTCCAGATGACCCCGTCATGGATCAGCCTGGTGTCCGGATTCCGGAACATTCCAAATTTTGGAACTCCGGATTTCGGACGCTCAACCTGTACTTTAAGTGTCATCCATGGCTCAGTTGCTTCACTCACTCCAGAGTCAGAAGGTTGTAGGTTCAAGTCCCACTCCAGAGACTTGAACACAAAATATAGGCTGACACTCTAGTGCAGTACTGAGAGAGTGCTGCACTGTCGGAAGTGTCGTCTTTTGGATAAGAGGTTAAACAAAGGGTCTGTCCTTTTAGGTGGACGGAAATGATCTTATTGCATTATTTTGACGAAATGGTGGGAGGTTTATTGCATATTTACATGATCACAATTCAGGTCATAAACATTATCAAGTAATTAGTCCTACTCCTATAGTTTAGAATTAGGACAGAAATCTACAGTAGATCTCTCTACTCAATTATAAGTGGTGAGTCAGAGCATAACTCCAGTATTTAAACCGAGAGGAAATTCTGTTTCTTCAGGGCAACAGGAATTGAAGCAGTAACGGTCACAAAGATAATTTTAATAATGGCAGGAAAAATGACTAAAATAGTGGCTTGAGAGAATCATTTGACTCAATTTCCAAAATCTTGATGAGAAGGATTTACAAAATGTACATCAAATATATCTAAAGAAAGGTGGAAACAACTCTAGAACTAACAGGAGTATGAAGAAGCCACTGCAGTTCAGAGTAAAATAAAACTTTATCAAACACATTTTCTATCAGTTTTTATACACTGGATTGCACTGAATTAACACCCATTCTGAACTACTTTCACGGCACTAACTTCATGCTCTGTATGGCCATAACAGAACCTCCAATAGTTAAACAGCAGCAGCTACTTTTGAAAGGATTTTTTCTACTGTTTAGTGAGGACAGCAGAAAGTTTGCCCCACTTATTTTTCTAACATTCTGTAATGCTTGAATTTTATTATTTTTACTTATAAGTGCACATATTAGGAATTGGGTATGTGCTCTCTGCGATTTTCTGGGTTTCGAATCCCTGATATTTCGCCCAGCAGGCAAATTGCTGTCCTGAGAGCTCAGTTTTGTAAGATTGGTCCCATTGTATGCTTTTATGGATTAAAAAAATATGAACAAGCCCGAAACCTTTAACAAGCAGAGATTTATTTGGATTTCTTGCTCTTTGTTAGGTTAGTGATTGCAAGATACAAGATTTTATGATGTACAAGTAAATTCAAGAAATCAATCATGGTATTACATCCTGATATACCAGGTTGTGTATTGGAACTCAGATCAGAACGGATTAAAATACTCTGTTCAGTCTCTGATAATTTTTTTAATGATTATTTGAATTCTCTTCATCCCTTCCTCTGTGGGGCTGGGAGTTTGTACATTCAGGGAATGGTAGCACAGCGATTAAGTTATGGGACTAGTAATCCAGAGGCCATCTTCAGCCAGAAGTGCCAAGTGGATGATCTATATTGGTCTCCTCCTGAGGTCCCCACCATCACAGAAATCAGTCTTCAGTCAATTCGATTCACTCCATGTGAAATACAGAAATGACTGAATGCACTGGATACAGCAAAGTTTATGGGCCCCGATAAAATCCCAGTTGTCGTGCTGAAGACTTGTGCTCCAGATCTAGCCGCGCCTCGAGCCAAGCTGTTCCAGTACAGTTACAACACTGGCATCTATCCGACAATGTGGAAAAATGCCCAGGTATGTCTTGTCCACAAAAAGCAGGACAAATCCAATCCGGCCAATTATCACCCCATCAGTCTACACTCAATCATCAGCAAAGTGAGGGAAGGTGTTGTCGATAGTGCTATCAAGCGGCACTTGCTCATCAATAACCCTGCTCACCGATGTCCAGTTTGGGTTCTGTCAAGTCCACTCGACTCCAGACCTCATTACGGCCTTGGACCAAACATGGACAAAAGAGCTTGATTCCAAAGGTGAGGTGAGAGTGACTGCGCTTGACATCAAGGCAGCATTCGACTGAGTGTGGCATCAAAGAGCCCTAGTAAAACTGAAGTCAATGGGAATCAGGGGGAAAACTCTCCACTGGCTGGAGTCATACCTAGCACAAAGGAAGATGGTTGTGGTGGTTGGAGGTCAATCATCTCAGCCCCAGGACATCGCTGCAGGAGTTCCTCAGGGCAGTGTTCTAGGGCCAATCATCTTCAGCTGCTTCATCAATGACCTTCCCTCCATCATAAGCTCAGAAGTGAGGATGTTCGTTGATGACTGCACAGTTTTCAGTGTCATTCGCAACTGCTCAGATAATGAAGCAGTCCGTGCCCGCATGCAGCAAGACCTGGACGACATTCAGGCTTGGGCTGATAAGTAGCAAGTAACATTTGCACCACACAAGTGCCAGGCAATGACAATCTCCAAAAAGCAAGCGTCTAACCACCGCCACATGACATTCAACAGCATTACCATTGCCAAATCCCTCACCATCAACATCCTGGGGGTCACCATTGATCAGAAACTTTACTGGACCAGCTACATAAATACTGTAGCTACAAGAGCAGGTCAGAGGCTGGGTATTCTGCGGTGAATGTCTCACCTCTTGACTCCCCAAAGCCTTTCCACCATCTACAAGGCACAAAGTCAGGAGTATAATGGAATACTCTTCACTTGCCTGGATGAGTGAGTGCAGCTGCAACAACACTCAAGAAGCTCAACACCATCCAGGACAAAGCAGCCCACTTGATCGACACCCCATCCATCATCTTAAACATTTACTCCCTCCATCACTGGCACACCGTGGCTGCACTGTGTACCATCTACAAGATGCACTGCAGCAACTTGCCTCGGCTTCTTCAGCAGCACCTCCCAAACCTGTGACCTCTACCACCTAGGACAAGGGCAGCAGGTGCATGGGAACACCACCACCTCCAAGTTCCCCTCCAAGTCACACACCATCCTGACTTGGAAGTATATCGCTGTTCCTTCATCGTCGCAGGGTCAAAATCCTGAAATTCCCTCCCTAACAGCACCTTGGGAGTACCTCCACCACAAGGACTGCAGCGATTCAAGAAGGCAGCTCACCACCATTTTCTCACTGGCAATTGTGGATGGGCAATAAATGCTGGCCTTGCCAATGACGCTCACATCCCATGAACTAATTTTTTAAAAGTTACGTTGTTTCATCCACTGAATAAATATGGTGCATAACTTTCCAAGCATTATACAGAAAATAAATATTTAACTATCACAGTACATTAATAGGGTGCCGCCACTTTGAAAATGATAAACTTACTTACAGGAAATATGGCAAGAAGCTGGGATGATAAGGTGGGGGTGGCAAGGGCTGCTGCGAGCGATATCTGCGTCCCGTCAGTCTTCGAGGCATGAAGTGAGGGTACGGCTGTTTGGTAGCAAATAACAGACAACAGTATACATAAGCAGGAGCCAAAATACTACCTCACTGCAGACAATAACATTCAGAAATTAGCTCAACTATTTAATGGAGAAAGGAACTTGACAGATAAGTATCAATAAAATACATTTACTGGTAGATCATTTCTAAGTTTTCAAAATAATCAGTTTTATAGGGCCCTTTTGTAGGGCCCCATGCCACCGTTATTCATGCTTAAAACATTTAGTGAATGAATGCACTGAGGTAATGGAAGAGTCCCTATAGATACAATTATTTGGTGAAGTAAAAACTCAACAGCACAAAAAATCCATACACCATGGAAGTGTATTTATCTTTCCATTAATAACATTTACCACCTTCTTTAAAATTATCATTTCCTATTTTCTGCACAAGAAACCATTACTGAACTGCTTCTAATCTACACTCTCAAAATAGCCAATAGTGCTTGCATGACTGTTGCAAGAATCCCCAAGAAATTGCTGGTGGTTCAGAACAGTAAACTCGAGTTGCAAAAGTTGGATACCAAGTTTAGAATGATTTAATTAGAGAATATCCTGTGGGAATATGTTTGATATTTGTATAGATTAAAATAACCTCAATTTATGAACACAGCAGGTATGGCTGAGTTATACAGGTCGTATTCCAAAAGTATAACATAAATTATATGAAACCAATTATCATATTTTCTTCGAGTCCTGTGCTAAATGCTTTTTTTTTTTAAAAAGAGAAACATTATAATTTTGACCAGTATGTCACGTTGTGTTCTTTCTCCAATTCCATACTATATTCACTAGTGGATATTGGGCCATTATCTGTGATTTACCCTGGCACCTTGGATCTGTACTGGACATTGGATGTGCTGCTTCTAACTCGCAGTGAGGCTCGCTGTAGTGTACTCATGAGTTCACCAGCAAATGTTGGCCTAACTCCACCACTGGAGGATCGGGGAGCACAACACACTAACTTGTGCGGTTGAGGGCCAAATGCGCCTTTCCAGGAAAATCCAGCCCTTAATGTGGACAGAGAGATGCTCCAAAATACTTTGCATATAACACAATCACACAGATGCACGCAACAAAAAGAGTGGGGCTGAAACTGTGAAAACTCTGTTACTCCTCTGTTAGATATGATGGCAGATCAAGAGATTGGACTTTCATACTATAGACCTGGTTTTCTGACCTGCGCTTTTTATGAGGGTAGCTCTGAGCCAGACAACATCGCCTCACAATTTTGACCAGAATGTCATACTAAATGGAAATAGTAGTGTTCCGACACTCCAGTGCAGCTCTGAGGGAGTGCTGTATTGTCGGAGGCCCCACTAGCCCTCTCAGGTGGGCGTAAAAGACCCAATGGCACTATTTCGAAGAAGAGCAGGTATATCCTGGCAATATTTATCCCTCAATCAACATCACTAAAACAAATGAGATCTGGTCATTATCACATTGCTGTGTGTGGGAGGTTGCTGTGCTCAACATGGCTGCCGCGTTTCCTACATTAGAACAGTGACTACAAGTAAACCGCTTTGGAAAATCCAGTGGTCGTGAAAGGCACTACATAAATACAAGTCTTTCTTTCTTTTCTTCTGAAATTACTTTGGCAATTAGATTTATCCCATGTCTACACACGACCCTCCTCACCTGTGAAAGCAGCAGGGAAGTTAGTTTTGTGTGGGTGAACTCACAAGCACAGGCAGCAATACTGCCAGGAACTCAAAAATTAGATAAGGCTGATCCTGGAAAGTTCACTCGGGTCTGGTTGGTATAAAGCCTGTACTACCAGTCTAATACTGCAGATCACACCAGGGAGCAAATTCCTAGCTTTTATTTTTATCTGCTGTCTCCACAAAATGAGGAGAAATAGGTAGTCCGCTCTGGTCAGCAGAGCACCAGTCATCACCACTGTCATGTATTCAACTGTCATTGTAACCCATGTATAAACTGACCTAAGTTGTACACCTTGAGAACACTGACCACTAGGTGGTGAACTTGTGGGAGACACTCCTAACCTGGACTTTCAGGTATAAAAGGGGAAGCTCCACCCACCTTCCGCACTTCAGTGCTGACTAATAAAGGTTACTGGTCACAGAGTGACCTTCTCTCAAGTATGGGCCTCGTGTGCATTTGTACTGTATAGTAAGGACATATCATTGGCGACGAGAAATTGGGATTTAAACCACGCGAGCATGGCCACGAGCAGCACAGACGAGAGGTACTGTGTTGGTGATGATTGGGTGATTTTATTGAGAGACTACAGCAAAGTTTCGTCACTAAGGAATGGCTGGGACAGGATTCGGCCGACAAACGTAGGGCTCATCTCCTGACGGTTTGTGGATCCAGGACGTACTCCCTGATGAAGGACCTTCTAGCGCAAGAGAAGCCGGTGGACAAGACTTTTGAAGAGCTCAGTAAGTTGATCAGGGAACACTTTAAACCGGCGAGCAGCATGCACATGGCGAGACACCAGTTTTACACGCACCGGCGGCGAGAAGGGCAAAGCATTCCAGACTTCGTGGCAGACCTCCGGCGACTGGCGAGCCGATGTAAGTTCCCAGATGCATGCAGAGCGGAGATGCTGCGAGACTGTTTTTTTTATTGAGGGCATCGGGCAGGCTGGGGTTTTCAGGAATCTGATTTGAGACCAAAGACTTGACCCTGGAAATGGCAGCTTTGATGGCCCAGACATTTATCTCAAGGGAGGAAGAGACCAGAATGATGTTTGACAAAAATCTTGGTTTAAATGCAGCAAATGGACAGGGAGTCAACATTGTTAACGCGGCACACAGGGGCATGTGTAGTCGAACCCAAAGGGGGAATTCAACAGAGATAATGGCTAGCTGAACGGCGATTCATGCCATCGCAAGGGACAATGCGGCCAGTAATGGGGCCATCAACACCTGTCAATGGTGCGCTTACGGACCTTTTGTTTCCAACAACGGCTCATGTTGGAGGTGTGGAGGCAAACACACAGCTAGAGCTTGCAGGTATCAGCAATATATCTGCAGAAACTGCAACGTCAGCAGTCAATTGACACGTATGTGCAGGAAGCCTGCAGCCAGGTTGATGTACGAGGAGGACGGGCCCGATGTAAGCCCTACGAGGCCAAATGGACACTGGGGGAAATCGCTGGAAGATGAAGTTCAGCGAGTTCATGTGGAGCACATATACAGTTCATCCACCAGGACGCCACCGATAATGATGAAAGTGCTCCTCAATGGCATTCCAGTATCAATGGAGCTAGACACAGTGGCCAGCCAGTCCCAGATGAGTATCAAACAGTTCGACAAGTTGTGGGCGTCCAAGGCCAGGAGGCCAAAATTAGTGCTGATTGACGCACAGCTACGGACATATACAAAGGAGATCATTCTGGTGCTAGGCAGCGCCACGGTAGTCATGACCCACAAAGATTCAGAAAACAGGTTGTCACTCTGGATTGTCCCAGGGGACAGTCCCGCACTGCTGGGGAGGAGTTGGCTTGCTGTCATGAACTGGAAATGGGGCGATGTCAATGCAATTTCTTCTGTGGAGCGAATATCATGCTCACAGGTCCTGGACAAATTTGACTCACTATTTCAACCTGGCATTGGCACTTTCATAGGGACCAAGGTAGTGATTCACATAAATACGGACGCCAGGCCAGAGCGGTGCCGTACGTGATGTGGGAAAAGATAGAAGACAAATTGGACCGTCTGCTGAGGAAAGGCGGCATCTCGCCAGTCGAATTCATTGACTGGGTGAGCCCAATTGTGCCAGTGCTCAAGGCGGATGGGTCGGTCAGAATATGTGGTGATTACAAGGCCACCATCAATCGGGTGTCACTCCAAGACCAGTACCTGCTACAGAGAGCGGAGGACCTCTTTGCGACGCTATCCGGTGGCAAACTTTTTTCAAAATTGGACCTGACCTCAGCTTACATGACCCAGGAGCTGGCGAGTGAGTCGAAGAAGCTGACCACAAGGGGTTGTTTGAGTACAATAGATGTCTGTTTGGGATTCGCTCGGCCGCCGCGATCTTTCAGCGAAATATGGAAAGCCTCAAGTCGATTCCGAAGGACGGTGGTTTTTCAAGACGACATCCTCATCACGGGTTGCGATACCGAAGAACACCTCCACAACCTGGAGGAGGTGCTACGCAGATTGGACCGGGTAGGTCTGCGACTGAAAGAGGCGAAGTGCGTCTTCCTAGCTCCAGAGGTAGAATTCCTGGGGATGAGGGTAGCAGCAGACAGGATCAGATCTATTGCATCCAAAACGGAAGCGAGCCAGAGAGTGCCCAGACCCCGTAACACGACGGAGCGGCGTTCGTTCCTGGGGCTCCTGAACTATTTTGGTAACTTTCTTCCAAAATTGAACACGTGCTCCAACGCAAAGGTCGTGAATGGGTCTGGGGGGACAGCCAGGAAAGGGCTTTCGATAGAGCATGCAATTTGTTATGCTCCAACAATCTGTTAACGCTATATGACCCATGTAAGAAACTTGTTTTAACATGCGATGCGTCGTCCTATGGGGTCGGGTGTGTGTTGCAGCATGTTAATGCCAAGGGTCAGTTACAGCCGGTAGCTTATGCCTCCAGAAGTCTGTCCCAGGCAGAAAGGGGCTACAGGATGGTAGAAAAGGAAGCGCTTGCATGTGTATATGCAGTAAAAAAAAATGCACCAGTACCTGTTTGGCAGGAAATTTGAGCTAGAGACAGATCACAAACCCCTAATGTCCCTTTTGGCCGACAACAAGGCCATAAATGCAAATGCGTCGGTCCGCATACAGAGGTGGGCACTCACGTTAGCCACCTATGCCTATACAATTCGGCACAGACCGGGCATTGAAAACTGCGCCGATGTACTCAGCAGGCTCCCACTAGCCACCACCGAGTTGGGCAACCGAGCATGCTGCTGAGATAGTCATGGCTGTTGAAGCTTTCGAAAGCGAAGGTTCACCATTGACAGCCCGTCAGATCAAAGTCTGGACAAATAGAGACCCGCGACTGTCTTTAGTCAAGAAATGTGTCTTGAATGGGGACTGGGCAGCCACGTACGGGGCATGCCCTGAGGAATTTAAACCATTTCACAGGTGCAAGGATGAACTCTCGATTCAGGCCAATTGCCTACAATGGGGAAACCGAGTAGTCATGCCCCAGATGGGCAGAGAGGTGTTCATCCGAGTACTCCACAATGAGCACCCGGGCATTGTCATGATGAAGGCAATTGCCAGATCACACATTTGGTGGCCAGGGATAGATGCAGACCTGGAACTTTGTGTTCACAGGTGCAACACGTGTGCCCAGCTGGGCAATGCGCCCAGGGAAGCCCCCCTTAGCCCCTGGCCCGCCAAGCCATGGTCACGCATCCATGTGGACTACGCAGATCCTTTCATGGGAAAAATGGTTTTGGTTGTAGTAGACGCCTACTCCAAATGGATCGAGTGTGACATTCTCAATTCAAGCACATCCTCTGCTACGGTAGAAAGTCTACAGGCAATGTTTGCCGCCCATGGTCTACCGAACGTCTTGGTCAGCGACAATGGCCCGTGCTTTACAAGCATTGAATTCCAGGACTTCATGGCAGGAAATGGTATCAACCATGTCAGAACGGCACCGTCCAAGCTGGCCTCAAACGGCCAGGTGGAACGAGCAGTGCAGATAATCAAACAGGGGATGCTCAGAATCCAAGGGGGTTCCCTACAAAGCCGCTTATCACACCTCCTGTTGGCCAATAGATCCCAACCACACTCGCTCACAGGGGTTCCACCCGCAGAGCTGCTAATGAAAAGGACGCTCAAAACCAGGTTATCCCTTATACACCCCACCATGAAAGAAATTGTTGAGAGCAGGCGCCGGTCACAATGTGACTACCATGACGGGAATGCGAGGGTGCAATGTATTGATGTCAATGACCCTGTCTTTGTCCTCAACTACGCTGCAGGGCCCAAATGGCTCGCAGGCAGCACTGTGATTGCTAAAGAGGGGAATAGGATTCTGGTAGTTAAACTTACCAATGGACAAATCTGCCGCAAACACGTGGATCAAACAAAAAGGAGGTTCAGCAACCCCATAGAAGAAGCAGAGGAAGAACACGACGTAGAGTTCACTCCACCACAGGTGACCGAACACCGGAACCAAGTGGAGGAGAGCCTGGGCAGTCCGGACAGGCCTGAGGCACCGCAAACAGCAGACACTCAGGCCAGCGCCCAACAAGGGAGCGTAAACCACCAGAGAGACTTAACCTGTGATCCCAATAAGACTTTGGTGGGGGAGGTGATGTCATGCATTCAACTGTCATTGTAATCCATGTATAAACTGACCTAAGTTGTACACCGTGAGAACACTGACCACTAGGTGGTGAACTTGTGGGAGACACTCCTAACCTGGAATTTCAGATATAAAAGGCGAAGCTCCACACACCTTCTGCACTTCTGCTGGCTAATAAAGGTTATTGGTCACAGCGTGACCTTCTCTCATGGGCCTCGTGTGCATTTGTACTGTATAGTAAGGACATATCAACCACTGCACTTGAGGCAAGCTCTCGCCCAGATTCAGACACTTTGTGAATACTAGATAAGAAATGTTGCAAGTTACAAACCCTCCCAGTGTGTTCAGTGCTACTGTTTAAACCCTGTGTGATTGTGTGGGACAGATATCCTGGGAAACAAAACCTTTCTTCACTTTGCAAACTACACAGTTCAGGAGTACCCTGACCCACCACACTCCATCGCTGGGAATATGTCCCTTTTGATGTAATATCATGTTATCCATGTGATTCTTCACCCTCCTGTACAGTAGAGAAGGTTTGACTATTGGTTTGCTTTTCAAAAACTATTTGTCTTGTTTATAAAACATTCATTGACTTCAAGTGCCATTTTATGTGCAGCAATGCTCTGGATGCATGTTATCCAAATGCAGTATGAATTCCTCAAATGGGATCCCTTGGAGCATCTTCAGCAGCTTTGAGGTAATAGTTCAGGACAGCAGACACTGGAGGGTTGGCTCACTGATCTGAAGCTTCTGCTACTGCCGCCCTCTCTGGAACATTCTGTTTGGCACTTACTGTGGGTGCAAAGAAATGCTCTCTGGGATACCCAGTGTTTGGGAAAGGAGAGTTCAGTTGGAAAGAGGGTGTTAATGAGTGGGTGGCATTATGGTGTGAAAGCAACAAAGCTTCCTTCAAAAATAACTAGGAATGTTTTTAGAACAATAAGATCCACAGCTCTCCTGAGTCAGAGCAGGGAGATTTGAGAAGAACATCAATGTAACTGCCGAGAATCATTTAAACTAGACAGGTGGGGGTGGAGGGTAGTGAGACATTATGGGGGAGAAGGTTGACAACTGGAGGGTGTGGACATACCAAACCCGAGAGGTACTGGAGACCATGGGCAGGCAGGCACTGCAGCACATGAAAGGTGGGAGATCCATATTAAGATATATGTACATGAATTAATTCAAGAAACATTAAAGAAAGAAGAATTTGCATTTATATACCTTTCACAACCTCAGGATATCCCAAAATATATGCAAGGCTGAGATAGATAGATTTTTGGACTCGAGGAATCAAGGGCTATGGAAATCGGACGGAAAGCAGAGTTGAGGTCGAAGATTAACCATGATCCTATTGAATGCCGGAGCAGGCTCGAGGGGCCAGATGGTCTACACCTGCTCCTAATTCTTATGTTCTTAAATAAATATTGACATGGATGAGGAAGCATACAGAGAAGGACAGGTGACACAGGGCTAGCAGAAGTGGGCATTGGTGCGAAGAGGTCTGGAATGCTGCCTGCCCTTCCAGCCTGGTCTTGGATCAAAGAACTCGACAGAGATATTACAAAACTTGGACCACGTTGAGCAGTCATTTACACTAAGCAGTGGAAGCTGATATGGTTAGATTGGGTTAAGTAGTCACAAGTCAACTACAATTCATCTGTTGAGTGTTTATGGACAACCACGAGGAACCAATTCAGATAATTTAATTCTCAGTTTTGCCCAGTTGATAGGGCACAATTCACCCGAAATCAGCCAAACCAGCACAAAAGTTTGAGAAATTTCAAGCACAAATTACATCCAGTACAAATTGAGTTTCCACGATCTTTTGCTTTGGTTTAAAAAAACATTGTGCTAAAATCTGGCTCTGCCTACAAAACCGGCAACACCACAGATTGAATTAATCAGCATTGCGAGTTTCCAGTAACAGAGCCCATTTATGGGCCTTCGAGGAGGCTCTGAAAGTTAAGTGCTTTTTTTGGGTGCAAGGACACTAATAGGCATATTTTAAAAGCGTTTCATTTTTGTGTTAATTTATTGAGAAACTGGCTACTGTACACTAATGTAACCAGTAAATGGTTCTGTCTAGTTTTTTTAAAGTCAATTTCAGTTATTTAAAATCAGGCGACTTACATGTGGTGGACTAGACATGGATTAAAATTGCTTATTTTTTGGTGAGAAACCTATTTTCAGCCATATTAATAAAACTGTACTAGGTTCTCACTCTTAAATATATCAAGGAATATATTCCCTTATTTCCAGTTACTTGTGTTAAAAATATATTTTTCTTCTACCTCCACGATGGATTTATGGCATTTGCTTTAAGATACTTTATTTTGATATTCTTCCTCCATCCCTTTTCCTCAGTTATGTAAATGATTAAGATATTTTTTCTCCTCATATTTCCTGCAGTGGATTTGCAATTCATCATCAAAGGGTTTCATAAATATTCCTTCTATCCCTGATGTAATCATCATCCTCCTCCTCAACAACAAAAATCCTCATCCCAAACAACAGCATTAGCTTAGATTTCTTTTACTTTATTAGCTTCAATTATATAAAATGCTGTAAAAATGTAAATTAGATTTGGATGAATTTGCTCTGCTGCTCATGCCAGAGTTGTTTTTGTAAATATTCTTCCTAGTTGTCATTTCCCAGGAGCAGTGTTTAAGCCTACAATCTCATAATGGATCTATCTCCTGCTCACACACAGGATTTGACAACAGAATCTGCAATTCCCCACCACTTTTCAAACTGGTCAGCATGTGATATGAGCTGCTGTAGTGACTCAAGGTATTGGAGTTTCCCAGGACCAGGCTAAAAACTAACACCCATAACACATCTATCTCTCTCTCACACACATATGGGGGCCAAGTTTCGGCCTGAGTTGCTCATGTTTTTTTGGAGCAACTGGTTTAGAATGGAGTATCTTAGAAATTGCAATTCTTGGCATTTAGTTTGCTCCAGTTCCAGTCAGTTAGAACAGTTTCAGTTTGGAACAGATTTTTTTTTTCCCCAAAAGGGGGCGTGCCGGCCACTTACGCCTGTTTTGAAAGTTTAGGCAGTGAAAACATACTCCAAACTAACTTAGAATGGAGTAAGTGTAGATTTATGTACGCTCAGAAAAGCCATGTCTACACTTAGAAAATCAGGCGTAGTTTACAAATCAGGCATAGGGAATTGGGAGGCGGGGTTTAAAGGGAAGTTTACAAACATTAAACACTTCAGTTTTACAAATAAAGAGCCATCATCAATGATAAATACATCAATAAATCAATCAAAAAAAAAAATTTAAAAAATTAAAAAATCAATAAATCAAACATTTTCTACTTACCGACTGCAGCACCGGGAGCCCTCCACCAGCGTGCTGGGATGCCCCCCCCAGTGTGTCTGTCAGTGTCTCTAGCTCTCTGTCTGTGTGTGTGTCTCTCACTCTCTGTCTGTCAGTGTCTGTGTTTCTGACAGTGACGGGGGGGGTTGGGAGGGGGGGAGAGAGGGGGGAGGAGGAGAAGGGAGAAGAGAGAGGAGGGGGGGGGAAAGCGAGAAGGGAGGGGGGAGAGAGAAGGGAGGGGGGGAAAGAGAGAAGGGAGGGGAGGGAAAGAGAGAAGGGAGGGGAGGGAAAGAGAGAAGGGAGGGGGGGGAAAGAGAGAAGGGAGGGGGGGGAAAGAGAGAAGGGAGGGGGGGGAAAGAGAGAAGGGAGGGGGGGGAAAGAGAGAAGGGAGGGGGGGGAAAGAGAGAAGGGAGGGGGGGGAAAGAGAGAAGGGAGGGGGGAAAGAGAGAAGGGAGGGGGGGAAAGAGAAAAGGGAGAGGGGGAAAGAGAGAAGGGAGGGGGGAAAGAGAGAAGGGAGGGGGGGAAAGAGAGAAGGGAGGGGGGGAAAGAGAGAAGGGAGGGGGGGAAAGAGAGAAGGGAGGGGGGGAAAGAGAGAAGGGAGGGGGGGGGAAAGAGAGAAGGGAGGGGGGGGAAAGAGAGAAGGGAGGAGGGGGGAGAGAAGGGGGGGAGAAGGGAGGGGGGGAGGGAGAGAGAAGGGGGGGAAAGGAGAAGGGGGGGAAAGGAGAAGGAGGGGAAAGGAGAAGGAGGGGAAAGGAGAAGGGGGGGAAAGGAGAAGAGGGGGGGAAGGAGAAGGGGGGGGAAGGAGAAGGGGGGGGAAGGAGAAGGGGGGGGAAGGAGAAGGGGGGGGGAAGGAGAAGGGGGGGGGAAGGAGAAGGGGGGGGGAAGGAGAAGGGGGGGGGAAGGAGAAGGTGGGGGGAAGGAGAAGGTGGGGGGGAAGGAGAAGGTGGGGGGGAAAAGGAGAAGGGGGGAAAAAGGAGAAGGGGGGGGAGGGAGAAAGGAGAAGAAGGGGGGAGGGGAAAGGAGAAGGGGGAGGGAGGCTGAACGGGCCGGGCCCAAGACTTCGGGCAGGGCCCGTCCCCAGCACCAGATTTACAGGTAGGTGGCGTTGGGTTGGGTCAGGTCCGGGGTCGGGAGTCCGGGTCGGGTCGAGGAGAGCGCGGGTCGGGTCGAGGGGAGAGCGGGTCGGGGTCGGTAGCGCGGAGGGAGGTCGGATAGGGTCGGGTCGGGTCCGGGTGGGGGGGGACGGTCGGGAGCACGGGTCGGGTCGGGGGGGAGGGAGGGAGCGCGGGTCGGGTCGGTTCGGGTCGGGGGGGGGGGGGGGGGGACAGAGGGAGGTTGGGTCGGTTCGTGTCGGAGGAGGGGGGGGGGGGGGGGGAGGGAGGTCAGGTTGGGTTGGGTCGGTTCCGGGTGGTGGTGGGGGGGGGGTCTGGAACGCGGGTCGGGTCGGGGTGGTGGTGGGAGGGAGGTCAGGTCGGGTGGGGGGAGCGCGGGTCCGGTCCGGGGGGTCAGGTCGGGTCCGGGGGCGGGGGGGGAGCGGGAGTCGAGTCGGGAGGAAGCAGGAGCTGGGCGTGGGAGGAGCCTTATGCACGCAGCCCCAGTGAAGCCATTCGGCCAGGGCTAGGGGCTGCGTGCTTCGGGCCCCTCCCACACAGTTTTGGGCGCATGGAGCTACTGCACATGCGCATCCACTGTAGCGCGCATGTGTAGAGGTCCCGGCACTGTTTTCAGCGCAGGGACCTAGCTTCGCCCCCCACAGCTCGTGGTGCGCCGCGCCTGGCTCAAGGGAACCAGCAGGGAGCCGGAGAATAGGTAAGTATTTTTTAGCCGCTCTTTGTTGTGCGAAAAACGGGCGTCCAGGTCGGGGCTGCGCCGTTCTAGGTGCGGCCCGAAACTTGGGCCCATGGTGCTTACCTATTACTGATTGAAATCTTTCCTGCCTAATTAGTGAATGAAATTGGTATTTGATTACTTCACATCTAATTAATGGATATTTGAACCAATTATATTGGTGAACTTAACAGATAACAATTATTTGAGCCCATCACGATTTTTTGCCCTATGGGCGTGCGTTTTGTGACATGATGCCTTTAATATGCCATGCCTTGGAGAGCTGTGACGCTGCAGACATGTGAGATGGAAAACTTTCAACTTCAGCTAGATATCACATTTTACTTAACTAGCTTTTCTCTTTTAATCATTCCTGCAAATATTAGGAAATTTTCATGTATAATTAAAAATAAATGGAGATCGCCATTTTTTATGGAAACCTAAATAAAGGCTGAACTATATATTATTTTTGCACATCACATATGTATGAGTGAAGTAAGGTCACAATGAATAGAATATTAAATAAAAACAGAAAATTCTGGAAAACGCTTAGCAAGTCAAGCAACATCTAGGGAGAGAGGATGGTAGGGTTAACATTTCAGGTCAATGACCTTTCTTCAGATTCTACCAGGATTCCAGCATTTTCTTGTTTAGGATTTTGTTTTTTAGGATTATATTAAAAGATCTAGTTTTAAATTTAGCAAGGAAAGTTTAATTTTGTTTTTGTCATGTGATATCAGTGGATTGATGTCACATGAAGTTCACATATCAGATCGAAATATATTATTTTGGATAAAATTATTTCTAAATAAAATTTTCAACCATAAGCCAATGCTCATCCTTTGGAACTTACTTTTATTTCAAGTTTGAAAAAACAGTAAAGCCACATAATACTTTATTTAGCATAGTTTGTATTAATGTTTAACCATTATTCAGAGCATTTAACACATTTCTATATTTACACGGTGCTAAAATTAACTTGGTCTGGAGCATTTTAGTACATTAGCTGCAAGCAGCACAACTCATCTTGGAAAATCATTCAAAGCCAACTCCTTATGGGTCACACAACTCCAGTGAGTTCTTTGTCAAATCCATTCAAATCAGACAGATGTGGTAAACTGGAGATAGTAGAATCAAGAATATCAGACTATCAGTATTTGAAAAAGCATACAAGATCAGATCTCAACACAGTACACATATTCTTGCTCTTCCCTGTGCCAGAGACAATTGCATTTCAACCTGCAGTAATACTCAAACACCCATTGGTACAAAGGAAAGAAGCAGTACAGTACTCACTACTCCAAAGGGCAGCTCTTGGTGCAGAGGGTCATGTGGCAGGAACTGGAGTGGTGCCGAAGGAGGCAGGGTAGGTGGGTGCGGTGACGGAGGATAAGTAAAACCACCAACAGGAAGATGTTCTCCCAGTAACTCCACTTCATTCTCTATCCTCTGTAAAGGCTGACAAGAGATTGGTAGAATTGATTAAGCACTGTTTCCTTGGTTATTAGTTAGCATGACATTTTGTCTGTTGTGCAAAAAGTTTCTGGAACTGTAATTTTTCAAATATTTTAGACCAAATAGGCAATTAAAAAAATCATCAGACTTTGATAATTCAGAGACATTTTAGAGAACATATGTTCTGTTAAAAGTTCAAAACTATTATCAGTGCTTTCAAGTTTTTGATAAACATTAATGCTTCTCAAGTGGCTCCCATTACATCAAGTGATTTTACTATTTACATATTGGGATTCCCAGTGACACATGTACATTATCATCCGCTCTCTTTCCCAAGGATGGGATCTTGTGCTGGCAGTATCGGAACAGAAACCACCAGCATTAGTATATGTCCAGGGCACAAAGAAGCATCCAAAGAGAAGTCAGATGGACAACAAGTGCATCCAAATTAAATGTATTGCACCCTAGTCACTATACAGATCTATGGAATGGAGTCTTCACATTACTTTTCCACAAAGTGCCATCATAGTTAATGGGACAAGTTGATCAATTAACAAAAATAGAATTCAGCAGATTATTACCCAGAAACTTCAAGGGTTAGATACCCAATAGGTTCCTGTGCCAAATGGAATATAGGCTAAAACTTTTAAGGAATTGAAGGATACAATTAGTGATTAGTGTTATACCGATATTAACACCACTGCTTGCAATTCTTTTCCCAAGGAGGAATTTAGTGTTCTGAAGTAGGGGATCATGAGGGTAGAAAGAGAGATATTCATGATCAATTAATTGTACACGATCTCTGGATGGACCAGGTAACGGGTCAAATTGACTTTTCTTGATCTGACATTTTCATGTTCTTATGACTATATTAATACATTGAAAAGTGGTAATTTCCCTTGTATACAGATTGGTTCCACTGGATATCCTAAAATAGGTAATCTCTGAAAACAATTCAGCTCCTAGGGGTGGGGTTGCACGAGGTGTGGTTAGATAGGATTACATTACATAGGATATACGGCAAAGAAACAGGCCATTTCGCCCAACCAGTCCATGCCGACATTTATGCTGCACATTATCCTCCGTCCGTCTTTCCTTATCTAACTATCAGCATAACCCTCTACTCCCTTCTCCTTCATATGCTTATCTAACCACCCTTATCTATACTATTCACTTCAACCACTCCCTGTGGTAATGAGTTCCACATTCTCACCACTCTGAGTAAAGAAGTTTCTTCTGAATTTCCTATTTGATTTCTTGATGACTATCTTGTAGTGATGGCCTCTAGTTTCACTCTTCCCTGATTTTAAAGACCCTATTAGGTCATCCATCAGCCTCGTTTCAAGAGAAAAGAGACTCAGCCTCTTGATCCTTTCCTGATAGGTATATCCTCGCATTTCTGGTATAATCCTTGAAAAATCTTCTCTGCACCCTCTCCAGTGCCTCTATATCCTTTTCAGGATATCCAGAACTGTACGCAGTACTTTCAAGTGTGGTCTTACCACGGTTCTACACAAGTTTAGCATAACTGCTCTACTTTTCAATTCTATCCCTCTAGAAATAAACCCTAGTGCTTGGTTTGCCTTATGACTTTTTTAACCTGCGTCGATACTTTGTGATTTGTACTCTGAGATACCTTTGCTCCTCTATCCCATTGAGATTCTTATTTCCCAAGCAATATGAGACCTCCCTAGTTTTCGTACCAAAATGTAATACCTCACATTTACAGTGCTGAATTTCATTTGCCAATTATATGCTTATTCTGCAAGTTTATTAATGTCTTTTTGTAATTCGTAAGAGGCTTGTGATGGGAGCTGTTTGAATGAGTCTTGTTGAAGAAGGCTGAGACCACCAGTTTCACTTTCCACCAACCAATGCAAAGCAGCACAATGACTGACCCAATAGGCTGGAATGTTAAATGGAAAATTCATCTGGAAATTTGATGTTTGGAGATGGGGTATTAGGAGTATAAGAGTACTCAGTACACCACCTGTTTACACATCAGATCACCAAAACCAGCATTTATTGCTATCCTGAAAAGGAATACCAAGTGCAATTGTTATATTTATGAACAGTAGGAAGGTGCTATCTTGGACTGATATCACCATTTCTGCATCAATAGATCCAAAATTAACCTGATCTCAGACTGGGCAGATTACATATAGCACTCCAAATCACTATATTGGAGGTAAGAAGTTGAAGTGATCCATTGAATCACAAGAGGTAGAGGACCAAATATGCAGGCAAATTTCATAAAGTTAAAAGAATTATACAGTCGTGATAATGGGGGACTTCAATTATGCTAATATGGACTGGAATAATAACAGTGTTGAGGGGAAAGAGGGGGATGAATTCCTGAAATGTATACAAGAGAACTTCTTTGATCAGTGAGTTTCCAGCCCAACAAGGACGGAAGCAGTTCTGGAACTCGTTCTGGGGAATAAAATAGGGCAAATGGAACATGATTCAGTGGGAGACCACTTGGGGAACAGAGATCACAATATCAGGTTTAGAATAGTTATGGAAAAGGACAAGGTCCAATCAAGCATCAGTTTTATTTTAAAAGGAGGAGAACTCCATCATGAGTTGAACAAGGATCTGGCCCAAGTGGATTGGAATCAAAATTGGTAGGCAAAACAATAACTGAACAATGGGAGGTCTTCAAAGAAAAGATGGTCCGAGTGCAAAGTAGACACATTCCCACAAAGGGGAAAGAAGGGCATCCAGAGCTAGAGCTCCCTGGATGACGAAAGATATAGGGATTAAAATGAAACAGAAAAAGGAGGCTTCGGACAAATGTAAGGTTCATGATATCGCAAAGAACCAAGCTGAACACAGAACGTACAGAGGAGATCTAAAAAAAAAGGGACTAAAAGGGCCAGAGAGAGAGCAGGAGTGTAGATTAGTGGTTAACATGAAAGGGAACCCAAAAGCCTTATATAAACATATAAGTAATAAAAGATTAAGTCAAAGGAAGAGCGGGGTCGATTAGGGACCAAAAAGGAGATCTTCTTGTGGAGGCAGAGGGCATGGCTGAAGTACTAAATTAGTAGTTTGGACCTGCTGCCAATGTAGCAGTAATCGAGGAGGTAGTAGCAATATTGGATAGGATAAAAATAGATAGAGGAGATACAGTACTTAAAAAGTCGATAGCATTCAAAGTAGAAAAGTCATCCGGTCAAGAGGAGATGCATCCTAGGAAAGATGGAAATTGTGGAGGCTCTGGCCACAATCTTCCAATCCTCCTGAGATATGAGGGTGGTGCCAGAGGACTGGAGGATTAAGAACATGAGAAATAGGAACAGGAGTAGGCCATAAGGCCCCTCGAGCCTGCTCCGCCATTCAATAAGATCATGGCTGATCTGATCATGGACTCAGCTCGCTCCCCACAACCACTCATCGTTTAAGAAACTGTCTATTTCTATCTTAAATGTATTCAATGTCCCAGCTTCCACAGGTCTCTGAGGCAGCGAATTCCACAGATTTACAACCCGAGAGAAAAAATTTCTCCTCATCTCTGTTTTAAATGGGTGGTTCCTTATTCTAAGATCATGCCCTCTAGTTCTTGTCTCTCCCATCAGTGGAAACATCCTCTCTGCATCCACCTTGCCAAGCACCCTCATAATCTTATACGTTTCGATAAGATCACCTCTCGTTCTTCTGAATTCCAATGAATAGAGGCCCAACCTACTCAACCTTTCCTCATAAGTCAAACCTTTTATCCCCGGAATCAACCTAGTGAACCTTCTCTGAACTGCCTCCAGAGCAAGTATATCCTTTCGTAAATATGGAAACCAAAACTGTACGTAGTTTTCCAGGTGTGGCCTCACCAATACCTTATATAGCCTTAATGGCCTACTCCTGCTCCTAATTCTTATGTTCTACCAAAGAGCTGGCACAGGCACATTGGGCTGAAAGAATGATCATCACAGAAGGTGGTCTATGATTTTAACCTTCGTTTAATGAAAGATGATTAGATGGGATAGGTAAAGAACACTTAATAGGAGAAATAACTATTCGCTGAGAGTGTATTACCCCGATTGCAACTTGTGAACAGATACCCGTTTAATTTGTTCCAGTCAACAATTATCTTACACGATAAACATTTATAAAGCCAGGATTGCACAAATGTTATTTAGTTACCATATTCCCCCCCACCACCCCCAGGAAACTGACAAGGAAGTTGCAACCATTTTTGATCACAAAGCCACATTTGATAATGTGATTTCTTTGAGTAAAATCAAATTCAGAATTTATAGATAAACTGAAGTGTTTGTTCCTCAAGTGAACGTCACAGCAGAGAGATTTGCTTGCAAGTCAATACAATTTGCTTGCCATAATGCATTCACTTGGGCCTCTACTGTGAGCAAAAGCCACGAGACACAAAAGGTAAACTGCAGTAGAGATGTGTTACGATAATTGCATTGTTTTCAAATCAAGTATGGCTTCCAAGAGAAAAGATGACAAACATGCCTAATGATGTTTTAGCCTCTATTCTGAACAGCATGAATGCTCTACTCTAATTTGTTTTCCGATCCCCTATGACTATCTAAAAATAAGTGAAATGGGCAGTATTAGTAAATATAATTTGCTTACTTTGTCTGCATTTCTTAATTATAATTTCCTTTAAAGGTGTAATTTTAAAGAATACGTTTCCACTGGTTGACAATGAAAAATCTGCTCTAAGGTGCATTTTCTACCCACTGCCAATACAGATGTTAGGAACTAGTGCATTGTGCATGATTGAGCTATTCAATAAAAAGTGAATTTAATATTCAAAAGGGATAACAGCACAGCTTGTTCCCCAGAGCTAAAACCATGTAAGCGTCAAGCTTCTGGATAATACAGCAGTCAATGCGTCATTTTCCTGCTTTAGGTTACTCTGCAAACAAAACCCAATTTAAAACCTTTTGAGTTTATTGTAGTTTATTACCGTGTGAAAATCCTAGTCTTAAAATAAGAAAGGTGCTGTGGGCAGGAGCAGGAATTATGAGTGAAAAAGTACCTCCAACTCCCTATCTCTCACAGAAAAGGAAGGAAATACAAGATCTTCTACAATGCAGAAGCTAATATCATCTCAGTTGCAGAGCACTGACTCTCACTGCCAACCAAGGAAGCCCATCATTTTGGTCCTGTCCTTGCATTAGGAAGCTGCTCTGGTAATAGAGTGGCAGCGTAGAGGTCAAGTGGAATCTGTCCTGAGAGATGTTAGTACTAGCTGAACGCAAGAGAACCCAATCAATACTAGCCTTTCTGGTGCAGGGTCTACCAGAGGAGTCTCAAGCATCAATAGCCAGGTTTCTCTGCCAAGATCCTCCCCGACATATCCATTATGTACAGAGGAATTTGGATATTTTAAGAAACTAGGCCATTAAATGGATAAATAAAATTCAACAGAGATGAATGTAAAATAATTAGTATTGGAGCATGGAACTGAAATAGGAAATGTGTGTTGAATGGAACAGTCAGGAAGCAAACTGATCAGGAATGGGATTTGGGGCTGTTGTGTAAAAATCATGAATCTATCCATTTGATGATCCACTGCAATAAAAAAGGCAAATAAACAAGGTTTCTGGTAACATTACAGCATAGCGATGGAAAATAAATTGAGACACAAGGCTGTTACTGTAACAGGCACTAGTTTAACTCCCATGTCAAATATTTGTGTAACATTGTTAATCACATCCAATAAGTGATATTATTGCCCTGGAGAGAATGCTGCACAAAGTTAACAAAGGTGAATTAAGGTGGTGACTGATGTGAATAATTTGCCTGCATCAATCCCATCAATAAAGGTTTCAAAGACTTGAGAAAAGCTGGAAATTAGGAGAAACTAGGGAATTCAATAGAACTATTGTACACAAAGATTAGACATATGGAATAAGTTACTAGGGAAGGCCACTGAAGCAAATCATATAAATCAGTTCAGGAGACAACCGCATATATTTCTGGAAGAGATGGCAGAATACGGTAAGGAGCTAGCTGGATCAAAGCCAACCAAAATGAGGCAGGCTTGCTGGCCAAATAGTGATTTTTTGTTACTAAAATTTCCTATAATTGGAAGAGCCTTATGTGAATCAAAAACTGGTGATGCAAGTTACAATGACAACTCCCTTTTAGACTCAGCTGATAACTCGGCCCCCTGCCCACAGACAACAAGGAGTTTTCAGGCTCGATTATTTAAGCTTAGGCAGCCATTACAATTGGCATAAGCACCTTTGGTCTGACAAAGAAAAAAAACGTCAAAAAGTGTGTGTGTGTGTGTGTGGGGGGGGGAGTGCATGTGGTGTGTGTGCGCGTGCACGTGTGTTACATGTGGACTTTGGCTACATGCAGACTAGTCTTGGCTTTGAAGCCCTAGTGGCACAATACTCTGCCAACCACGAGGCCACCAGCACATGTGGAACTGCACCTCAGTAACAGTCAGTAACTTCAATCAAGGGGGTGAGAAAAAGGAAAGGAACTGAAAACAAGGAAGTTATGGTATATCCTGCAAGGTACAGCACTTCATTTCATAGTTATATGGTTAGAGATGAGGGAGTAATATATACTGAAAGACTACACACACACACAAATTTAGATCATTTGATGGAATTACCAGAAGCTTCAATGAAAATTCATCCCTCAAAATGGTGGTAAAAACTGATCATTTTATGTTGGTATTACTGTATGCCAATTTTTCTACTTGTAGAACAAAACACAACCCCTCAACTAAGTCCTGTGCCTTCTTTCGTAAACTTGCCCAACGTCATAAATGCTCAAATATTACTCACCGACCGCGACTGTTGTGTTTGGAACGGGACAAACTGTCCTGGGGGTGGCACGTGAGGATGATGGTGGGGCGACAGATGTGGAGGGTGCAATATAAAGGGATCACTTGAGATAAGAGGAGGAAATGCAGCATACGAAACTGGCAGGTGTTGTACAGAACATGCTTGGAGCATCTGGAGGGAACAAAAGAGATAAATTTAACATTTCAAATCATCACTGAACTTGAAAAGATGTTAGTTTAGAGGATAAATTAAATAATTATCTGCTTTTCATACTTTTCTACTTAACACTTTAGTTGAACAAGTGGACTCTTACACTTCTGAAAAATAGGGATGAAACAAAAGTTTGTATAGATATTAAATTCATAAAATAACAGTGACTCAACAACAGCCGAGAGGAGGAAAAATAACCAATCACACATACCATTGGTGGAAAAGATAGAAGCTTAGATATACGACAAACAAAATATAAGTGTGTCAATTTTGGGAACTCAACCAGCTGATTTTGCTCAGCCGAACCACGCAGCAGCAGAGTGCCCGATTCCATAAAGAGCTAAGCCAAGCATATCTGTTCAGTCCGAACAGGGAACCCATCATCTCAACTTCCTGCCCTAAACCAGCCTCCAGGAAAAAATATGAAGGCCCATATGAAAGCCCTTTTTGTGTGGCTTGTAAATTAAGTAACTCTCATTTAGTAATGTCAGTCATGGTGGTATATCTTTGGCTCATTTTAAGTCGCCAGCGAGCTAGGAGTATTGTGGCATTTGAAACATAGAAATACATGAAAGTTACAACATGGAAAAAGGCTCAACCAGCCATGTCGGTTGTTTACCCTCCACACGAGCAAATAGTTCTAATCACATTTACCTGACCTGTTTCCACATTCCTTTATCTCTTTTTCTATCATCCATCTATCCAATTTAAATCTTGAATATGAACATAGTTTCTGCCTCAACCACTAACCTTGTAAGTGAATTTCACATCCTCACAACTCTGCAAAGTCTCTCCTGCCCTTTGTTCTAAATCGCTTACATTTATTCTTGTATTAAACTCCTGAACCCTCTATCTACCCGATCCCATCCTTTCATAATTTTAAACACTTCTATCATATCATCCCGCAATATCAAAAAAAGCGCAAATTTTTCAAGTCTTCGTATTTGTATTTCCTTATACTAGTTCTAACAGGTCTTATTACAATTGTATCCTCATCCTCATCTCTTGGCTTTTATATTTTACACTTCGTAATAAAACTTAGGCTTTCATTTTACAGTCTTAGCAACCAGAGGTGCTACCTTTACTGCCCTGAGAGTCTGTATCCCCAAATCCCTCTGCTCATCTACAGCACTGAGCCTACTTCCATTCAGAGTACAATTACTGTATTTTTTTTACCAAAACAAACCAACTCACATTTACTGATATGGAATTCCATCTGTTACTTTTTAGCTTATTCCATCATATTATCAGTGGTCCTTTGCAGTGTCCTTTGATCTTTTACAGAAATAACTATATCTCATATTTTGGTATCATCTGAAAATGTCAACACTACTCCCTCTAGGCTTATGTGGTCTCAGAACTAAACGTTATGGGACACCAATGCCCACTTTTAACCAGTCTGAGAAATTCCCCTCAACTCCTACTGTTTTCTCTCTTCGAACCAATTTTTAACCAGTTTGCTAAACTCTCCCGAATTCCATACCCCTGAATCTTCTCTAGTAATCGCCTATGATACCTTGTCAAAGCCTTTCCTGCTCCATGTACACTAAATCTACTGTATCTCCTCATTTTCCATGTCTGTAACCGTAAGAAATCCATGATGTTTGACGATCATGATTGTCTCTTCTGAAATCTGTGCTGGCAGCTTATTATTTTCTCTTTATCTAGATAAGTGATAATTTAATCCTTAATTACAGACTCGAGAATTTTCCCTACCACAGATGGTTAACCTAACTGGGTTGTAATTACCTGGATACCTCGGTCTTCCTTTTGAAAAATGGGTATTACATTGGACAATCTCATCCTCTGACACAAATCCATACTCAACAGAGCCCTGAAGTATAATTTCTAGACTTTGCAATTTCCACCTCATCTCCCTCAGGATACAACCCATCGGGCCCTGGCACTTTGTCTGTGTTTAGCTAAACTAACTTATCTAAACATTTTCCTTTTATCTATCACAGTATCACCCGTCTTGCTCTCAACCACTTCAGGATTCACCTCCTCTCAGACATAGAAACATAGAAAATAGGTGCAGGAGTAGGCCATTCGGCCCTTCGAGCCTGCACCACGATTCAATATGATCATGCAACTTCAGTACCCCATTCCTGCTTTCTCTCCATACCCTTTGATCTCTTTAGCCGTAAGGGCCACATCTAACTCCCTTTTGAATATGCCTAACGAACTGGCCTCAACAACTTTCTGTGGTAGAGAATTCCAGATTCACAATTCTCTTGAGTGAAGAAGTTTCTCCTCATCTCGGTCCTAAATGGCTTACCCCTTATCCTTAGACTGTGACCCCTGGTTCTGGACTTCCCTAACATCGGGACCATTGTTCCTGGATCTAACCTGTCCAATCCCGTCAGAATTTTATATATTTCTATGAGATCCCTCTCATTCTTCTAAATTCCAGTGAATATAAGCCTAGTCGATCCAGTCTTTCTTCATAGGTCAGTCCTGCCATCCCGGGAATCAGTCTGGTGAACCTTCGCTGCACTCCCTCAATAGCAAGAATGTCCTTCCTCAGATTAGGAGACCAAAACTGCACACAATATTCCAGGTGTGGCCTCACCAAGGCCCTGTACAACTGCAGTAAGACCTCCCTGATCCTATACTCAGATCCTCTCGCTATGAAGGCCAACATGCCATTTGCCTTCTTCACCGCCTGCTGTACCTGTATGCCAACTTTCAATGACTGATGTACCATGACACACAGGTCTCGTTGCACTTTCCCATTTCCTAATCTGTCACCATTCAGATAATATTCTGCCTCCCTGTTTTTGCCACCAGAGTGGATAACCTCACATTGATCTATATTATACTGCATCTGCCATGCATTTGTCCACTCACCCAACCTGTCCAAGTCACCCTGCAACCTCTTAGCATCCTCCTCACAGCTCACACTGCCACCCAGCTTAGTGTCATCTGCAAACTTGGAGATATTACATTCAATTCCTTCGTCTAAATCATTAATGTATATTGTAAATAGCTGGGGTCCCAGCACTGAACCTTACAGTACCCCACTAGTCACTGACTGCCATTCTGAAAAGGACTCGTTTATTCCTACTCTTTGCTTCCTGTCTGCCAACCAGTTCTCTAGCCACATCAATACATTATCCCCAATACCATGTGCTTTAATTTTGCACACTAATCTCTTGTGTGGGTCCTTGTCAAAAGCCTTTTGAAAGTCCAAATACACCACATCCACTGGTTCTCCCTTGTCCACTCTGTTCGTTACATCCTCAAAAAATTCTAGATTTGTCAAGCATGATTTCCCCTTCATTAATCCATGCTAACTTGGATCAATCCTGTCACTGCTTTCCAAAGGCGCTGCTATTATGTCTTTAATAATTGATTCCAACATTTTCCCCACTATCGATGTCAAGCTAACCGGTCGATAATTCCTGGTTTTCTCTCTCCCTCCTTTTTTAAAAAGTGGAGTTACGTTAGCTATCCTCCAATCCATAGGAACTGATCCAGAGTCTATAGAATGTTGGAAAATGACCACCAATGCATCCACTATTTCCAGGGCCACTTCCTTAAGTACTCTGGGATGCAGACTATCAGGCCCTGGGGATTTATCGGCCTTCAATCCCATCAATTTCTCGAACACAATTTCCTGACTAATAAGGATTTCCTTCAGTTCTTCCTCCTCGCTAGACCCTTGGTCCCCTAGTATTTCTGGAAGGTTATTTGTGTCTTCCTTAGTGAAGAAGACAGAACCAAAGTATTTTTTCAATTGGTCTGCCATTTCTTTGTTCCACATTATAAATTCATCTGATTCTGACTGCAAGGGACCTACACTTGTCTTCACTAATCGTTTTCTCTTCACATACCTATAGAAGCTTTTGCAGTCAGTTTTTATGTTCCCTGCAAGTTTACTCTCATACTCTATTTTCCCCCTCCTAATTAAACCCTTTGTCCTCCTCTGCTGAATTCTAAATATTCTTCTCATTAGTAAAAACTGATGCGAAATACTTATTAATTACCTCTGCTACTTTTTTTTTATCTTCTACAAACTGCCAATTCTCTTCTCTCAGCGGGTCCCACCTCATTTTTAACAAGTCTCTTTTTACAGATATACTTGTAGAGTTCTTCACTGTTCCTTCTGATGTTTTTTGAACTTTTTTCCTCTTGTACCCTCTTAGCTTTCCTGATCCTGCTCATAAACTCTTATTTTATTATAGAATTAATCATAGAATGGAATCACAGGAGGCCGCCATTCAGCTCGTCGAATGGCCTCTCTGCAAGCACACTTCAGCTAATCCCACTATACCGCCCTGAAAATTTTTTTCCATCAGGTACTTATCCAATTTCCTTTTGAAAGCCACAATTGAGTCTGTCTCCACCACCCTTTCAGGCAATGAATTCTAGATCCGAACCACTCGCTGCGCAAAAGAGTTTTTCCTCATGTCATCTTTGGTTCTTCTGCCAATCACCTTAAATCTGTGTCCTCTGGTTCTCGACCCTTTTGCCAATGGGAACATAGAACATAAGAAATAGGAGCAGGAGTAGGCCACCTGGCCCCTTGAGTCTGTTCCGCCATTTAATAAGATCATGGCTGATCTGATCATGGACTCGGCTCCACTTTCCTGCCCGTTCCCATAACCCTTTATCGCTCAAAAATCTGTCTATCTCCGCCTTAAATATATTCAATAACCCAGCCTCCACAGCTCTCTGGGGCAGAGATGCCATAGATCTATAACCCTCAGAGAAGAAATTACTCCTTATCTCAGTTTTAAATGGGAGGCCCCTTATTCTGAGACTATGTCCCCTAGTTTTAGTTTCCATGAGTGGAAATATCCTCTCTGCATCCACCTTGTCGAGCCCCCTCATTACCTTATTTGCTTTGGTAAGGTCACCTCTCATTCTTCTGAACTCCAGTGTGTATAGGCCCAACCTACTCAATCTATATTCATAAGTCAAACCCCTCATCTCCGGAATCAACCGAGTGAACCTTCTCTTAACAGGCTCCAATGCAAGTATATCCTTCCTTAAATATATAGAGACCAAAACTGTACGCAGTACTCTAGGTGTGGCCTCACTAATACCCTGTACAGTTGAAGCAGGACTTCTCTGCTTTTATACTCTATTCCCTCTTGCAATAAAGGCCAACATTCCATTTACCTTCCTGATTACTTGCTGTACCTGCATACTAACTTTTTGTGCTTCATGCACAAGGATCCCCAGGTCCCTCTGTACTGCAGCACTTTGTAATTTTTCTCCATTTAAATTATAAGTTGCTTTTCTATTTTTCCGGCCAAAGTGGATAACCATATTTTCCCAAATTATACTCCATCTGCCAAATTTCTGCCCACTCACTTAGCCAGGCTATATCCTAGAGGATTGCTACCCGTGCCACATGCTAGTCAGGGTAGGAATCGCAGGATAGCTCAGATGAATACGTGGCTTGAGCAGTGGTGCAGCAGGGAGGGATTCAAATTCCTGGGGCATTAGGACCAGTACAAACCGGATGGTCTGCACCTGGGCAGGACCGGAACCATGTCCTAGGGGGAGTGTTTGCTAGTGCTGTTGGGGAGGAGTTAAACTAATATGGCAAGGGGATGGGAACCAATGCAGGGAGACAGAGGGAAACAAAAAGGAGACAAAAGCAAAAGACAGAAAGGAGATGAGTAAAAGTGGAGGGCAGAGAAACCCAAGGCAAAAAACAAAAAGGGCCACTGAATGTAAAGGGGCTGCAGGAGGGGTCAAAACTAAAAATCATGATTTAAAAACTAGTATTAAAACACTCTACCTAAACGCACGCAGCATTTGAAATAAAGTAAATGAGTTGACGGCACAAATCATTACAAATGGGTATGATTTAGTGGCCATTACAGAAACGTGGTTGCAGGGTGGCCAAGACTGGGAATTAAACATACAGGGGTATCTGACGATTCGGAAAGATAGACAAGAAGGGAAAGGAGGTGGTGTAGCTCTGTTAATAAAGGATGATATCAGGGCAGTTGTGAGAGACAATATTGGCTCTAATGAACAAAATGTTGAATCATTGTGGGTGGAGATTAGAGATAGTAAGGGGAAAAAGTCACTGGTGAGCGTAGTTTATCGGCCCCCAAATAATAACTTCACGGGGCGGGCAATAATCAAGGGAATAATGGAGGCATGTGAAAAAAGAACGGCAGTAATCATGGGGGATTTTAACCTACATATCGATTGGTCAAATCAAATCGCACGGGGTAGCCTGGAGGAGGAATTCATAGAATGCATACGGGATTGTTTCTTAGAACAGTATGTGACAGAACCTACAAGAGAGCAAGCTATCTTAGATCTGGTCCTGTGTAATGAGACAGGAATAATAAACGATCTCCTCGTAAAAGATCCTCTTGGAATGAGTGATCACAGTATGGTTGAATTTGTAATACAGATTGAGGGTGAGGAAGTAGTGTCTCAAACGAGCGTACTATGCTTAAACAAAGGGGACTACAGTGGGATGAGGGCAGAGTTGGCTAAAGTAGACTGGGGAAACAGACTAAACGGTGGCACAACTGAGGAACAGTGGAGGACTTTTAAGGAGCTCTTTCATAGTGCTCAACAAAAATATATTCCAGTGAAAAAGAAGGGTGGTAAGAGAAGGGATAACCAGCCGTGGATAACCAAGGAAATAAAGGAGAGTATCAAATTAAAAACCAATGCGTTTCAGGTGGCCAAGGTTAGTGGGAAAATAGAAGATTGGGAAAATTTTTAAACGACAGCAAAGAATGACTAAGAAAGCAATAAAGAAAGGAAAGATAGATTACGAAGGTAAACTTGCGCAAAACTTAAAAACGGATAGTAAAAGCTTTTACAGATATATAAAACGAAAAAGAGTGACTAAAGTAAATGTTGGTCCCTTAGAAGATGAGAAGGGGGATTTAATAATGGGAAATGTGGAAATGGCTGAGACCTTAAACAATTATTTTGCTTCGGTCTTCACAGTGGAAGACACAAAAACCATGCCAGAAATTGCTGGTCACAGGAATGTGGGAAGGGAGGACCTGGAGATAATCACTATCACTCGGGGGGTAGTGCTGGACAGGCTAATGGGACTCAAGGTAGACAAGTCCCCTGGTCTTGATGAAATGCATCCCAGGGTATTAAAAGAGATGGCGGAAGTTATAGCAGATGCATTCGTTATAATCTACCAAAATTCTCTGGACTCTGGGAAGGTACCAGCGGATTGGAAAATAGCTAATGTAACGCCTCTGTTTAAAAAAGGGGGCAGACAAAAGGCAGGTAACTATAGGCCGGTTAGTTTAACATCTGTAGTGGGGAAAATGCTTGAAACTATCATTAAGGAAGAAATAGCGGGACATCTAGATAGGAATAGTGCAATCAAGCAGACGCAACATGAATTCATGAAGGGGAAATCATGTTTAACTAATTTACTGGAATTCTTTGAGGATATAACGAGCATGGTGGATCGAGGTGTACCGATGGATGTGGTGTATTTAGATTTCCAAAAGGCATTCGATAAGGTGCCACACAAAAGGTTACTGCAGAAGATAAAGGTACGCGGAGTCAGTGGAAATGTATTAGCATGGATAGAGAATTAGCTGGCTAACAGAAAGCAGAGAGTCGGGATAAATGGGTCCTTTTCAGGTTGGAAATCGGTGGTTAGTGGTGTGCCACATGGATCGGTGCTGGGACCACAACTGTTTACAATATACATAGATGACCTGGAAGAGGGGACAGAGTGTAGCGTAACAAAATTTGCAGATGACACAAAGATTAGTGGGAAAACGGGTTGTGTAGAGGACATAGAGAGGTTGCAAAGAGATTTAGATAGGTTAAGCGAATGGGCTAAGGTTTGGCAGATGGAATACAATGTCGGAAAGTGTGAGGTCATCCACCTTGGGAAAAAAAAACAGTAAAAGGGAATATTATTTGAATGGGGAGAAATTACAACATGCTGCGGTGCAGAGGGACCTGGGGGTCCTTGTGCATGAATCCCAAAAGGTTAGTTTGCAGGTGCAACAGCTAATCAGGAAGGCGAATGGAATGTTGGCCTTCATTGCGAGAGGGATGGAGTACAAAAGCAGGGAGGTGCTACTGTATAGGGTATTGGTGAGGCCGCACCTGGAGTACTGCGTGCAGTTTTGGTCACCTTACTTAAGGAAGGATATACTAGCTTTGGAGGGGGTACAGAGACGATTCACTAGGCTGATTCCGGAGATGAGGGGGTTACCTTATGATGATAGATTGAGTAGACTGGGTCTTTACTCGTTGGAGTTCAGAAGGATGAGGGGTGATCTTATAGAAACATTTAAAATAATGAAAGGGATAGACAAGATAGAGGCAGAGAGGTTGTTTCCACTGGTCGGGGAGACTAGGACTAGGGGGCACAGCCTCAAAATACGGGGGAGTCAATTTAAAACCGAGTTGAGAAGGAATTTCTTCTCCCAGAGGGTTGTGAACCTGTGGAATTCTCTGCCCAAGGAAGCAGTTGAGGCTAGCTCATTGAATGTATTCAAGTCACAGATAGATAGATTTTTAACCAATAAGGGAATTAAGGGTTATGGGGAGCAGGCGGTAAGCGGAGCTGAGTCCACGGCCAGATCAGCCATGATCTTGTTGAATGGCGGAGCAGGCTCGAGGGGCTAGATGGCCTACTCCTGTTCCTAATTCTTATGTTCTTATCCCTTTGCAGATGTTCTGTGTCCTCCTCATAATTTGCTTTCCCGCCCATCTTTGTATCATCAGCAAACTTGGCTACATTACACTCAACCAAGTCATTAATATATATTGTAAATAGTTGAGGACCCAGCACTGATCGCTGCGGCATCCCACTAGTCACTGTTTGCCAACCAGAAAATGACCCATTTATCCCGACTCTCTGTTTTCTGCTCGTTAGCCAATCCTCTATTCATGCCAACATATTACCCCCAACCCCGTGAACTTTTATCTTGTGCAGTAACCTTTTATAATGGGCACCTTATCGAATGCCTTCTAGAAATGAAAATACACCACATCCACTGGTTCCCCCTTATCTACCCTGCTCGTTATCTCAAAGAACTCCAGCAAATTTGTCAAACATGATTTCCCTTTCATAAAACTATGCTGACTCAGCTTGATTGAATTATGCTTTTCCAAGTGTCCTGCTACTGCTTCCTTAAGAGTAGACTCCAGCATTTTCCCAATGACAGATGTAGGTTAACTGGTCTGTAGTTTCCTGCTTTTTGTCGGACTCACTTTTTAAATGGTTTCTCTATCTCTTTATTTACTCTGTGTAGACCTCTCATGATTTTGACCAATTTTATCAAATCTCCTCTCAACCTTCTCTGCTCTCCACGTAACCGACGTCCCTCAGCCCTGGAACAATTGTTGTAAATCTTTTCTGCACCCTCTCTAAGGCCTTTACATCCTTCCTAAAATGCAGTGCCAGAATACTCAAGTTGAGACCAAACCAGTGTTTTATAAAGGTTCATCATAACTTCCTTGCTTTTATACTCTATGCCTCTATTTATGAAGACCAGGATCCCGTATGCTTTTCTAATTGCTTTCTCAATCTGGCCTGCCACCTTCAATGATTTGTGCACAGATATCCCCCGGGTCTCTGCTCATGCACCACCTTTAGAATTGTACCCTTTAGTTTATATTGCCTCTCTTCGTTCTTCCTACCAAAATGTATCACTTTGCACTTTTCTGCATCAAATTTCACCTGTCACATGTCTGCCCATTCCACCATCTTGCCTATGTTTTCTTGAAGTCTATCACTATCCTCCTCACTGTTCACTATACTTCCAAGTTTTGTGTCATCTGCAAATTTTGAATTTGTGCCCTGTACACCCACATCCAAGTCATTAATATACAACAAAAAAAGCAGTAGTCCTTGTATTGACCCCTGGGGAACACCACTGTATACCTTCAGCTCGTCTGAAAAACAACTGTTCCCCACTACTCTGTTTCCTGTCACTTAGCCAATTTCGTATCCATGCTGCCACTGTCCCTTTTATTTCACGGGCTTCAACTTTCTATAAGCCTATTATGTGGCGTTTATCAAACCCCTTTTGGAAATCCTCTTTGTTACCTCATCAAAAACTCAATCAAGTTAGTTAAATACAATTTGCCTTTAACAAATCAGTGCTGGCTTTCCTTACTTAATCCATACTTGTCCAAGTGACTGTTAATTTTGTCCCTGATTATCATTTCTAAAAGCTTCCCCACTAACAAGGTTAAACTGGCTGGCCTGTAGTTGCTGGGTTTATCCTTGCTTCACCCTTGTTCAAAAAAGTGTGCAAAGGCAAAAGGACATAGACAGGCTAAGTGAGTGGCCAAAAATTCGGCAGATGAAGTATAATGTTGGAAAGTGTGAGGTCATGCACTTTGGCAGAAAAAAAATCAAAGAGCAAGTTATTATTTAAATGGAGAAAGATTGCAAAGTGCAGCAGGACCTGGGGGTACTTGTGCATGAAACACAAAAGGATTGTATGCAAGTATAGCAAGTGATCAGGAAGGCCAATGGAATCCTGGCCTTTATTGCAAAGGTATAAAAGCAGGGAAGTCTTGCTACAGCTATACAAGGTATTGGTGAGGCCACACCTGGAATACTGCATGCAGTTTTGGTTTCCATATTTACGAAAGGATATACTTGCTTTAGAGGCAGTTCAGAGAAGGTTCACTAGGTTGATTTCAGAAATGACTTATGAGGAAAGGTTAAGTAGGTTGGGCCTCTACTCATTGGAATTCAGAAGAATGAGAGGTGATCTTTTTGAAACGTAAAAGATTATGAGTGGGCTTGACAAGGTGGATGCAGAGAGGATGTTTCCACTGATGGGGGAAACTAGAACTAGAGGGCATGATCTTAGAATAAGAGGCCGCCCATTTAAAACAGAGATGAGGGGAGATTTCTTCTCTCTGAGGGTTGTAAATCTGTAGAATTCGCTGCCTCAGAGAGCTGTGGAAGCTGGGACATTGAATAAATTTGAGACAGAAATAGACAGTTTCTTAAACGATAAGGGGTTATGGGGAGCGGGCAGGGAAGTGGAGCTGAGTCCATGATCAGATCAGCCATGATCTTATTGAATGGCGGAGCAGGCTCGCGGGGCCGTATGGCCTACTCCTGTTCCTATTTCTTATGTTCTTATTTGCAATTCTCAGTTAACTTTTTTCATTATTCTTATCATCCTCATTGACCATCTTCAATTATAACTGGTTTCTAACCTTTATTTATCCATGATGTACTAAAACCACAAGTAGTTTTCTTCTCTTTTAATGGAATATACTTTTTCTATACCTTTGCTGTCTTTTTAAAAACCATCCCACTGTTGCTCTGCAGTCATGTGTGCTGGTTGTCCTTCCAAATCTTGGCTGGAGTGTGCAAGCCAACTGCCTTTCCCTGATGGTGTCAGGTAACGAAAAGGCAGCAATGGAGCACGTGAGCTTGATCATGGCAGAACGACAGCATGGAATGAAAGGAGTGTGGTTGCTAAAGAAGGGGTTAAAAACAAAAACCCTCGGAGATAAGAGCTGCTATTGACAATACTGTTACTTGTGGCAGCAGAAGGGTCTCAGGGTCCAGCCAGCCACTGGCAATGGGAGGCTCTCAAGACCTAGCCTCAGGCAATGGCAAAGATTCCCTCATTTCAGATTGTGGAAGGAGCAGGAACTTGGGGCCTAACCTGTCTCTCACTATGAGATGGACCAAACAAGAGATGACCATGGGATGGGGGTGCTTGAAGACAGATCAGAAGTTCATAGCAAGTGGGGACTTGTCCATAGTAATCACGATTGATTGGACAAATGGTCATGTGGTTTCCTCAGATCAAAAATTGCGAGAAGGGAGCAGACTGAACAGGCTAATCAGGTTGCCAGGTGACGACCCAAACTGAATGTTGATAATTATATAGACAGATAGTGACTCTAGCTCCATTTATATTAAACGACAAAAATATCAAAGCTCTTTGGCAGTAACTTTATCTGGGCAATCACCTGCCCAATGCAAGTAAAAGCAAATGCTGCGGCAATCATAATTAGTAGTTCACAGCCCTCACTAATCTGGATGCTGGGCGATTAGAGCCTTGCACAAACACGTCACTAGACCATGTGATCCACTGCGAATTTCCATCCCTAACTTTTAAGTCATGAGCTAGAACTGTTTACAAACATGAGCGCTGATCTACAATGTAGGGATTTTGATGTGTTTTAAAAATAAAGTGTGTTCCAATAAAACAGGATCCAAGACCAAATCACACAGGTGTGAGTACCTCAATTATTATTTCTCAAAATTTGCAGGAAACTGCCAGCGTTGTTTGCAGAGCCTGCAGTGTGGTTACTGCCAAAAGAAGAAAATGTAACTATTGTAACATTTTAGAATCCCTGTTTGCCCAGTATGATCCATTGCTGCTCTACGCCCCTTTAAATTTTAAGCCCTCTCTGCTGCTTTGGAACGTGAGGCGGCCCTGCCACTCAGTATTGACAAGATGTTTCTGAGAGGAGACACATCAGATGTTGTTTTCACATCATTAATCTTCAACTTAAACCCCACCAAAATATGAGCGGATGTATTCAACCGTCTGTCGCCAATTCTGAACAGAGACTCTGGAAGTGGCAGGAGACATCAGCCAGCAGACTGATTCCTCGAACCATCTCTGGTCACTGACTACCCTGTTACTGTTGGGAATCGGAACGGTTGGGGGGCTGTGTGCAGAAAATTTTGCTTCTCCAACTTCTCAACTTAACACAACTCAAAATCTAATTTACACGAGAAGTTCTATCCTGCAGAATAATTGCCATAGAGCACCCAACAGTTTTCTGCACTATGTTGTATTCAAATTATTCAAATATGTTTTATAAATCAATGATTAAGAACATACGATATCCATGAAAATGCACAAGTCCTATTCCTGTGGTATTGGGAGTGACAATGCTAATACTGACCGGAGGAGGTACACTGCACACAGGATAATGCTGTCCACTAAATACGACTGAACATCCTGGAACTTGTTGTGTGTTACATGCTGGGATGTGCTGTCCTGTGCAAAGTGGGATCCCATGTGGTGCTACAGTAGTAACAGTATACGAGACAGGAACCGTGCCCTGATGAATCTGCATAAAAAAACACAAGCGCAGAAATAGTTATTATTCAGAGACTGGGAAATCATTCATGGTACCTTTAGCTGAAATTTAAAAAAAATTCCTCCCTTAATTCAGCTAAAAAGGCAGTATTTAAAAGGTGAAGCTCACTGAAATATATAAAATCTATAAAAACTAACAAGTGTGCATATCTTTCAAAGACATTACACCTGAAAGTGTGGTCTCAGAGGTGCTTCACCACAGGGAATTACACAGCCAAGGTATTTATCGAAAAGGCTTAAAAACCAAGATTGGCTCAAATAACCATTTTTCTGTTAAATTACTAGTGAAATATTCAGTTGACTAAAGGTGAACAAATCAAATCCAGCAAAAAGTACCAGTAACGAATGAGTAGCCAACAGAAAAACAGTTAAATCCTTCAATTTTATATAACATTGCCATTTTATTTGTTCACTCAGTACTGTGAATATAGATAGAAATAACATGTTATAATAAATATATTATACAATTCTAACAAAAAGCATCACGGAACTAATCCATAATATAGAATTTTACAGCATAGGAGGCCATTTGGCCCTTCACACTCGTACTGGATCTCTTAGGCCATTTCCCCATATTAAAGGAAATTCTTTATCCACTTTCCTTTTAGAAACTCTATTACGGATTGTGCTTCCAGCACTGTTTCACAGTTAAGCATTTCATGTTGTAACAAAACAAAAACTCTTTCAACTTCTGTATTAAGAAAAGTTCTAATTCCTGATTGCTATCCAGTGATCACTGCTGGACTTGAGTGAAGACAACATTTGATTCAACGGTGGTGCTCGCCATAGCCAAAGAGCCTGCTAACATTGTATATGCATAAACTGGGGAAAAAATACCAGATCTGGCTTTTGTAAGGGAGCCTGATAGACAAGCAAATTACAAAGCGAGAGAGAGAAGCCAATGAATCTCATCATTCTCATTAAAATTTCATAGAACTCTGGCCTGTTGTAATCAGAGTCTCTCCTCCCTCCTCCCACCACCACCCCCCTTTCATAGAACTCTGGCCTGTTGTAATCAGAGTCTCTCCTCCCTCCTCCCGCCCCCCTCCCCCACACCTCTTCCAACCTCCCGCATCCACAAAACCACTGCCAGAGTGACAGGCTGCTGAAAAACTAAAATAGTGATCATAGGAGTACTTGGGAAAAGAACATCTGCCTGGATATAGAGCTAGCTACTTGCAGGTAGTGTGTGATGAGGGAAACCTCATTAAATGGAGGATAGTCTCAAGTTCAGCTCCTCTTACTTTCCAATGGAGTTGTGATGCAATGCAGTAATTTTGTGCATATGACTTGGATCTGGAGAGCCAGAAAATGAATGAATATAATAATCCTGCCTCTTGTGCATGTTCAGTATAATGCTCTTGATCCGAGACTACTTTGCAGGATGGTATATGGGAGTGAAGTCTGTTGATATAGGGTGGGTCCTTTGGGAAGGCAATCTGCTGTCCGTACCTGATCTGGCCTATGTGACTCCAGACCCACAGCAATGTGGTTGATTCTTAATTGCCCTCTGAAATGGCCTAGCAAGCCAAACAGTTGTACCAAACCACTACGAGAAACAATAAGCATAAAACCGGACAGACTACCCGGCTTTGGACATGACAAAGTCCGGTCGACGCTACAAAGTCCTCCTCACTAACATCTGGGGACGTGTGCCAAAATTGGGAGAGCTGTCTCACAGACTAGTCAAGCAACCGCCCGACATAGTGACACTGAGAGAATCATACCTTTCAGCCAACGTCCCAGACTCCATCATCACCATTCCTGGGTATGTCCCGTCCACCAGAGGTGGCGGCACAGTGATATACAGTCGGGAGGGAGTGGTCCCGGGAGTCCTCAACATTGACTCCAGAGTCAATGAAGTTTCATGGCTTCAGGTCAAACATGGACAAGGAAACCTCCTGTTGATTACTACCTACCACCCTCCCTCAGTTTATGAATCAGTACTCCTCAAATGTTGAATACCACTTGGAAGAAGTACTGAGAGTAGCAAGTGCACAGAACCTGCTCTGGGTGGGGGGACTTCAATAGCCATCACTAAGTGTGGCTTGGTAGCATCACTACCGACCGAGCTGGCTGAGTCCTGACAGACCTAGCTGCCAGACTGGTCCTGCAGCAGGTGGTTAGAGAATCAACATGAAGGGAAAAACTTGCTTGACCTCGGTCTCACCAATCTACCTGTCGCATATGCATCTGTCCATTACAGTATTGGTAGCAGTGATCACCACACAATTGTGGAGACAAAGTCTTGTCTTCACATGGAGGACACCTTCCATTGTGTTGTGTGGCACTACAACCATGCTAAATGGGATAGATTCAGAACAGATCGAACAGCTCAAAACTGCACATCTTTGAGATGCTGTGGGCCATCGGCAGCAGCACAATTGTTCCAACAACAATGTGTAACCTCATGGCCTGGCATTTCCCTCACTACCATTACCATCAAGCTTGGGGATCAACCCTGGTTCAATGAGGAGTGTAAAAGAGTATGCCAGGAGCAGCATCAGGCGTACCTAAAAATGAGGTACCAACTTGGGGAAGCTGCAACACAGGACTACATGCATGCTAAACAGCAGAAGCAGGATGCTATAGACAGAGTGAAGCAATCCCACAACCAACGGATCAGATCAAAAGTCTGCAGTCCTGCCTCATCCAGTCATGGATCCTAACAGGAGGAGGAGGCTCTATGAACATCCCCATCCACAATGATGGCAGAGCCCAGCACACGAGTACAAAAGGCTGAAGCTAGAAATGCCGAGTGGATGATCCATCTTGGCCTGTTCGGGGGTCCCCACCATCACGGAAACCAGTCTTCAGCCAATTTGATTCACTCCACGTGATATCAAGAACTGGCTGATGCACTGGATACAGCAAAGGCTATGGGCCTGACAGCAACCCAGCTGTCATGCTGAAGACTTGTGCTCCAGAACTAGCCACGCCTCTAGCCAAGCTGTTCCAGTACAACAGTGGCATCCAGCTGAATGTGGAAAACTGCCCAGGTATGTCCTGTCCACAAAAAGCAGGACAAATCCAATCAGGCCAATTAACCCCCCCCCATTAGTCTACTCTCAATCAGCAGCAAATTCATGGAATGAGTCGTCGACAGTGCTATCAGACGGCATTTACTCACCAATAACCATCAACGATGCTCAGTGTGGGTTCTGCTGGAGCATTCGGCTCCAGACCTCATTACAGCCTTGGTCCAAGCATGGACAAAAGAGCTCAAATCCAGAGGTGAGAGTAACTGTCCTTGACATCAAGGCAGCATTTGACAGAGTGTGGTATTAAGGAGCTCTAGTAAAATTGAAGTCAATGGGAATCAAGGGAAAAACTCTCCACTGGCTGGAGTCATACCCAGCAAAAGGAAGATGATTGTGATTGTTGGAGGCCAATCATTTCAGCCTCAGGACATGTATCTGAGGCCCAACCATCTTCAGCTGGTTCATCAATGACCTTCCCCCACCCCCGCCCCCAATAAAGGTCAGAAGTGGAGATGTTTGCTGATGATTGCACAGTATCCAGTTCCATTTGCAACACCTCAGATAATGAAGCAGCTCATGCCTGCATGAAGCAAGAACTGGATGACATGTGCCAAGTAACATTCCTGCAACACAAGTGCCAGGCAATGACTATCTCCAACAAGCGAGTCTCTAACCACCACCCCTTGACATTGAACGGTGTTACCATCTCCGAATCCCCCACCATCAACACATAGAAGTCACCATAGACCAGAAACTCAAGTGGACCAGCCACAAAAATACTGTGGCAACAAGAGTAGGTCAGAGGTTGGGTAGTTTGTCTCGCCTTGTGACTCCCCAAAACCTTTCCACCTTCTACAGGGCACAAGTGAGATGGAATACTCTCCACTTGCCTGGATGAGTGCAGCTCCAACAATGCTCCAGAAGCTCGACACCATCCAGGACAAAGTAGCCCACTTGTTTGGCACACCATCCACCACCTTAAACATTCACTCCCTCCACCACGGGCACTCCGTGGCTGTGTGTGTACCATCTATAGCATAGAAACATAGAAAATAGGTGCAGGAGTAGGCCATTCGGCCCTTCGAGCCTGCACTACCATTCAATAAGATCATGGCTGATCATTCACCTCAGTATCCCTTTCCTGCTTTCTCTCCATACCCCTTGATCCCTTTAGCCATAAGGGCCATATCTAACTCCCTCTTGAATATATCCAATGAACTGGCATCAACAACTCTCTGCGGAAGGGAATTCCACAGGTTAACAACTCTCTGAGTGAAGAGGTTTCTCCTCATCTCAGTCCTAAATGGCTGACCCCTTATCCTTAAGACTATGTCCCCTGGTTCTGGACTTCCCCAACATCGGGAACATTCTTCCTGCATCTAATCTGTCCAGTCCTGTCAGAATTTTATATGTTTCTATGAGATCCCCTCTCATCCTTCTAAATTCCAGTGAATACAGGCCCAGTCGATTCGGTCTCTCCTCATAGGTCAGTCCTGCCATCCCGGGAATCAGTCTGGTGAACCTTCGCTGCACTCCCTCAATAGCAAGAATGTCCTTCCTCAGGTTAGGAGACCAAAACTGAACACAATATTCCAGGTGAGGCCTCACTAAGGCCCTGTACAACTGCAGTAAGACCTCCCTGCTCCTGTACTCAAATCCCCTAGCTATGAAGGCCAACATACCATTTGCCTTCTTCACTGCCTGCTGAACCTGCATGCCAACTTTCAATGACTGATGTACCATGACACCCAGGTCTCGCTGTACCTCCTTTTCCTAATCTGCCGCCATTCAGATAAAATTCTGCCTTCGTGTTTTTGCCACCAATGTGGATAACCTCACATTTATCCACATTATACTGCTTCTGCGATGCGTTTGCCCACTCACCTAACCTGTCCAAGTCACCTTGCAGCCTTTTAGCATCCTCCTCACAGCTCACACTGCCACCCAGTTTGGTGTCTTGGAGATATTACACTCAATTCCCTCATCCAAATCATTAATGTATATTGTAAATTGCTGGGGTCCGAGCACTGAGCCCTGCGGTACCCCTCTAGTCACAGCCTGCCATTCTGAAAAGGATCCATTTATCCCGACTCTCTGCTTCCTGTCTATCAACCAGTTCTCTATCCACATCAGTACATTACCCCAATACCATGTGCATGCATTGCAGCAACTTGCCAAGGTTTTTTCGACAGCACCTCCCAAACCAGTGACTTCTACCACCTAGAAGGACAAGGGCAGCAGGCACATGGGAACATCACCACCACCATGTTCACCTCCAAGTCTCAGACCAACCTGACTTGGAAATATATTGCCATTCGTTCATAGTCTGGGTCAAAATCCTGGAACTCCATCCCCAACAGCATTATGGGAGTACCTCCACCACATGGACTGCAACGGTTCAAGGTGGCGGCTCACCACCCCCTTCTCAAGGGCAATTAGGGTTGAGCAATAAATGCCGGACTTGTCAGCGACACCCACATCTCAGGAACGAATAAAAAATAATATATGCCGTCAAAAATGTTTGCATCATGCTCCATATAGTCCACCAAAAATGCATGTGGCCTGAACTGCACTGACAATATGATTTCCTAGCTCTTCACCAGCTCTCCATCTGAAGCTGGCAACAAAACGGGCTCATTACTTGTCCCGGGCAGAGTTGGGACAGGGTCGAAAAGGTCCATGTTGCACCAGTTTGTGCTCAAACTTCGGCATGTTTGTTCTGTGGGCTCAACCCACTAGGGTAGAGTTTGCCCAGACACACAACCTTTACGGTTGTCGGAGACGGTCATTTTGCACTCACCGTCACTGAAGTGAAAGTACAGTATCCTGACTCACTATGGCACACATTATCACAGGCGGTCCCTCAAACGAGGATGACTTGCGCTTCCACATAAGTTCACAGATGTTTCAATGAAGGACTCGATGTTCCAGTCCTGAACTCCAATTGAGGGGGTGAAAGATGGCTGTGCGTGGATTTGTTTAAACGTGTGGTGACCACTGCACACCAGCCACCATACGGGCTTGATAGAGCTAGGCCTTTATCCAGTGGCAAGGGTTAACCAGGACAACTGGAGACCTGCTCTGCTGCACGGACCTAGTGCGCACACATATTGCATTGTGGGCTGGCCTGTGCTGCCCCTGGGCTCTCGTCTCTTCTGGGCCCCTTGCCCTCATTCGCCGCACCTCCGCCACGATCTCTCGCTGCTCTTCCGCCACAAAACACTCGCCGCACCTCTGCACCAAACATTTGCCGAACCTCCGTCACAATCACCCATTAAATCTCAGCCACGATCCCTCATCACTCCTTCGCACCGGTCACTCGTCGCGAGTCCGCCACGACCTTCCATGTTCCTCTGCTGTACCAGGACCCCGCCGATGCTCCTGCCCACGTTCCAAATAGCAACCTGGGTCCTGATAACGTCACCCAATCGCCCACCTCAAAGTTGTCGCACATTTGTGTCAGCTCGCGCTGGAAGCTGCAGTGGCGTGGCTCCAGCTCTTTTTATAGCCCCGACCTGCGGAGATGTTCTCTCGATGGTCAGGGTAGCCCACGATGTTCAATGCCACACAATTAGCCCATGATCTATCAAGTTTATTTTTTTTTTAAATAAAGTTGTATTCATCTTTTGAAAATTGATTCCATTTCTTATTTTCAATAACTCCACTTATTTTATAAGAAGTGCAATTAAACAAAGATAATTGCTTTTATAGCTCGACAATAATTAGGGGAATGGATTTAAGAAATGAATCAGGCTCGAATGGATTAAATGGCATATTACTCTTGGATTATAATGATATCCTTCCTCATTCATTCAACCTCTACAATTAGGATTTGCTGTCACCCACTTTGGAGGAGGGTGGGGGTTAGGAGAAATTACCCAAGGACACTGTGCACACCTGCACTGCTATTTTATGGAAATGATTTATCCACTGTGTTGAGCCTTCAATCTCAATCGCATCCGTAGTCCATTTTTTACAATTGCCAGTAGCAGACAATTAACTATACTACAATAGAAAGTTGTTTTCTATGATTTCAGTGTTTTTTTATCTTGAAATATACATAATCTTGTGCTGTAGAAGTGGTTGCAGCAGTGCTCAATAGTTGTCCAAAAGTTCAATATGTTGAGTGAACCTGCCAACTTTTGAAAGCTATTGGCTCTTACACACCTGTTATTTTTCACACTTCACTACCAAGGTTGGATTGGTTTCGGTTGACTCATCTTCAATCTGCCGTCCATGTCAGCTTCTGGTTCCAAGATGTATGCTAAATGTAATTGATTCTGCCCCGAGATCAAGACTTGCGACACCCATTTATGCGATCTTCCTACAACGCATCACTTACAAGAAGTCTGTTCCATGCAACATAACGGGTAGATGTGATTATTGGATTCACTGGAAGGCATTCTACAGACAACAATGTCCATGTTCAACTGTCCCAATATCCATAGATCTTGAACTCCAGTGCTTCCAAAATAAATATATCCAACTCCAGGTCAGAGAAGGTATTATGTTCAGGCAGAATGTGCTTCCAGGAAAGCATGAGCAATATTTCACATGTCCAGAAGGCTCTGTGTCCTCCAAAACTCTCAATCTCTTCCAGCTTGAGTCATAAACCTGCTCACCATCCAAGTTCTGCTTCAGTACTACCAGACCCAAGAACTGACATAGTTTCTAAAGCATCACTGCTTTTTGACTTAATGTAAAATGGAGGGCAGCTTGCATGTGATTTCTCAATGTGTGGTCAGCAGATGAGGCGCTCTATTGGCAACTCAGGCTTATGAAATTGGCCCTCAAGGTGTTACCACTGCTTTCTATAAAGCCCCATTTCTAGCTTGGTAACAAAGTTCTAATGCATACCAATTTTGACTTGCAATAGGAGGAGCTTTTACCTAAAAAGTTCTCCACTAATATGTTTCTTGCATGAGCAGGAACAACTCATGGACCAATTAACTACCTCATGCACTTTTTGAATTGTCGGCCACAGAATACGCCAAGTTTTGCTTACATAGGTTTTGCGGACTTGGAAGGAGTCGGCAGCAGAGACTAGAAAGAGTGGGAATCAAGGACAGTGCAGACCTGGAAGTAGCCGGCATTAGTACAAATCCGGTGAATTCCAAAAGAACAGCAAAAAAACAAGGAGTAACATCACAGGATAGCAGGTAGGTCATTGGTGGACAAGTATTAGCATTTTTTTCCCTCTCTAGCTTAACTAGATAAACTAATTAATATAACTATAAATAATCGTTTAAATAAAGACTATAACTAAGATAGCAAGAGAACATAAACATAAGAACATAATAGGAGCAGGAGTAGGCCATATGGTCCCTCAAGCCTACTCCGCCATTTAATACGATCATGGCTGATTCGATCGTGGACTCTTAGTTCCACTTCCCTGCCCGTTCCCCATAACCCCTTATTCCCTTATCAGTTAAGAAACTGTCTATCTCCATCTTAAATCCATTCAATGCCCGAGCTTCCACAACTCTGAGGCAGTGAATTTCACAGATTTACAACCCTCAGAAGAAATCTTTCCTCATCTCAGTTTTAAACGGGCGGTCCCTTATTCTAAGATTATGCCCCCTAGTTCTAGTCCTCCCTATCAGTGGAAACATCCTCTCTGCATCCACCTCATCAAGCCCACTCATAATCTTATACCTTTCGATAAGATCACCTCTCGTTCTTCTGAATTCCAATGAATAGAGGCCCAACTTACTCAACTTTTCCTCATAAATCAACCCCATCATCTCCGGAATCAACCTAGTGAACCTTCTCTGAACTGCCTCCAAAGCAAGTATATCCTTTCATAAATATGGAAACTAAAACTGAATGCAGTATTCCAGGTGTGGCCTCACCAATACCCTGTATAACTGTAGCAAGACTTCCCTGCTTTTATACTCCACCCCCTTAGCAATAAGGCCAAGATTCCATTGGCCTTCCTGATTACTTGCTGTACCTGCATACTAACCTTTTGAGTTTCATGCACAAGTATCCCCAGGTCCCGCTGTACTGCAGCACTTTGCAATTTTTCTCCATTTAAATAATAACTTGCTCTTTGATTTATTTTCTGCCAAAATGCATAACCTCACACTTTCGAACATTATACTATATCTGCCAAATTTTTGCCCACTCACTTAGCCTGTCTAGGTCCTTTTGCAGATTTTGTGTCCTCCTCACACATTGCTTTTCCTCCCATCTCTGTATCGTCAGCAAACTTGGTTACATTACACTCGGTCCCTTCGTCCAAGTCATTAATATAGATTGTAAATAGTTTGGGTCCCAGCACCGATCCCTGCAGCACCCCACTAATTACTGATTGCCAACCATTTCTGTTAGTTAGCCAATCCTCTATCCATGCTAATATATTACCCCCAACCCCGTGAACTTTTATCTTGTGCAGTAACCTTTTATGTGGCACCTTGTCAAATGCCTTCTGGAAGTCCAAATACACCACATCCACTGGTTCCCCTTAATCCACCCTGCTCGTTACATCCTTAAAGAATTCCAGAAAATTTGTCAAACATGACTTCCCCTTCATAAATCCATGCTGCCCCTGCCTGACTGAATTATGTTTTTCCAAATGTCCTGCTACTGCTTCTTTAATAATAGACTCCAACATTTTCCCAACCACAGATGTTAGGCTAACTGGTCTATCATTCCTGGCTTTTTGTCTGCCTTCTTTTTTTAAATAGGGGCATTACATATGCGGTTTTCCAATCTGCTGGGACCTCCCCAGAATCCAGAGAATTTTGGTAAATTACAACCAATGCATCCACTATTCCTGCCACTACTTCTCTTAAGATCCTAGAATGCAAGCCATCAGGTCCAGGGGATTTATCTGTCTTTAGTCTCATTATCTTACTGAGTACCACCTCCTTCGTGATTGTGACTGTGGCCCACCCCCTTTGTTGGGCGCACTCACCGGAGATGTGCTGCTTTTCTGCATTGAAAAGTGCTCCGAAAAAAATCGGTCCCCACTTTGGACACTACCGGGTCTTCGCGCAGCGTGGCCAGTCGGGTCGGAGCCAGCGTCTCGCGCTGAAAACAGTGCTGAGACATCTGCACATGCCTTTGGAGTGTGCGCGCATGCGCAATAGCTCCTGCCCCCAGCCTCTCCGTGTGCGTGCTGCAGTGCGGGAGCGGATCATCATCATCATCATCATACCGGCTGCTGGTGCGTCCCGCCCCTATCCCAGGCCGAGTGGCCGATTGCACAGGCCAGCCCGCTGCCTTCCCGGGTTGAAGATGAAGGCAGGGTAGGACTTACTTTTATTTGGATATTTTGAAAAAATTATGTAAATATGTTTTGCCTCTTGTGAATAGTGGTGACCATTTGTCAAGCCTATTTAACCTGGTGCTATTGTGAAAGAAGAACATAAGTGATGGAGGAATACTGAGAGAATATCTTATTTATTGAAGTAGACTTTATTTAGATAATATGGGCTCAATTTTGGCCCAGTATAATCATTGCAAACAAATAGTTGTTTAAATTAGTTGTGAAATTAGGGATTCAACTATCTTTTACTTATTTTATTTTTGTAGTTTAAGCTTCCATGAATACTTCTGTTGTATAGTAAATTAACTTTGCGAAGTTTGTCATATGATGTCCTGTATAGCTGTTTGATCCTATTCACATTCTTTAAGCAAGTCATTAAGTTCTGCTGGCCTCCGATGTACCTACCTGCGCTGATTTCTTAACTCTGCAAGACTTTTCTGTGCGGCCACAAGTGGCCACATACGCTGGCCTAAGTTAGTTTGGAGTAACTATTAGCTGGCCAAAGTGGCCTAAATGGCCAAAATGGGTGTAGGTAGCTGGTAATGCCCCCTTTTGAAAAAAAACCTTAAAAAGTCCTAACTAACTTACTTACACTATCGCAAATTGAATGTGCAAAATGTGGATTTTTAAGATACTCCAGAAAAATCAAGTTGCTCCAAATAAAAATGGAGCAACTCCTGGTCAATTTTGAGCCCCTAGTTAGTGTCCTGTACCATAAAGACTGATACAAAATATTTGTTCAGAGTTTCTGCCATCTCCTTGTTTCCCATTACTAATTCCCCGGTCTCGTCCTCTAAGGGACCAACATTTACTTTAGCCACTCTTTTCTTTTTTACATACCTACAGAAACTCTTGCTATCTGTTTTTATATTTCATGCTAAATTTACTTTCATAGTCTATCTTCCCTTTCTTAATCATTTTCTCACCTTCCATCTGAATTTGAAATTCAATCATGCTATGATCACTCATTCCAAGGGGATCCTTTACTACGAGATTGTTTATTAATCCTGTCTCATTACACAGGACCAGATCTAAGATAGCCTGTGCCCTGGTTGGTTCCATTGCATACTGCTCAAGGAACCCGTCCCTTATGCACTCTTCCTCAAGGCCACCCAGACCAATTTGATTTTTCCAATCAATATGGAGGTTAAAATCACCCATGATTATTGCTGTTCCCTTTTTACAAGCCCCCACTATTTCCTGGTTTATACTCTAACCAACAGAGGACTATGCCCACTAGTGACTTTTTCCCCTTACTATTTCTTATCTCCACCCAAACTGTTTCAACATCCTGATTATTTGAGCCAATATCATTTCTCACTCCTGCAGTGATTCTATCCTTTAACAACAGAGCTACCCCACCTCCTTTTCCTGTCTGTCTGCCCTTCGGATTGTCAAATACCCCTGAATATTTAGTTTCCAGTCCTGATCACCTTGCAACCACATCTTTGTAATGGCTATCAAATCATACTGATTTGCATCTATTAGTGCTGTTACGAATGCTACGTGCATTTAGAGAGAGCCTTTAATTTTTTTTTTTTAAAACCCTTTTTTCTTGCTTGTTTCTTCTCTCCTTCAAATTCTCTTTCTTTATTTTTGCTTTCTAATTTCAGCTTTACTCCCCTCCCTACTGAATCTATTTTCAGATTTCCTTCCCCCTGCCAAGCTAATTTAAACCCTCCCCAACAGCACTAGCAGAAGCAGCCGGAGATAAAGCTAGGCCTAACTTTTAAGACACTTGGTCTTCAGTTTATTTCTGTAAGTTAGTTAATAGTCGAATAAATAGAGGCATGGCAGGACATCTCCGTCCCATGGAATGCACATCCTGTGCCATGTGGGAACTCCAGGACACTTCCAGTTTGCTAGACAACAACGTGTGCAGGTAGTGTCGTCAGCTGGAGGAGCTCGACCTCTGGGTTTTGGAGCTTGAGCAGCAACTGGCATCACTGCGGTGCATCCGTGAGGCTGAGAGCTACGTGGATAGCAAGTTTCAGGAGGTGGTCACCCCACAGTGCAAGAGTGTGCAGGCAGAGAGGCAATGGGTGACCGTCAGACTAGGAGAGCCAGGCAGGTAGTGCAGATGCTGAGTGCATCTCACTCGCTAACTAGTAGTGAATACTGGTGAGGATGATGGTTCCTCTTGGGGGGGGGGGGGGGGGGGTGGGTACAGCCAGAACCAAATCCACAGCACCACGAGTGGCTCAGCTGTATGGGAGTGAGGGATGGGGACAAGGAAGATCGGGAAAGCAATACTGTTAGGGGATTTGATAGTTGGGGGAACAGATAGGCATTTTTGCGACCGCAGATGTGATTCCAGGATGGTAGGTTACCTCGCTGGTGCCAGGGTCAAGGATGTCACTGAGCAGCTGCAGAATATTCTGAGAGGGGAGGGTGAACAGCCAGAGGTCGTGGTCCATATCAATATCAACGACATAGGTAGAAAGAGGGACGAGGTCCTGCAGGCAGATTTTAGGGAGCAAGGAAGGAGAGTAAAAAGCAGGACCTCAAAAGATAGCATTCTCCAGATTATTCCCGGTGTCACGAGCTAGTGAATATAGAAATAGAAATATAGAGATGATGTCCTGGAGGGATCAAAGACACAATCTATTCAGTTAAAGTTAAGAAATAATAGAGGTATCATTACATTACTAGGTGTATTCTATAGACCGCCAAGTAGTGCAAAGGATTATAGTGGAGCAAATTTGCAGGGAAATTACAGAGGTGCAAGATCTATAGAGTAGTGTAATGGGGGACTTCAACTATCCTAATACAGATTGGGATAATAATATTGTAAAGGACAGAATTTCCAAAATATGTTCAGGAGAACTTTCTTGATCAGTACGATCCAACGAGGAAGGAGGCATTGCTGGATCTGGTTCTGGGGAATGAAGTGGGGCAAGTATCAGTAGGGGAACATTTAGGGAATAGTGATCATAGTATAAGATTTAGAATAGCTATGGAAAAGGACAAGGAGCAATCTAGAGTAAAAATACTTAATTGGAGGAAGGCCAATTTCAGTAGGTTGAGAACGGTTCTGGTCTGGGTAAATTGGGATCAAAGATGGGCAGGCAAAACTGTAATCGAACAATGGGCTGCCTTTAAAGAGGAGATGGTTCGAGTACATTCCCATTAGGGTGAAAGATGGGCAAACAAAGTCAGAGCTCCCTGGATGATGAAAGAGATAGACAGCAAGATGAAGCAGAAAAAGAGCACATATGACAGATATTAGGTTTAGAATACAAGTGAGAATCAGGCTGATGTAGAAAGTTCAGAGGGGAAGTGAAAAAGAAAATAAGAGGGGCAAAGAGAGAGTATGAGAATGGATTGGCAGCTAACATAAAAAAGAGAATTCAAAAGTCTTCTACAGACATATAAATAGTAAATGGGTAGTAAGAGGAGAGGTGAAGCCCTAAAGGGGTGCATGAACAGAGAGAACTGGGGGTATGTGTGCACAAATTGTTAAAAGTGGTAGGGCACATTGAGAAAGTGGTTAAAAAGCATACGGATTCTGGGCTTCATCAATAGAGGCAGAGAGTAGAGGCAAGGATGTTATGATGAACCTTTAGAAAACATTGGTTCAGCCTCAACTGGAGTATTGTGCCCCTTCTGGGCACTGCACTTTAGGAAGGGTATGAAGGCCTTAAAGAGTGTGCAGAAAAGATTTACGAGAATGGTTCCAGGAATGAAGGAACTTCAGTTACGTAGATAGACTAGGGAAGCTGGGGTTGGAGCAGAGAAGGTGACAGAAGATCTGATAGGCAGAGAGGGAGCAGCATCGCGAGAGGAGGTCGGCAGGAAAAAGAGTAGGAGAGCTATAGTGGTAGGGGATTCTATTGTAAGGGGAATAGATAGGCGTTTCTGCGGCCACAATCGAGACTCAAGGATGATATGTTGCCTCCCTGGTGCAAGGGTTAAGGATGTCTCAGAGCGGCTGCACGACATTTTGGAGGGGGCGGGTGAAAAGCCAGTTGTCGTGGTGCGTATAGGTACCAACGATATAAGTAAAAAACTGGATGAGGTCCGACAAGCTGAATTTAGGGAGCTAGGAGTTAAATTAAAAAGCAGGACCTCAAAGGTAGTAATCTCAGGATTGCTACCAGTGCCACGTGCTAGTCAGAGTAGAAATAGTAGGATAGCTAAGATGAATACGTGGCTTGATGGTGCAGGAGGGAGGGATTCAAATTCGTGGGACATTGGAACCGGTTCTGGGGGAGGTGGGACCAGTACAAACCGGACAGTCTGCACCTGGGCAGGACCGGAACCGATGTCCTAGGGGGAGTGCTTGCTAGTGCTGTTGGGGAGGAGTTAAACTAATATGGCAGGGGGATGGGAACCTATGTGGGGAGACAGAGGGAAGTAAAATGGGGGCAGAAGCAAAAGATAGAAAGAAGCAAAGTAGAAGTGGCAGGTAGAGAAACCCAAGGCAAACATCAAAAAGGGCCACATTACAGCAAAATTCTAAAGGGACAAAGTGTGTTAAAAAGACAAGCCTGAAGGCTCTGTGCCTCAATGCGAGGAGTGTTCGTAATAAGGTGGACGAATTAACCGCGCAGGCAGCTATTAACGAATATGATATAATTGGGATTACGGAGACATGGCTCCAGGGTGACCACGGTTGGGAACTCAACATCCAAGGGTATTCAACATTCAGGAAGGATAGACAGAAAGGAAGAGGAGGTGGGGTAGCGTTGCTGGTTAAAGAGGAAATTAACGCAATAGTAAGGAAGGACATTAGCTTGGATGATGTGGAATCTGTATGGGTAGAGCTGCGGAATACCAAAGGGCAGAAAACGCTAGTGGGAGTTGTGTACAGACCACCAAACAGTAGTAGTGAGGTTGGGGACAGCATCAAACAAGAAATTGGGGATGCGTGAAATAAAGGTACAGCAGTTATCATGGGTGACTTTAATCTACATATAGATTGGGCTAACCAAGCTGGCAGCAATACGGTGGAGGAGGATTTCCTGGAGTGTATTAGGGTTGGTTTTCTAGACCAATATGTCGAGGAACCAACTAGAGGGCTGGCCATCCTAGCCTGGGTGATGTGTAATGAGAAAGGACTAATTAGCAATATTGTTGTGTGAGGCCCCTTGGGGAAGTGTGACCATAATAATTCTTTATTAAAATGGAGAGTGACAGTTAATTCAGAGACTAGGGTCCTGAACTTAAGGAAAGGTAACTTCAATGGTATGAGACGTGAATTGGCTAGAATAGTCTGGCGAATTATACTTAATGGGTTGACGGCGGATAGGCAATGGCAGACATTTAAAGATCACATGGATGAACTTCAACAATTGTACATCACTGTCTGGAGTAAAAATAAAACAGGGAAGGTGGCTCAACCATGGCTAACAAGGGAAATTAGGGATAATGTTAAATCCAAGGAAGAGGCATATAAATTGGCCAGAAAAAGCAGCAAACCTGAGGACTGGGAGAAATTTAGAATTCAGCAAAGGAGGACAAAGGGTTTAATTAGGAGGGGGCAAATAGAGTATAAGAGGAAGCTTGCTGGGAACATAAAAACTGATTGCAAAAGCTTCTATTGATATGTGAAGAGAAAAAGATTAGTGGAGACAAACGTAGGTCCCTTGCAGTCAGAATCAAATGAATTTATAATGGGGAACAAAGAAATGGCAGACCTTTTGAACAAATACTTTGGTTCTGTCTTCACGAAGGAAGACACAAATAACCTTCCAGAAATACCAGGGGACCGAGGGTCTAGCGAGGAGGAGGAACTGAAGGAAATCCTTATTAGTCAGGAAATTGTGTTAGGGAAATTGATGGGATTGAAGGTCGATAAATCCCCAGGGCCTGATAGTCTGCAGGAAGTGGCCCTAGAAATAGTGGATGCATTGGTAGTCATTTTCCAACATTCTATAGACTCTGGATCAGTTCCTATGGATTGGAGGGTAGCTAATGTAACCCCACTTTTTAAAAAAGGAGGGAGAGCGAAAACCAGGAATTATAGACTAGTTAGCCCGACATCGGTAGTGGGGAAAATGTTGGAATCAATTATTAAAGATGAAATAGCAGCGCATTTGGAAAGCAGTGACAGGATTGGTCCAAGTCAGCATCGATTTTTTAAGGATGTAACTAGCAGAGTGGACAAGGGAGAACCAGTGGATGTGATGTATTTGGACTTTCAAAAGGCTTTTGACAAGGTCCCACACAAGAAATTGGTGTGCAAAATTAAAGCACATGATATTGGGGGTAATGTATTGACATGGATACAGAACTGGTTGGTAGACTTGAAGCGAAGAGTAGGAATAAATGGGTCCTTTTCAGAATGGCAGGCAGTGACTAGTGGGGTGCCGCAGGGCTCAATGCTGGGACCCCAGCTATTTACAATATACATCAATGATTTAGATGAAGGAATTGAGTGTAATATCTCCAAGTTTGCAGAGGACACTAAACTGGGTGGCGGTGTGAGCTATGAGGAGGATGCTAAGAGGCTGCAGGGTAACTTGGACAGGTTAGGTGAGTGGGCAAATGCATGGCAGATGCAGTATAATGTGGATAAATGTGAGGTTATCCACTTTTGTAGCAAAAACATGAAGATAGAATATTATCCGAATGGCGGCAGATTAGGAAAAGGGGAGGCACAATGAGACCTGGGTGTCATGGTACATCAGTCATTGAAAGTTGGCATGCAGGTACAGCAGGTGGTGAAGAGGGCAAATGGCATGTTGGCCTTCATAGCTAGGGGATTTGAGTGTAGGTGCAGCGAGGTCTTACTGCAGTTGTACAGGGCCTTGGTGAGGCCTCATCTGGAATATTGTGTTCAGTTTTGGTCTCCTAATCTGAGGAAGAACATTCTTGCTATTGAGGGAGTGCAGCGAAGGTTCACCAGACTGATTTCCGGGATGGCAGGACTGACATATGAGAGACTGGATCGACTGGGCCTGTATTCACTGAGTTTATAAAGGATGAGCGGGGATCTCATAGAAACATATAAAATTCTGATGGGACTGGACAGGTTAGATGCAGGAAGAATGTTCCCGATGTTGGGGAAGTCCAGAACCAGAGGACATAGTCTAAGGATAAGGGGTAAGCCATTTAGGACCGAGAGGAGGAGAAACGTCTTCACTCAGAGAATTGTTAACCTGTGGAATTCTCTACTGCAGAGAGTTGTTGATGCCAGTTCGTTAGATATATTCAAGAGGGAGTTAGATATGGCCCTTACTGCTAAAGGGATCAAGGGGTATGGAGAGAAAGCAGGAAAGGAGTACTGAGGTGAATAATCAGCCATGATCTTATTGAATGGTGGTGCAGGCTCGAAGGGCCGAATGGCCTACTCCTGCACCTATTTTTTATGCTTCTATGTTCAAAACCATGACGGGTTTAGACAGAGCACATAGAGAGAAATTGTTCCCGTTGGCAGAAGGGTACGCAAACTGGAGGACACTTATTTAAGGTTATTGGCAAAAGAATCAAAGGCAACATGAGGAAAAACTTTTTTATGCAGCAAGTGGTTAGGATCTGGAATGCACTGCCTGAAAGGATGGTGGTGGCAGACTCAATTGTGGCTTTCAAAAGGGAGTTGGATAAGTACTAAATGGAAAAAAATTGCCGGGATATGGGGAAAGAGCAGGGGATTGTAACTAGCTGAAGTGCTCTTGCAGAGAGCTGGCATGAGCTTGACTGGCCTCCTTCTGAGCTGCAGCCATTCTATGATTCTAGGAACAACAGGATTAGATCATTTAGCCCCTTGAGCATGTTCCATCATTCAATGAGATCATGGCTGATCTGCGACCTAACTACATATATTCCTGAATACCTTTGGTTTACTGAAATTTATCAATGTCAGATTAAAAATTAAAAATTGATCTAGCATCAATTGCTATTTGCGGAAGAGTTCCAAACTTCTACCACCCTTTGAGAGTAGAAGTGTTGCCTAATTTCACTCCTGAAAGGTCTGGCTCTAATTTTTATACTATTCCCTGCAAAAATAGTTTCTCTCTATCTACCCTAACTACTCCCCTTAATATCTTGAAAACTTCGATCAAATCACCCCTTAACCTTCTACATTCTAGGGAATACAACCCTAAATTGGGTAACCTTGCCTCATAATTTAACCCTTGGAGTCCAGGTATCATTCTGGTAAATCTACGCTGCACACCCTCAAAGGCCAATATATCCTTCCTAAGGTGTGGTGCCCAGAACTGCTCACAGTACTCCAGGCGTGGTCTAACCAGGGCTTTGTACAGCTGCAGCATAACTTCTACCCCCTTGCATTCATGTCCTCTCGATATGGAGGCTAGCATTCCATTAGCCATTTTGATTATTTTCTGTACCTGTTCATGACATTTTAATGACTTATGTACCAGGAGCCCCCCGATCTCTTTGGACCATTTAGAACGTACCCAGCTCTATCCTTTTTAGGTCCAAAGTGGATGACCTCACATTTTCCAACACTGAAATCCATTTTCCATAGTTTTGCCCATTCACTTAATCTATCAATATCTTTGTAATTTTATGCTTTCATCTACACTGCCTACTGTGCTGCCTATCTTTGTGTCATAGGCAAATTTGGATATGCCATCATCTAAGTTGTTAATAAATACTGTGAATACTTGAGGTCCCAGCATGGATCCCTGCGGGACACCACTAGTTACATCCTGCCAATTAGAGTAACTCCTCATTATTCCTACTCTCTGTCCCCTGCTGCTCAGCCACTTTCCGAACCAGGTCAATAATTTGCCTTCAATTCCACAGACATCAACTTTTATCAAATACCTTATGGAAGTCCATATAAATAACATCAATAGACATTCCCCTGTCCACTACTTTAGTAACCTCTTCAAAAAATTCAATCAGGTTTGTCAAGCATGATCTACCTTTCACAAATCCCTTCTGGCGCTCGCTGATCAGCTGAAAATTCTTCAAGGTGTTCAGTCACCCTATCCTTAATTATAGACTAGTAATTTTCCGACAAAAGAGGTTAGGCTAAGTGGTCTATAATTACCTGGTTTCCCTCCCTCGCCATTTTAAAGGAGCAGAGTGACATGCTCGATTTTCCAATCTAAAGGAACGGTTCCTTAATAGAGAGAACTTTGGAAGATTATAATTAAGGCATCTGTAATGTGCTCACCCACTTCCTTTAAAACCCTGGGATGGAACCTACGTGGTACTGGGAAAATGTCATTATTTTATTTTCAACTGCGATTTTACTTACGGTAAATTTATCGAGTCCCTGTCCCTGTTTCAATATGCTATCCTCCTCCTCTACTGTAAATGCTGACGGAAAGTAATTATTCAACATATCCGCCATTTCTTTATCATTCACAATATTACCAGTATCAGATTACAAGGGTACAACATTGCTCCTGACCACCCTCTGGTTCATAATATAATTGTAAAAATTCTGTGTATTGATTTTGATATCCCTTGCAAGTTTCTTTTCATTCTCCTTTTTTGTAGCTCTTACTATCTGTTTTGTAACCATTTGTCATTCTTTGTATCTTTCTCATTCACCAGGATCTGGGCTAATTTTTGCATTTTTGTATGCTTTTTCTTTTAGTTTTATGCTGTCTCTTACCTCTTGGATGTCCACGACTGTTTTTTTTGGCAAGTAGAGCCTTTGCCCCTCGGGTATAAACTGGTTCTGTATCACATTAAATTATTTTTTGAACACATCCCACTGATCATGTGTTGTTTTACCCATTAACAGATTTGCCCAATTTACTGTGTACAGTCTCTGCCTCATCCCGTTGAAGTTGGAGTTACCTAAATCTAGAATCTTAGTAGCTGTTTTGCGTTTCTCCCTTTCAAACACTACGTTGAACTCGCTCATGTTATGATCACTCTTGGGTAAAAGTTCAGTAACCATTTGGCTGTTTACTAAATCTGGCTCATTACCAAATCTAATATGGCCTGACCCATTGTTGGTTCTAGGACATATTGTTGTAGAAAACTATCTCGGGACACACAAGAAATTTCCTACCTTTCTGACAGTAGTAGTTGGCTACTTCAGCTTCTCCTCCAATTCTAGTACCCATACCACCTAAACAGGTACGATGAACATTGCTGGTGTTATGATACTGATGATTAATTGATTTTCTGATGCGAGTGGATTGTGCTCAGATTGGTAGGTTAAAAGTATTCTATCTACTCCACTGAGGAGGAGGATGGGGGATCAGTACATTCTAAATTAGGAACAAGATACAGTTCCATCACGTGCTAATTTTACCCACCGATTTTAACTTGGGGAGGGAGGCACTCATTACAGTGCCAATGTGAGGCACAGGCAATTTTAACACACGGGCATAATTAGGCTGAATCGTGTCCCAACAAGACTGAATGACGAGGTGGCCAGCAAGCAGGAGCAAGATGTTGAGCTGCAGGAGGCCACCACCAGAGATCTAAGGGAACGGTCCCTGGCATATGGTAAGTGGTTGGAAGGAAGATCAGAAGATCAGAAAATCAGAAGATCCTGGCACACAAGAAACCTTACAAAAATGAAAATATTGAACTTATCCGAGTCTCTCTGGGTACCAATCCTACCTCTCGCTAGGTTTCCTTGGCGGATTCGGCATTGGACGTCACTGCCGTGATCAGTAAGCCTGATTTACTTCGAGGCTGCTGGATTGTTTGGAAATACCTTGTGGTGCCCAGATTCATTAAGGTCAAGCTAACTCTATGGATATTGGATTTGACTCTGGTAACAGGGTTTGCATCCAGCCCGAGGGGTGAAGTTCCACCTGACCATTGGCTATAAGGTTATGTGACATGAATTAAGGTAGGCTCAAACCAGTCCATAATGGGAATAGATCTGAGGCACAAATTTCTAATTTCACAAAGTCCACAACGTGAATGTTGGAATAGAGGTGGTCTTCTAATTTTGAACCCTAAATATTGTTGTGCAAGAGTCTAGGACCCCTCACTCTGCCTGTGCTTTTCCTGATCTGGAATTGTTTGATGTTGAATGTGGGGGCCCTAACGGAAGCTTCATTTTCCCAGTGCCAACATTCCTCGTCTTGACGCGAAGAAAATTCACTAAAAGAATTGAACAAAAGGAAAGAAAATGGAGATTCCAGTACTCTGTTGCACCCCTATTGAGCATCAAGTTTACTAAATTATACCTCGCACATGGATATAGTGTACCTAAGACAGCATTATTATACTGAGTAAACTGACCGTATGAGTCCCCTAAACTGAACTTCTGATTATAGCAACACGAGCTTGTGCTGAGCAGAGACCAAGCACTTCCCCTAGGAGAGGCAGGGAGGAAAGAGGAATCAGAGGGGAGGAAAGGGGAATCAGAGTGAAGAAGCATCATTGGGCTAATCTTGAATACCTCTGCCAGCTGATTCAAAGCAGCAATGGATGAAATGTGGGTGGTCGTCTCCATCCTCTTGGCCACATTTGGTACATGGCTTGGGGAGGAGATAAAGGGGCTTTTATCCTCAAAGTGTGTTGTGTTTTTTTTTTAAATAAATGCTGAATTTCTTCTCCAATAAATTCCTAAAATTAGTAAACATGTACATTCTCCTATCATTTGCACATTTTTTCAGTTATTTAATTGAATTGATATTAATTAGCATGTACTATTATATCCTAACCATCTGCTTCAAGTAACACTCCTTTTAGTGCAAAAGGTGCTTTGAGTAAATAGTGGATACATGAAGAGTAACTTTACATTACTATTTTTATTCTGTTGTGAGGAAGACTACATAATTTATGAGTCATGAATTCACAGATTAGTAATGAAAGTCTTTCCAATGCGTACAATTAAAATCGAATCAAGAAATTTTACAGCACAAGAGGCTTATCGGCACATTTCGCTTCTGCTAGGTCTCTGTCCCACTCCTGATATATACCATTTAATTTCAAATAGTTATCTACTTCTCTTTTTAAAATTATTATGGATTCTGCTTTAACAACTTTTTCTGGCTGGGCATTCCTTATCCTAACAAGCCTCTACGTAAAAAGAAACTCTCCTAATCTCTTCCTTCGTTATTTTTTGGGTGATGTTCAACTTATGCCCTCCAATTACTAACTTACTGACCAGTAGAAATAGCTTCCTAAAGGCGCCCAAAACTGAACACAACACATAGGTTTACCATTACCAGGACTTTTTTTTTTTACTCTATGCCTTTATGCATAAATGAATCCATTGAGTGTATGTGTGTGCGCTCGCCATGAAATAGCCAGTGAATAGCTGAGCCATATGGACATGGAATAGAGGTGAGCAAAATACAGCCTGCCAATGGATTCTATCCAGCCCGCAGAGTGGGTCTCAAACTGTATGTTTTCCGTACATGCGCAAATCACCATTTAAATTTTTTTTTTGAGATTTTGGTGTTTCTGGATTCACGAGGTAAGTCAAGTAGATTTCTTTGTGTTGCTGTTCTAGCTCTTGAATCATGGATAAACATGGCAACATTTTGCACATTTGGCTGGACATTACCTATATGGGTTTGCACACCGTCACTGACTTGAGCAGACAGAGTTAGACTGTGGTATTAATTACCTGAGTGGTTAATTCATGTACTGAGTTGTTATGTAAAACTCAATCGAGTGGGTTGAGAGGATGCTATTCTTAATTGCATCTATAATGAAACACAATAAAAGATGGGCTATCATCAGAATACACTGACTTGAAAGTCGAGTCAGTGAGTCCTTTCTACCCATGCTGGGTTTGATATAATTTGTGGTTTTCTTAGTAAATCATTTGGTTGCATCATACATCCATTACACAAGAACATAAGAAATAGGAGCAGGAGTAGGCCATATGGCCCCTCGAGTCTGCTCCGCTATTTAATACGATCATGGCTGATCCGATCATGAACTCAGGTCTACTTCCCTGCCTGCTCCCCATAACCCTTATTGGTTAAGAAACTGTCCATCTCTGTCTTAAATTTATTCAATGTCCCAGCTTCCACAGCTCTCTGAGGCAGCGAATTCCACAGATTTACAACCCTGAGAGAAGAAATTCCTCCTCAACTCAGTTTTAAATGGGTGGCCCCTTATTCTAAGATTATGCCCCCTAGTTCTAGTCTCCCCTATCAGTGGAAACAGCCTCTCTGCATCCACCTTGTCAAGCCCCCTCATAATCTTATACGTTTCGATAAGATCACCTCTCATTCTTCTGAATTCCAATGAGTAGAGACCCAACCTATTCAACCTTTCCTCATAAGTCAACCCCCTCATCCCCGGAATCAAACTAGTGAAGCTGTTCTGAATTGCCTCCAAAGCAAGTAAATACGGAAACCAAAACTGCATGCAGTGTTCCAGGTGTGGCCTCACCAATACCCTGTATAACTGTAGCAAGACTTCCTGCTTTTATACTCCATCCCCTTAGCAATAAAGGCCAAGATTCCATTGGCCTTCCTGATCACTTGCTGTACCGGCATACTAACCTTTTGTGTTTCATGCACAAGTACCCAAGGTCCCGTTGTACTGCAGCACTTTCTCCATTTAAATAATAACTTGCTCCTTGATTTTTTTCTGCCAAAGTGCATGACCTCACACTTTCCAACATTATACTCTATCTGCCAAATTTTTGCTCACTCACTTAGCCTGTCTATATCCTTTTGCAGATCACACGTTGCTTTTCCTCCCATCTTTGTATCGTCAGCAAACTTGGCTACGTTGCACTCAGTCCCTTCTTCCAAGTCATTGATATAGATTGCAAATAGTTCGGGTGCCAGCACTGATCCCTGCAGTACACCACTAGTTACTGATTGCCAACCAGAGAATGAACCATTTATCCTGACACTCTTTTCTGTTAGTTAGCCAATCTTCTATCCATGCTAATATATTACCCCCAACCCCGTGAACTTTTATCTTGTGCAGTAACCTTTTATGTGGCACCTTGTCAAATGCCTTCTGGAAGTCCAAATACACTACATCCACTGGTTCCCCTTTATCCACCCTGTATGTTACACCCTCAAAGAATTCCAGCAAATTTGTCAAACATGACTTCCCCTTCATAAATCCATGTTGACTCTGCCTGTCCGAATTATGCTTTACCAAATGTCCTGCTACTGCTTCTTTAATAATGGACTCCACAACATTTTCCCAACCACAGATGTTAGGCTAACTGGTCCATAGTTTCCTGCTTTTTGTCTGCCTCCTTTTTTAAATAGGGGCGTTACATTTGCAGTTTTCCAATCTGCTGGGACCTCCCCAGAATCCAGGGAATTTTGGTAAATTACAACCAATGCATCCATTATCCCTGCCGCTACTTCTCTTAAGACACTAGGATGCAAGCCATCAGGTCCACGGGATTTATCTGCCTTTAACCCCATTATCTTACTGAGTACCACCTCCTTAGTGATTGTGATAAGTTCCTCCGCACCTATAGCCCCTTGACTATCCACTGTTGGGATAGTTAATGTCCTCTACCGTAAAGACTGATACAAAATATTTGTTCATAGTGTCTGCCATCTCCATGTTTCCCATTACTAATTTCTCGGTCTTGTCCTCGAAGGGACCAACATTTACTTTAGCCACTCTTTTCCTTTTTATGTACATATAGAAATACTTGCTATCTGTTTTTATATTTCGTGCTATTTACTTTCATAGTCTATCTTCCCTTTCTTAATAATTTTTTGAGTCATTTTTTGCTCATTTTTAAAAGCTTCCCAAACTTCTGTCCTCCCACTAGTTTTGGCCACTTTGTATGCCCTTGTTTTTAATTGGATACCGTCCTTTATTTCTTTAGTTAGCCACAGATGGCTATTACGGATTAATCGTTGCAAAGTCTATTTATTCTGATTCAAATATAGTTTCATTTTGGCACTAGTTAAGATCTTTTCTTTCTCCCCTTTCCAAGTTCCCTCATTGCTGAGATCCTTAGATCATAGCAGCAGTTCGAAGGGTTGATTCCACGACCAAGCAGGGAGAGCCAAATTGCAGTCATCCCCAAGGCAAACCAATGGCATGATCAGGAACGTTCTGCATTTATTTTTTGGGCTCCGAGTCAATCAAAATCCTTGTCTGCACGTTGCCATAGTCTAATAAATAAATTGTTTAGGAATCTGCAATTCCTACCCGATTATTTTCACTCAAGTTATACTATTGCTTCACCAAATACTTGTGCCGACTGTCTGATGTCTGTGATAATCCCACGTGCCACCTTTTTGCCCTCTGGGTGTAAACAAGGTCCAAAATGTTGCGTCCTGGCTTTGGAACTTGACAATTGAAAATCTTTTATTAAATTTGATCTTGGGATGTGGGCAATATTGGTAAGAAAAGATTAATTGCCCATTCCTAGTCACTGTGAGGGCATTAAAAGTCAATACATAGTAAGTGACTGGAGTCACATGTAAATTTTGGGGTTGTTGAGTAACCAGTTTTAAAGTTTAAATTATGGCATAATATCAATGGCTAAGAAGTTTTGGGTAAACCTGTATCATGTTCATTAGCATGTTATTTAGTGTTGTTATTTTTATTAAGTGTGGAAATGTCATGAAGGGCTCTTTATACAATAAATGCCATAACAAATTTTTAATGGTAGTTGTCGTTAACATAATGCATTTTGTGTGCGCGCCCCTCAACAGCTCACCAAAACGTGTTAAGTGGCCCTCCAGCCCAAATAACTGCCCATCCCTGACCTGGAAAAGGACCAAGTTCAATCCCCAGTCTGTGCTAAGTATGCTGATCTCAGCTGGGGTGGTGGTAGCAGTTGTAAGTTGACTTCAGCGTCCCTGGGTTAATGAGATAAAAATTTGGTTGGCTTCCCACTCTTGATCTCTATGCAGCAATCATACCTGTGATACCCCCATGTCAGAATACTGCTGACACACATGGTCATACCTTATAAACGAATAATGGTTACTTCAGCAAGGTACCAGAAAATGCTCAGTGGACCTATAGCTCAAACAAGGACACAATACTTTTGAGAAGAGGGGAGAAAGTGCCAAGTAAAAAATAAATAATCGGGCCAGAAATCGCAAAACCCGGTTTTCAAGCACACAATGCGCATGCACTGAAAACCGGCTGTTCCGATCCGTCAAGCTCCAGCTTGACAGATCCTCTGTATCTTGGGAGTGAGGACATTTACAAGGGCATTTATCCATATCTTGCCCAGCAAATGTCCTGAAAACTCTTGCGCCTGATAAAAGCAGGCACATAGCAAAAACAAGATAAAATTAAATTTTAAAAACACATTTTATTGTTAAAAACCTTGCCCACTAAAGTAAATTTATTTTTTTTATAAAACGGAATCTTTTTCTCAGACATTTATTAACTTTAATTTCAATTAATTTTAATTATGGAGGTGTGTTTTTTATTTTTTATTATGGTGTTTAGTGCATTTGTTTTTTTTTCTCATTAATAGCAATGAGAATTTGTAGATACACGTGACTGCACCTTCTGCGTTCGAACCTAGAGGACGGGAGCACGCTTCGCAGCGCGGAAAGAGAAGGCCTCCCCACCGCAATCCTAGGCGCCTCCGGGACCACCAGGTACTTACATAAAACTTCTCCGGTCGGAGGCGTTCGTCCAAAAGAAGCCTCTGACCGGAATTTCAGGGCCATCATATTTTGGGTTTGAATTTAGGGGAACTAGTATACAAATGGATAATATGCTTCAACATTCACTAAGGTCACACCTGACAAGGTAGTTTTCACGTCTTAAGAAACTGATGACCAATATATGATTTCCGAATCTATGTAATGGCAGTTCTTAATGTGAACATCCCTTTCAAAAACACTTGCTCGGCAACAGATTAGTTCCAGTTATATTCTATTTGATATCTTAATGCGAATGATTAAAGACAAAGATTTATCTGTGGCACAGGTATCTCACCGAGGTTTATCGGCCAGAACCAAAAAATAAAATACACGTTCAAGTGAAGCATCCAAATCAATTCACCTACCTGCTCATGAATGTCAACCACCACAGCATTCTGCTGTGGAGGGTGTGCGGCAGGGTGAAGCATGCGTGGAGATACATTCGGAGGGTGAAATGCTCTGGGCTCTTCTACAGCTGGTTGTTGTCCATAAGGATGATGGTGGTAGTTTTCGTCTTGGCTCATAGAACTATGCCTAGTTAGCCTTTCTCGTCTCCCTCGTTGCCGCCTAACAGGAGGACTGTGCAAAAGCAGGTCAGAACACTAATCGTACAAAAATCAGCCTTTGATCAACAAATTAATTGCTTGGCTGAGATAAACTACATTACAGATTTCAACTTGCGATTCATCATATGTTGCATGATCATAAATAAATGAATGAGTGTACAAAGTTGATAATGTAATTTGATTCATATTTTCAAAATTCATAATTTAAAATTCAATGAAGAGGTAAAGTAACTGATACAGAATAGTTATACAGTACTTTGATTTGAAAAACATTCAGAAAAATTAGTCTTGCAAGGTCATATACAAGTATATAAGGCATCAGGGCTGAGATTCCTGCCTTTGTCAGTGTCAGCTTTGGCTCAGTTGGTAGCACCCTCACCTCAGTCAGAAGGTTGTGGGTTCAAGTCCCACTCCAGAGACTTAAAAAAAATTTGTTCTAAAGAACATAAGAAATAGGAACAGGAGTAGGCCATTAGGCCCATCGAGGCTGCTCCACCATTCAGTAAGATCATGGCTGATCTGATCATGGATTCACACCACTTCCCTGCCCACTCCCCATAACCCTTGACTCCCTTATCGCTCAAAAATCTGTCCATCTCCGCCTTAAATATATTCAATGACCCAGCCTCCACAGCTCTCTGGGGCAGAGAATTCCATAGATTTACAACCCTCAGAGAAGAAATTCCTCCTCATCTCAGTTTTAAATGGGCGGCCCTTTATTCTATGTCCCCTAATTTTAGTTTCCCCTTTGAGTGGAAATATTCTCCATGCATCCACCTTGTCGAGCCGCCTCATTTTCATAAGTTTCAGTAAGATCACCTCTCGTTCATCTAAGCTCTAATGTGTATAGGCCCAACCTTCTCAACCTTTCCTCATAAATCAACTCCCTCATCTCCAGAATCAACCTGGTGAACCTTCTCTGAACAGCTTTCAATGCAAATATATCCTTCCTTCAATATGGAGGCCAAAACTGTGCGCAGTACTCTAGGTGTGGCCTCACCAATACCCTATACAGTTTTAGCAGGACTTCTCTGTTTTTATACTCTATCTCCCTTGCAATAAAGGCCAAAAGTCCATGGATTTATGAAAGGGAAATCATGCTTGACAAATCTTCTAGAATGTTGTGAGGATGTAACAAGTAGAGTGGACAAGGGAGAACCAGTGAATGTGGTGTATTTGGACTTTCAAAAGGCTTTTGACAAGGTCCCACACAAGAGATTAGTGTGCAAAATTGAAGCACATGGTATTGGGGGGTAATGTATTGACGTGGATAGAGAATTGGTTGGCAGACAGGAAGCAAAAACAGGAATAAATGGGTCCTTTTCAGAATGGCAGGCAGTTGACTAGTGGGGTACCGCAAGGTTCAGTGCTGGGACCCCAATTATTTATAATATACATTAATGATTTAGACGAAGGAATTGAGTGTAATATCTCCAAGTTTTCAGATGACACTAAGCTGGGTGGCAGTGTGAACTGTGAGGAGGATGCTAAGAGGCTGCAGGGTGACTTGGACAGGTTGGGTGAGTGGGCAAATGCATGGCAGATGCAGTATAATGTAGATAAATGCGAGGTTATCCACTTTGGTGGCAAAAACATGAAGGCAGATTATCTGAATGGTGACAGATTAGGAAAAGAGAAGGTGCAACGAGACCTGGGTGTTATGGTACATCAGTCATTGAAAGTTGGCATGCAGGTACAGCAGGCGGTGAAGAAGGCAAATGGCATGTTGGCCTTCATAGGGAGAGGATTTGAGTATAGGAGCAGGGAGATCTTACTGCAGTTGTACAGGGCCTTGGTGAGGCCACACCTTGAGTATTGTGTACAGTTTTGGTCTCCTAATCTGAGGAAGGACATTCTTGCTATTGAGGGAGTGCAGCGAAGATTCACCAGACTGATTCCCGGGATGGCAGGACTGATATATGAAGAAAGACTGGATCGACTAGGCTTATAGTCACTGGAATTTAGAAGAATGAGAGGGGATCTCACAGAAACATATAAAATTCTGATGGGATTGGACAGGTTAGATGCAGGAAGAATGTTCCCGATGTTGGGGAAGTCCAGAATCAGGGGTCACATTCGAAGGATAAGGGGCAAGCCATTTAGGACCGAGTTGAAGAGAAACTTCTTCATTCAGAGAATTGTGAACCTGTGGAATTCTCTACCACAGAAAGTTGTTGAGGCCAGTTCGTTAGATATATTCAAAAAGGAGTTCGATGTGAGCCTTACGGCGAAAGGGATCAAGAGGTATGGAGAGAAAGCAGGAATGGGGTACTGAAGTTGCATGATCAACCATGGTCATATTGAATGGTGGTGCAGGCTCGAAGGGCCGAATGACCTACTCCTGCACCTATTTTCTATGTTTGCCTTCCTGATTACTTGCTGTACCTTGCATACTAACTTTGTGTGTTTCATGCACAAGGACTCACCAGGTCTCTCTGTACTGCAGCACTTTGCAATTTTTCTCCATTTAAATTATAATTTGCTTTTCTATTCTTTCTGCCAAAGTGGATAACCTCACATTTTCCCACATTATACTCCATTTGACAAATTTTTGCCACTCACTTAGCCTGTCTATATCCCTTTGCAGATTGTGCGTGTCCTCCTCACAATTTGCTTTCCCACAAACTTGGCTGCATTACACTCGGTCCCTTCATCCAAGTCATTGTTCACGGGACGTCAGCGTCGTTGGCAAGGAAGGCATTTATTGCCCATCTTTAATTGCCCTTGAGAAGGTGGTAGCGAGCTGCCTTCTTGAACTGCTGCAGTCCTTGCGGTGAAGGTGCTCCCACAGTGCTGCAGTTAAGAGTCAACCACATTGTGGTTCTGCAGTCACATCTAGGCCAGACCGGGTAAGGAGGGCAGGTTTCCTTCCCTAAGGACAGTAGTGAACCAATTGGGTTTTTAAAATGACATTCCGAGTTTCACGGTCACCACTACGGAAACTGGTTTTTTAATTCCAGATTTATTCATCTAACTAAATTTAAATTCCCTCAGCTGCTGTGATGGGATTTGAACTCACATCTCCAGATGAGTGCAAAAAAATCTCGGCAGACACTCCAGTGTGGGGAAGTGCTGCACTCAGAGGTGCAGTCCTTCGGATGAGATATTAAAACCGAGGCCTCGTCTGCCCTCTCAGGTGGAGATAAAAAAGATCCTATGACATTATTTTGAAGAAAAGCAGGGGAGTTACCCCAGTGTCCTGGCCAATATTTATCCCTCAATCAACATGACAAACAGATTATCTGGTCGTTCTCACATTGCTGTATGTGGGAGCCTGCTGTGCACAAATTGGCATGACACTTCAAAAAGTACTCAATTGGCTGCAAAGCGCCTCGAGATGTCCAGTAGTCGTGAAAGGTGCCAATATAAGTCTTTCCTTTTCTTTCCTAATTTTAGCAAGTGTTACCATGAGCAAAAACCGGCAAGTCACCACTTTTTTCACTTTACTATTTTTTTCTGCTTTGATTAGCAAAGATAAAAAATGTCATTCCCAAGTGTGTTGGAATGTGTTATTTTTATCATGTTTCTAAAACAAGGTGTATATTTTTAGCTGAAACAGCATCAGCTTCATCATATGATTTGCCCAGTGAGGAATGTTTAGCTTTTGAAAAAATACTTTTAACATTGTTCATTGAATGAAGCAAACCACAATGAAACTTACAACTTCAACTAAAAGTACACACTGCGATGACAAAAATAACACCTTCCCAGCCTTGTCTTTGTTAATTGTAGCAAAAAAGAGTAAGATATGATGTCGACTTTTACAAAAATTAAAGCTGAAACTCTCAGCTCCCCAATGCCATATATAAATGCATGGTGTCACAATTTATCGATCTTTAATAGGATCAGAGGTTATCCTTGTTCTCTGATGTACACTTCCATATAAACCTGATTTAGCTGGATCAACGCTTTTCTTTGCGATACTCAAAACATAAGGTGGGTAAAATTAATTTTTCCTTCTATTAAGTGTATTTGCTAGCATGTTCGCACTAGGTTTGTTCCTGTGTGCACAGTTGCGACAAAGTGGTTAACCCATTCATTTTGAACCAGTTAAGCAGTGCACTAAGTACAGCGCTTAGTGGGATTTTAAGCTTTAAATGGCAGAGCGCACCGAATAGCATTCACTTCCATCCTTGGCTCCATACAACCCTGTCACATTCAAACCCTTTCAATACAGAAAGTTTTTTTCCTCCTGCTTTCACACATCTACAAAACTGGTATCCTGCTCATATTTGAAGACGAATACCAAGCAGAATTAATGTATCGAAGCAGAATTTTTCATTGGTGGTATTCTTAAGGCTAAAAATTGTAATACCATTTATTTATTTATTTATGTATTTATTTAAAATGACACCGTAGTCCTCCAGTCTTAATTTCAGTTTGAAATGCTATTGCTAGTAAACCTCCGAGTGGTTTAATTCCATAAAGTGTATTACAATATCATTTTCACTTGAGGAGCCATTAAAGTCTAAACAAACACTATGAAATCGCAAAATGTAGACACCTCCTTAACCGCCTCTGATTTGCAACTATTTACCTTCTTCTGTTTCGTGCAGGTGTATTGCATCTTTCCCCTGAGAAGTGGTGTTGATTTGGTCGAGCTGAGGGAGGCCGCCTATTAGATGTCATCTCCCATGGTCGCATTGGTGGTGATGGGACAGGAGATACTGCTGCGTATTCAAAAAACGAATGAGAGAGGCGCTGGCGCTTAGGACTTGGGCTTTCTTCACTCTGTATCACCAGAAAAAAAGCTAATTAATAATACATTCCTTCCCATATAGACATGCAATATAGATCCCTTATTAGTCTTCAGAAATATGGCACTGATCTGATATACAGTTGGTATGATGTAATCCTTCTGCAGAATATGGAGACACCGGTCCCAATATTTAAGCGGAGACGGAAAGGGAGCGGGAGCAACCATCAGCGGGCCAGGAAACTCGGAGACGCTGGGAATGCACAGGTCCTGCCGAATTTAACGGCAAGACCTCATTAGAATGTTTTAATTCTGTTCCCCACCAGATTGAAGGCTGGCTGGATGTCGGAGGGGAAAACCTGTGCGACAATCAAGAGGATTGGAGGTCATTAAGGGACTTAATTATTTTATAGGTTCGGATCCTTAGATAGGAATATCAGATGCACAAAATAGACTGATTTGGTTCAACATTCCTATTATGGTTTACTGAACGGATCATACCTCAAGTAGGATGCCTGACTAATCAAAAGTAATACTTGTTGGCAGATTACATTTGTTTTACCAGAACTATTGCCAGAGTGGTCCCCATTATTTTGTGCTTTACTGGGCTGAAGGAGGCCAAAACTGCTAACATTTTCCAAATAACAATTAAATATGATTGCTTTCTCGCATGCACAGCTTTATTCTCTCCACAAAGTTGGTGGCAAATACAGCAGAACATAGAAACAGAAACATAGAAAATAGGTGCAGGAGTAGGCCGTTCGAGCCTGCACCACCATTCAATAAGATCATGGCTGATCATTCGCCTCAGTATTCCACCCCTCTCTCCATACCCCTTGATCCCTTTAGCCGTAAGGGCCATATCTAACTCCCTTTTGAATACATCTAACGAACTGGCATCAACAAATCTCTGCAGTAGAGAATTCCACAGGTTAACAACTCCGAGTGAAGAAGTTTCTCCTCATCTCGGTCCTAAATGGCTTACCCCTTATCTTTAGACTGTGACCCCTGTTTCTGGACTTCCCCAACATCGGTAACATTCTTCCTGCATCTAACCTGTCCAATCCTGTCAGAATTTTATATGTTTCTATGAGGTCCCCGCTCATTCTTCTAAACTCCAGTGAATACAGACCCAGTCGATCCAGTCTCGCCTCATATGTCAGTCCTGCCATCCTGGGAATCAGTCTGGTGAACCTTCGCTGCACTCCCTCAATAGCAAGAACGTCCTTCCTCAGATTGGAACAAAACTGAACACAATATTCCAGGTGAGGCCTCACTAAGGCCCTGTACAACTGCAGTAAGACCTCCCTGCTCCTGTACTCAAATCCCCTAGCTATCAAGGCCAACATGCCATTAACGAATATAATGCCAACAGCCATTAACGAATATGATATCATTGGGATTACAGAGACATGGTTCCAGGGTGACCAAGGCTGGGAACTCAACATCCAGGGGTATTCAACATTCAGGAAGGATAGACAGAAAGGAAAAGGAGAGGGGGTAGTGTTGCTGGTTAAAGAGGAAATTAACGCAATAGTAAGGAAGGACATTAGCTTAGATGATGTGGAATCTAATGGGTGGAGATGCAGAATACCAAAGGGCAGAAAACGCTATTGGGAGTTGTGTACAGACCACCAAACAGTAGTAGTGAGGTTAGGGACAGCATCAAACAAGAAATTAGAGATGCATGTAATAAAGGCACAGCAGTCATCATGGGTGGCTTGAATCTATATATAGATTGGGCTAACCAAACTAGTAGCAGTATGGTGGAGGAGGATTTCCTGGAGTGCATTAGGGATGGTTTTCTAGACCACTATGTCGAGGGACCAACTAGAGGGCTGGCCATCCTAGACTGGGTGATGTGTAATGAGAAAGTACTAAAGAACTGAGCCACATCACTTTTTTAAAAAATTTGTTCTTTGCCCACCCTTGAGAAGGTAGTGGTGAGCCGCCTTCTTGAACTGCTGCAGTCCGTGTGGTGAAGGTCGTATACTTCGTTGTAATAGTTTGGTGGTAGAACTGAGTGGATTGCTAGGCCATTTCAGAGGGCAGTTAGTTAAGAGTCAACCACAATGCTGTGGATCTGGAGTCACAAGTAAGCCAGACGGGGTAATGATGGCAGGTTTGCTTTCCTAACGGACATTATTGAACCAAATGGGTTTTTACAACAATCCAGTGGTTTTCATGGTCACCATTACTGATACTGGCTTTTTATTCCAGATTTATTTAATTAACTGAATTTAAATTCCCCAGTGGAATTTGAACTCTGGGCCTCTGGATTACTAGTCCAGTAACATAACCACAATGCTACAGAAGTGCACTACCTGACAGACTTTTTAAACTCTAACATTCCCAACCACCACTGGATATTGGTTAGACATGTGTCTATGTGCTAGTGTTCCTCATTTTTCTTCCCGATTTAGCAGCCCTGAGAAGTCTTTCAATCACCAACTCTCCTTGAAATAGCTCCAAAAGTCTGACTGTTACGCAACATTTATCACAAATTTCAATTTACAAAATAAACTGTTGTGCAACACTTTAGAAACATATGGCATGTTACTCTTCCTTTCTGGTTCACCCATCTTTAGCTACAGAGCATTTAGGAAGGGTTAAAGAATAATTATAGAATCTGTGCACAATGATTGAAATTCCATTTGTGGCCAAGTTATTTTCAGCTAGTTATGTGCTAACTTCCCTCGGTTACAGCACAACATAAATCTTCTTAGTTTAAAAAATGACATTTAATTTAAAATGTTCTAAACACTGCTGTACCATTTTACTTCTGAAATTATTACTCAACCCATCGCTAACTTTCAACTGGAACTTGGTCGCGTTAACTTGACAGACAATGGCCACTAAATGATTTGAAAGTCTCTCTTTTCTCAACCAGCTCCGTTGGGTGGGCCACATTGTCTACATACCCGACACAAGATTCCCTAAGCAAGAGCTCTATTCAGAGCTCCGACACAGCAAGCGAGCCCTAGGTGGGCGGAGGAAACATTTCAAGGGCACCCTCAAAGTCTCCCTGATAAAGTGCAACATTCCCACCGGCACCTGGGAATCCCTGGCCCAAGACCACCCAAAGTGGAGGAAGAGCATCTGGGAGGGTGCTGAGCACCTACAGACTCATCGCCAAGAGCATGAGGAAATCAAGCACAGACAGCGGAAGGAGCGTGCACCAAACTAGGCTCCCCACCCACCCTTTTCTTCAACCACTGTCTGCCCCACCTGTGGCAGAGACTGTAATTCCCGCATTGGACTGTACAGCCACCTGAGAACTTACTTTTAGAGTGGAAGCAAGTCTTCGTTGATTTAGAGGAACTGCCTATGATGATGATTTCCCCTAGAGCTCGTTTTAAGCTGTCCATGGTTTCTAGGGTAATTATTTTTAAGCACAAGTCCATCTTCCACTATACTGGATTTAGCGATACACCCCAAAGTGGTGTTCAGAGCTCCATTAACTACCACAAAAAAGAGGTTCATGTAACTTCCCTTGACTGTGTTTGATCATTTTTAAATTGGCATTCTGTATGCAGCCCAGGAGGGAGGGCGAGCTCGGAGTATGACAGAGAGGGGGAAGGGGGGGGCAGGGTGGGAGAGAAATTGTGCCCCGGAAGGGGGGGGGGGGTGGGGGTTGGAATCGCGGGGAAGCATTCCTGCTCCTCTTGGCCCACAAGCAGTGCTGGAAAAGCACATCTGCTGGATCCGGCCGCTCCCACCTCCCTTTAGCTGCCGTGTTTTTGTGCTTGAGGTGTTATATCCAAATCGCTGAGCAACTCTGAGGCATGGAGCCTCATTCAAATATTATAATTATCAACCTGCTTCTCAAAAGCGGGTTACTCAACCGACCCCAAACCCGTCCAGGTTTGCAATGGGCTGGTGTCAGGTTTCCCATTTTTAACAATATAACCCCCGCCCCCGGACACTATCCCACCTGTCTTGAGGGAATTAAAATTACCCCCCCCCCCACCCGCCAGTTCTGATGAAAGGTCATCGACTGAAACGTTAGCACTGTTTCTCTCTCCACAGATGCTGCCTGACCTGCTGAGTATTTCCAGCACTTTGTTTTGATTACATGTGGGTCACGTTGCTTCTGTAGAGTATGCTGTAAAATGAACTATTTATACAAACAACAGCCACTGTACACTTGACTTGATTTTGCAGTTAGTAATGTATTAAGCTGTATCTAACCAACAATAGTTATTGGCATGTAAATTAACTTTATTTAAATCATTCATCATGTACATATCTGCATTAAACACTGTTTGCCATTTCTTAGCCCATCTGATTAATTGCAGACTACCACCAGCCATCAGAGCAAATGTTGAGTTATCGCTCCTGGCATCGAGCTCAGTGTAACAGGAGAATGTGTTGGACAAAAGCAAAATACTGCAAATGCTGGATATCTGAAATAAATGTATCGTATACATCTGAAATAAATGAATGTATTGGGCATTCAGATGCAGGATCAGCTCCCCTGTGTGCAGCTTGCATGATTTTATATCCATTAAAATGAATGAACAGAAAACCATGCGAGCTTTTCATTGCAAAATAGGAACACACAGAGCTCTGAACCTCCTCTTAACTGAGCAGGCATGATGGGGGTGGTTGTGGGAAAGGGGTTGAAAGTGTGCAACTAGCTGGGAACGAGACAAGGAGATGGGAAAGGGGAAACATGGAACAGGAGATTATAGCAAAACAAAACAAAACAGAAAGGAAATTAAAGTGGAAAATGCCAGTAATACACCGAGGTCTGTCAGCATCAGAGAGGAAGACAAATTAACACTTCTCTATCCAAACGATTAACCTGTCTTTTCTCTTTCAGATACTGATAGACCTTACAGCAGTTTCTGCTTCTATCTCAAGATTTCCAGTTGCAGAGCTTTCTTCTTTTATTCTATAACAGGAGAAATAAATATTGCGATTTTATAAAATAATCCTGAAACAGGGAAGTCGCATACAATGGATCAAAATTCAGACAAACACTATCCTATGATTCATTTGATGAATACTGCCACATAGGAGTGTCAAAGCAGTATTAAACCAACAGATAAAAACTTTCTTTTCACCCTAGTTGTCTGCTTCGGTTCTCTTACATTGCTCACTCCCTATAACATCCACAATGTCCCAAAAGTTTATAAACATATTTATACAAGTAATTATTGAAGTGAAGCAACTTTAAGAACTGGAGCAGAGATGCATTATCCAGATTTGGGGTAAATCTGAAATAATCAGCCCTTATTTGAAATTATGCTGAGCTAGGTGCCATAGCAGCGCTTCATGAACATGCTTCAGACAGCTCTGCTGAAGGAACTACATCATTTACTACCAAGGATGCTCAACGTAAATGAATACTGCCGGTTTAATCAAACCTTTCCGATTTAATCGTCATTAAATGCCAAATTAAATTCTGCATTTTAATGAGGACCTTCAATTTGATCAGATTTGAATAACTTTGTAATAACTGTTGGGGAATGAACCATTATCCCACCACTAGGTGCTAAACTGTATTGTTCATACCATTGTATGTTATGGGTGAAATAAGGTGTTTCAAAACTAATTACAAACTAGAATGTGAACACTCAAAATTCTCTGAAACATTTGCTGATAAAAATTGAACCAAAACTTCCAACAAAATATCTGGAAGCGAAGATCATTTTCTGATTGTTTTAAACATGCCCCAGAGCAGGTGTGCTTTATCATATAGATTTCTGTGTCTTTGGGTATTAGAACTAATAGGAATTTCAAACCTTCAGTGTACAAATGGCTTCCATCTCAGTTAATAATATGAAAAGGAACCAAGAGACTCATGAGAGGAACTCCAATTTGGTATATTAAAAAATCTGATTAAAAAGGTTATTAAGGTGACATCAGTATTCAGACGGTGTATAATATAAATGTCCCCTGACCACAGGACAGAGGGTGGGGAAATGGAGGACAGCTCAGGGGATATTCAAATGCTTTGAAAAGAAGTAGGTACATTTTCCAGTTTCTTTAACGTATTCCCATTATGCCTGTGCTGAGGATGTGTGAATGGAAGTGGGGGAGCCCAAGTGCAAATGACTGTTGTTTACATTTCAAATTTTCACATTAGTACAGGAAATATACTCTCTCTCTACCTCTTTCCTTCCAATTCACCCCAACTTCTGCTTTGTGTTCTGATGGGTAGGGTATTCACACTGGAATCACAGGAGAATCATCTATTACTAAGCTTTTCAAACAGTGCATGGGATCTCCAGTAAATACTGATGCTTTCCAGCGACCTCCAGGAAATACTGATGCTCTTCAGGATTCCTGTCCTAACTTTCAAAAGACAGTGAGTACCATGTTACCCGTGGAGAGAGAGAGAGTTTGGACACCTCGCAGTCTAAATGGAATACTGGTGATCAGAACACTGCTTCCTTTCACCCAGTGATGCAGCTAAGCATTTCAAACTGACACACTGCACCCACATAACACCCATTTTCCTTGTACACTGGATCCTGTGGAATTACAGGAAGATCGTCTATTAGTAAATTCACAAGACAAGAGCAGTTTGCAATTCAGGATTTGGATTCTTTTAAGAACCAGACTGCAATTATAGACTGTCGTATTCAAAGCACTCGAGATGGTTAACCAGCACAGATAAGCAATCTTTCACCAGCTCAATTTCAATCCGTTCTGTAAGTGATATTTTCAGTAACAAATAAATCATAATATACAGCCGATATAGGTCCTAAAATATATGAAGCATATAGACATTTCTGGTTTAACGTCCCCTATACAGCACAGTCCCTGTCATCAGGAAATTTAAAAAAAAAGATAATTTCCCTACGGCAAACAGAATGTGCAAGTCAATCTATGTCATCATCATCATCGAGAGTCCCTCGAAATCGAGGAAGACTTGCTTCCACTCTAAAAGTGAGTTCTTAAGTGACTGTACAGTCCAATACGGGAATTACAATCTCTGTCACAGGTGGGACAGACAGTCATTGAAGGAAAGGGTGGGTGGACTGGTTTGCTGCACACTCCTTTCGCTGCCTGCGCTTGATTTCTGCATGCTCTCGGCGACTAGACTCTAAGTGCTCAGCGCCCTCCCGGATGCACTTCTTCCTCTTAGGGCGGTCATTGGCCAGGGACCCCGAGGTGTCAGTGGGGATGTTACATTTTATCAAGGAGGCTTTGAAACGTTTTCTCTGCCCACCTTGGGCTCGCTTGCCGTGAAGGAGTTCCGAGTTGAGCGTTTGCTTTGGGAGTCTTGCGTCAGGCATGCGAACAATGTGGCCCACCCAACGGAGCTGGTCGAGTGTGGTCAGTGCTTCGATGCTGGGGATGTTGGCCTGATCAAGGACGCTACCGTTGGTGCGCCTGTCCTCCCAGGGGATTTGCAGGATCTTGCGGAGACATCGTTGGTATTTCTCCAGCGATTTGAGGTGTCTACTGTATATGGTCCACGTCTGAGCCATACAGGAGGGCAGGTATCACTACAGCCCTGTAGACCATGATTTTGGTGGCAGATTTGAGGGCTTGATCTTCGAACACTCTTTTCCTCAGGCGGCTGTAGGCTGCGCTGGCGCACTGGAGGCGGTGTTGAACCTCGTCGGCGATGTCTGCCATTGCTGATAATAGGCTGCCGAAGTATGGAAAGTAGTCCATGTTGTCCAGGGCCATCATTGCCAAGCACTGTCCTAAATAAACCACTTTTATAACATGGTTACCATTACCTGCTGCCGAGTCCATCAGTGCAAAATGTTCTTGCCACCAAAATCAGTGTTTGAAATGGTCTGTTGAACCGGAATGTCACAGGATCAGTAGCTGCCAAAGGTGGCAAAATACTCACTATTTTGTACTTTATAAACATTTATGCCATCAGAGATTTCTTCATTGGATTTTACATTAGTATTTTTCTACTGAATATTTAAATAACCCAAACTTTAAAACATTTTGGCACGGAATTTGCAGTCCCAATGACGGCATACCAGAGAACAAATTCAAAAGGGAAGGAAGTAAAGCAGAAATTGGATAGCAAGAATCTAGAAAGCGAATCTGTAAGACAGAGAAAACAGGGCTTCGTAAGCAGTAAGCAAGGAGGTCTTCCTGTGCTGAATGGTATATACTTTAATGCAGGGAGTATAGCGAATAAGGTGGATGAGCTAAGAGCACAGGTAGACACTTGGGAGTATGACATTATAGCCATTACAGAAACATGGCTGAAAGAGGGGCAGGTTTGGCAGATCAATATTCCTAGCTACAGGATTTATAGACAAGATAGAGAGGGAGTTAAAAAAAAAGTGGAGGAGTCGCGGTACTGATTAAAGAAACAGCGGTGAGGAGGGATGATACGTTAGCGGGATCAAATATGGGTCGAATTGAAAAATAAAAAAGAGGCGATCACACTGCTGGGTGTGTATTATAGACACCCAAATAGTGGGAGGGAGAAAGGGGAGCAAATATGTTAGGCAAATTGCTGTGAAGTCCAAAAACCGTAGGGTAGTAATAGTAGGGGATTTTAACTATCCAAATATTGATTGGGACAAATTTAGTGTGCAGGGTATAAAGGGTGCAGAATTCTTGAAATGCATTCAAGAGAAAATTTTTTAGTCAGTATGTAGCAAGGCCAACACGAGAGGGGGCGGTCTTGCATTTAGTTTTGGGGAATGAAGCTGGGCAGGTTGAAAGAGTATTAGTGGGAGAACACTTGGGTGCCAGTGACCATAACTCAGTCAGATTCAAATTGGGTATGGATAAGGACAAGGATCGGCCTGGAATAAAAGTTCCGAATTGGGGAAAAGTTAATTTTGCTAAGTTAAGGAGTGATTTGGCCATAGTGGACTGGATACAGCAACTTGTGAGTAAATCAGTGCCGGAACAGTGGGAGGCATTTAAGGAGGAGATCCGGAAGGCTCAGGCCAAACATGTGCTCTTAAAGAAAAAGGCTGGGAAAAATATTTCTCGAGCCCCCTGGATGTCTAGGGACTTACAAGAGAGGATTAAGAAAAAAAGGGACGCTTATGTCATATACCAACGGCTAAATACTATAGAATCTTTCGAGGAATATAGAAAGTTAACAGGCAAAATTAAAAAGGATATTAGGAATGCTAAGAGAGCGCACGAGAAATTCTTGGCCAGTAAAATTAAGGAAAACCCAAAGATGTTCTCTAAATATATTAAGAGTAAGAGGGTAACTAAAGAAAGAGTAGGGCCTATTAGAGACTATGAGGGAATCTTTGTGTGGAGGCGGAAGATTTTGGTAAGATTCTTAACAAATACTTTGCATCTGTTTCACAAAAGAAAGGGGCAATGCAGATACTGCTATCGAGGATAGTGTGATATTCTAGATGAAATAAATATAGTGAGAGAGGAGGTATTAAGAGGCTTAGCAGCTTTGAAAGTAGGTAAGTCCCCAGGCCCGTATGAAATGCATCCCAGGTTGTTGAGCGAAGTAAGAGAGGAAATAGCAGAGGCCTTGACCATCATTTTCCAGTCCTCTTTGGATCTGGGCATGGTGCCGGAGGATTGGAGGACTGCTAATGTAGTACCCTTGTTTAAGAAAGGAGAAAGGGATAGGCCGAGTAATTACAGGCCTGTCAGCCTAAGCTCAGTGGTGAGAAAATTATTGGAAAAAATCCTGAAAGACAGGATAAATCTACATTTGGAAAGGCAAGGATTAATTAGGGAAAGTCAGCGCGGATGTGTTAAGGGAAGATCATATTTGACTAACCGGATTGAATTTTTTGAGGAGGTAACTAAGAGGATCGATGAGGGTAGCGCATATGATGTAGTATATATGGACTTTAGCAAGGCTTTTGATAAGGTCCCACATGGTAGACTGGTCACGGAGGTTAAAGCCCATGGGATCCAGGACAAAGTGTCAAGTTGGATCCAAAATTGGCTTGGAGGTAGGATGCAAAGGGTAATGATTGATGGATGTTTTTGTGACTGGAAGGCTGTTTCCAGTGGGGTTCCGCAGGGCTCGTACTGGGTCCCTTGCTTTTTGTGATATATATCAACGATTTAGATTTGAATATAGGGAGTATGATTAAGAAGTTTACAGACGACACTAAAATTGGCTGTGTGGTTGATAATAAAGAGGAAAGTCATGGACTGCAGGAGGATATCAATCTACTGGTCAGGCAGGCAGAGCAGTGGCAAATTGAATTTAATTCAGAGAAGTGAAAGGTCTCTTTGGGAGGGCTAATAAGGAAAGGGTATACACATTAAGCAGTAGGCCACTGAATAGTGTAGATGAACAAAGGGACCTTGGAGTGCTTGTCCACAGATCTCTGAAAGTAGGTCAGGTGGATAAGGTAATTAAGAAAGCATATGGAATACTTGCCTTTATTGGCCGAGGCATAGAATACAAGAGCAGAGAGGTTATGCTTAAATTGTGTAATACTTTGGTTAGGCCACAGCTGGAGTACTGTGTGCAGTTCTGGTCGCCGTATTATAGAAAGGACATGATTGCACTAGAGAGGGTGCAGAGGAGATTTACTAGGCTGCTGCCTGGAATGGAGAATCTTAGGTATGGGTTTGTTCTCCTCTCAACTTCCTCTGTTCCAGTGAGATCTCATTGAGGTGTACAAAATTTTGAGGGGCCTGGACATAGTGGATAGAAAGGGCCTATTTCCATTGGTGGAAGGGTCTATTACGAGGGGGCATAGTTTTAAGGTAGTTGGTGGAAGGTTTAGAGGGGATTTAAGTGGGGGCTCCTTTATGCAGAGGGTTGTGAGGATCTGGAACACACTGCCTGGAAAGGTGGTGGATGCAGAAACCCTTACCACTTTTAAGAGATGATTGGATGGGCACTTAAAGTGGCGTAACTTGCAGGGTTACAGACCCAGAGCTGGTAATTGGGATTAGACTGAATTACCTTTTGTTGGACGGTGCACATATAATGGTAAGTAATGCAGGGAATTGAATACGGCCAGGGTGATCTCCTGGACTAGTTTCGATCGCCTGGATGGGTCAGAGAAGAATTTTCCCAGATTTTTTCTCCTAAAATTGGCCTGGGTTTTTCATCTGTTTTTTGCCTCTCCTAGGAGATCACATGGCCCCGGTTGGGGTGGAGTGTAGAATGTTTCAGTATAAGGGGTGTCACAGCTGTGTGAGGCAGACTGGTTCGGCTGAGTGCTCTTCACCTTTCCGTCATTGTTCATAGGTTTATATGTAACCTTTAAAACTGCTAACCAAGGGCCTTGCGGCTCTTTGTCGACCGGCGTGAACATGATGGGCCAGAATGGCCTCCTTCTGCGCTGTAAATTTCGATGTTTTTATGTTTCTATACACTCAATGTAGGACCTGCTTTCATCAGCGTAAGGGTTAATATAAATCTTAAATATAAAAAATGCACAAACAAATGTTTAAAATTATTTTCTAAAAAATGTTTTATTGTATTTGGTGTAAGTAAGAGACTTAGTTAAATTTGAAAATCATAGAGTTGTCTAAATTGTTTAATTATTTGGGGATTCCATTGCATGTCATGAGGGGATTGTTCGGAAATGACTGCAATGGAATCCTCCTTTCTCATTGGAGGACCTGGCCCATGTGATCCCAGGGACGCTTCCGAACCACCTGTGTCCCTGGGATCCGTGGGCCTTTACACAGGCGTATGCCTGCAGGCCTGAGTCTTGAACTCTCCATAGTTGGAGCCAGGAAATAAGTTTGAAAATATTTTGCGGGTCGGGGGCATACTCTGGAGGTATGCCTCCGGCCGCAAATCAGGACCATTAGTATACTGCAAATGAGAAATTCATACCTTTTCAATTCTTCAGACATCCTGAAAATTTTTCTATTCATCACAGAATCTCAGAAACTCTCAGCACAGAAGGAGACCATTCGGCCGGTCGTGCTTATGCTGGGTCTTTGAAAGAACAGTCTTAAAATATCTTCGAAAAGCACTGGGCTAAATTTTCTCACTGACAACAGCCAAATGCTGAGTAACCCACCAGTATTTCTGATTCTCACTGCAATTAGAAACGCTAGGCCAGTGCTCAGGAAAGCAGCTGCAGGCCCACACAAGGGCAGACTAAAGGTAATATAACCCTTTAATCATTGTTGCTACTGTTAATACCAGTAGAGTTGGGCCCAGTACTGACACACTTGCTTTAATCATTTCCCTTGCCCCCTACAACCACTAAAATGGCAATACAATTCTTTCATTAGTGGGTAACACTCCAGATTGCTGCAACCTCTGATTAAAACATGACTAATCAAGTACACTGACCATCCAGTGCAATGCAGGAACAAAAACCAGCCACTGAAAAACCGATATCTGGTGGATGACACTCAACTAGATTTGGATCATAATTCTCATTAGTCATAAAAGGAAAATAATGAAAATCATGAACATTTGTAAAACAGACACAGGCAATTTGGCCCATTGGGTCTGTTTGCGCTCTGGATTAGAGCTATCTAAAACTGCCCCTGCTCTCTAAGGAGTTATCACTGATGGCAACAGGACATTCAGATCCATTATTTACAGATGTAAACATGCAGATTCCCTAAACAGAAAAATAAAGTAATAAAGCTGAACAGGTATTGCTTCACTTTAGAACATTACCATTTCTACATTTAAAGTCAGAATCTAGATAAATCCATAACCTGATTGAAGAGAGGCAGCACATATGGAGCAGGATTTCTATACTAACAGTGAAGGAGAACAGCACACTGGAATTATATATTCCAAGTTAAATCTGCTGCTGAGCTTCTATCACAAGAAAGTGGTCATTTCAATACAGGATACTTCTATAATATGATGTCTGAACACATTTGTTCAAATGTAGTACATTGTTCTGATGCAGCGAGTGCACTAGACTTCATTATTAAGTTTAAACAAGATTCTTTTGCAATGAGCACAAGGTCTCCCAACTGCATCCAATCTTTGTAGTTTGCAAGACTCTCCCTTTCATGCATTCCATTTGAGATTTATCAGTACTTCAGGATTCTGGTGGTAAAAAATGAAAACCCACTCCTCATGCAAAAGATGTGCTGTAGAGGGCAGTGTACGGCTTTGCTGATAGAACACACTCAACTGTTTCTTTTGAAAGAGAGCAAGATGGGAGTACAGGTGCGAAATCCAGAAACCTCGGGACCGAGGCCGTTCCGGATATTTCCAGATTTCGGAATGTCTTTGCCTGGGTCTAAGTCAGGTCAGGCAGCCGAGGTAAGGGCTGGGTGGGTGGGGGTGGGGGGGAAAAGAAAGAAGTCGGGCCATCGAGTTCGGGCCAGTGAGTGTCGGGGAGTCCGGATGTCGGAACATTTTCTGGATTGGTCCAGTGTCCGGATTCTGTAACATTCCGAATTTCAGAACTCCGGATTTCGGACGCTCAACCTGTAAAATAAAATTAAACTGTTGCTCAATTGTACACACCAAGGGCTCAATTTTCCCCAAGCCCGTTTTCTGGCGTATTACCAGAGTTACGCCCGTTTTTCTAGGCCAGAAATGTGCCAGAAATAATTTGCCAAAGTTTCCCCGATGTATAATTTGAATTTCGCGCCGCACAGCATGTCCAGTCGCCTCGGAGGGGGTGGAGTCTGCTGTCTGTGCCAAAAAATGATGCCGCACCTTCTGCGCATGCACGGGAAAATAAATTTACATTTTTGGCATCGTTGCAATGGACGCGTAGGCGCTGTACAGCTCGGATTTGGCAATCGGCCACTTTTAAAGAGCCAGTTGTGAGAGAAGGAATGCTGTGAGAGAGCATTGAAAAATCGCAGCCACAGCAGTACAAGATGCAACGCAGTACAAGGACCAAGAATTTCTCACAGGAAGACGTGGAGGCACTAGTTACTGTGATTGAGAACAGATGGCAGGAGCTGGACATCAGCAGAGGTCACATAAAAGTTCTACCCAAACGCTGGAACCAAGTTGTAGAAGATTAATGCGCAATGGTGACCACCATGAGATCCAAAGACCAGTGTAAAAAGTGGCAGGACTTTGGTCAAGTAGTTAGTGTAAGTAATATTTTCATTTATTCAATGCAATTGCAATTGTAAATGTGACCATCTGTATGTCTCACCCCGCAGAAAGACACGCTCTTTAAAAAGTTAGTTTTTCATATCTTTGCAGAAAAAGGTAGCACATAATAAAAAGGAAAGAACTCGAACAGGACGAGGCCCAGCAAATCTGCACCCACTGACACTCTTGGAAAAGAGGGTCGCTGCTTTGATGGGTCCTGCCTGGAGAAAACAATCAGTACTGCACAAGCTGGGCCCACGCTCGAGGGAGAGAGTTCGTCTTGCAAATTTATCGTGGTCCTTCAAATCAGCCTGCTGCCTGGCCTGCGATGTGTGAGCCTACTCATGCCACCCATCCTGCCCCCTCCTCTGCTGCTAACCATTTGACTGTTCTGTTATCTTTTGCAGAACTTAAGGCCGACCCTGATGGTGCAGAAGATTCAGACGCCTGAAGAGGAAAACATCTTCCAATTCACCCTCCAGATCAAGAACATGGGGGTGAGGGGGAGAGATGGAGTTGTATGAAGCTCCCACTGTTGTACTAACTTTGGAGGAGGTGCTGCTCATGGAGGTGACAGCCCCTTCCATGACTTGTGGTTTGAGTGCTGGTGGGACATTCCATGGATTCACACTTTCCGAGGTTGCAGGTCCCAGTGATGTGGTGCAGCGAGGCACACCCAGGGCCCCACCCTCCCAGGCTGCGGGTTCCAGTGGTGCGGTGCAACAAGGCATACCCATGGGGAGGAGGGGAAGGAGAGCTCGACCGCGCTCTTCTGAGGTGCAGGAACTAACAGATGTGGTTCAAATGATGTCATTGAGTGCGTAGGGAGAGCATTGACCTTACCCGATCACACCTGGGGTGAGTGATGAGGTAGTGGGACTGTCGGGAGAAATAACAGCAATGACAAGAAACGGGAACGATATCCGGGACCATTGGTGAGGGAATGTCAGAGGTAGTGCAAACCACGTCACTGACCATGCGGGAGGGAATGTTGTAGGTAGTTGAGACACTGTCAGGACGCATGAGGGATGGCATGTTAGCTGCTCCAATAAGGGAGCATATGCCCATACTCCGCGCCCATTAACAGAATCAACTGTCACTCCCACTCCAATTCCCATACCAGCATCTGAAGAGCCCAAAACCGGGCCCTCCAACTTAACCGCCTGGGCCCTGCAACTTACCGCCTGACGCCAACGCCCGCCCCTCGCCCTCAAGAGGTGCACAGTACCCGAGATGTTAGAAAGAAGCAGCTTGGTACCAAGCCCAGAAACACTGCGCAACTGCCTGCGGGCAGGGGTGGTGGAGTGTCCAAGGCCAAGCAGAGCGGGCGGTGTTAGAATAAGGAGGAGGAGAGATGGGTGCAGCCTTTCTTTGCTACTGATGTTCTCTCAATGATGCTGCGTGTCGCAATGTGCGACATGTTATATTCACGGTCAGCTTCTGTCCGGGTTACGCGTAGAGGCGTCATGAGCCAGGTGGCGAGGCCGTATCCTTTGCCTCCCAGCAGCCAGCTCTGCTCGTCTAGCTGCTGCTGCTGAAACATAGCAGATATAACACTGTCATGTAGGATGAACGCATCATGGGTGCTGCCAGGGTATCTTGCATCGACTGACATGATATGATGCATGTCATCACACACGAGCTGCACATTAATGGAGTGGAAGCCTTTTCTGTTCCCGTACATCTTGGAATCCTCCAAAGGTGATCGCAAAGGTGGGTACAATCAATGCAGCCCTGTACTGTACCTTTGGGAAGCCAGCAATCCTGGAGAAGCCCACACTCCTATCATGGATTGCTTGGGCGGTCATGGGGAACTTTATGAAGTTATTCCTCTGCTCATACAGAGCAGCCGTCACCTGGCGAATGCAGGCATGTGTTGCATGTTGAGAGGTGGTGCACACATCCCCAGTTGCAGCTTGAAATGACCCGAAGGCATAGAATGAAAGTACAGCTGTAACCTTCACCTCAACTGAAAGCAGTCCTCCTGATGCTTCTTGGTTGCAGGTCTGCACTTACAACTTCTGACACAGTCTGCATCACTCAGGTGGAGGTACGAACGCCTGTCTCGATACACCCGAGGTGGGTACGGCCTCCTGCCCAAGACCCTATGGGCTCTGATGTTCCTGATGCGATGAAGTCGAATCAATTGTCTCCTACGTAGCACCATGATGCAGAAGTCTCGCACAAGGTATGGCATTGTCAGTATTGTCCCCATACTTAAATTTAACATTTTAAAGCTCAAAACGACAGGAAAGCAAGCAGGCAGGACAGGTTTGCAGTTCTCTCTCTCCCCAAGGTCTGTATGGATGGACTACGCCCAAAAGGTCTTGTGACTTCTCCCTCACTTCCCCCACCCCCCCCTAACTAATTGCAGTCTTGTGTCATCTCCTCCTCCCCCACCCCTTAACTAATTGGAGTTTTGTGACTTCTCTCCTCTCTCCATCCTCCTCCCCACCCCACCACTCATTGCAGTCTTAAGTGCAGAAGGCTTCCGATTGGCACCTCGCTCCCCGGGCTCGAAGCCTTCCGATCGGCACCTCGCTCCCCGGGCTCGAAGCCTTCCGATCGGCACCTCGCTCCCCGGGCTCGAAGCCTTCCGATCGGCACCTCGCTCCCCGGGCTCGAAGCCTTCCGATCGGCACCTCGCTCCCCGGGCTCGAAGCCTTCCGATTGGCACCTTGCTCCCCAGGCTCGAAGCCTTCCGATCGGCACCTTGCTCCCCGGGCGCGAAGCCTTCCGATTGGCACCTCGCTCCCCGGGCGCGAAGCCTTCCGATTGGCACCTCGCTCCCCGGGCTCGAAGCCTTGCAATCGGCACCTCGCTCTCTCTCTCGCTCTCCTCCACAGCTTGTTTTGTAGCCGAGCCCCGAGCCAGTGTGTCCAGGCGCGGGGCTGATTCTGCCGGCCAACCTGCGACCCTCCAGCCCTGCTTCAAGATGTTCGGTGGCGGCGTGTGAGTGAGTAAAAAAAAGAGAAAACATTTCTGAAATCCAACAAATTTACACTTCTACGTTGACAGGTAAAATAACATCGAACTTTATTAATGATTTTGACAGTGTCCTTGACTCCCTCCAAAATCTTTGATTTAAAAACAAAGGCATCTTTCAGTGCCGATTTGTGAATGTGCGCTGGTTTTCTTCATTGCCTAGAGCTTTTTCGGGAGTGGCCAGATACGCCGACCTCGGAGGACAAAATGTTGGCGAAACTGTGAAACATTGAAAAAAACGGCAGACATGAGGGGGGAACCCCCTATGACGTAAAAAGAACTGGCCTAGAAAAATCGTAACCAAGTCAGTTACACCAGCGCAGATTGCAGGGGGAAACTTAGAAAAAAATAAATACTCCAAAAAAACCAGCAAAAATGACTGGGGAAAATTGAGCCACAAGATTCCACACTGACGCTACTCAATATTGTTATGGCTGCTTAGTCCTCAGAGATTGAACCACACAATCACCTAATGCTTGCTCTAGTCATTTGAGTTTCATTTTTATTGCAATATAAAACATGAACAGGGGAAAGAAATGCTGCAATTTTTGAAAGAACAATCCGAGCAACACATTGCCTCCTTTCACAACCCACTTCTTGGCAGCTTTCCCACCTCCAGGGTCTACTCCTTCAATTAGAAAGGCAGGACAATCAGGCTACCAACTTCTCTACAGTATACCTATCTAACACATTGGGCCCAAGATCCCCCCCCCACTGTAAAAACGGCACACCTCAGAGAGGTGCGTCGACTTTCAAGACTAAAAAGGGCACCGAAAAGTTACTTTCCAATGCTCCCCGCTTCTCAGGACCATCTTTGGCCTCGGCGTGGCACAGCACATCCAGTGTGGGAGCAAAGCCAGGTCCCGCGCTGAAAACAGTGCCGGGGCCTCTGCATATGCGTGCCCGAATCTCTGCGACGCTCTGCAGGCTGCATGGGAGGGGCCCAAAGCATGCCACCCCTAGACCTGGCCGAATGGGCTCCCTCATCGGCGGCCCGCTGTGTTCCCTAAGCTAGGACTTCTACTTTTTATTTGTTAGTTATTGATTGATTGCTTATTACTTTGGCCTTGGTGCTTTAGGTGCAGGGTCCCTTCTATTTTTTATTTGTTAATTAATTGCGTATTACTTTTTGTGCTTTGTTTAGTGCTTTGTAAGTCTTGGTGTTAAGTGCAAGTCCTCTCAGCTTCCTTGTATTTTTTAATCTGTTATTGAATGCTTATTTTTGTGCTTTGTTTAGTGCTTGGTGCTTTAAATGTATTTATGTTTCTTTAATGCTGTTGTGAAGGTGTTTAGTGCTTTGCAAGGTCCTCTCACTTCCCTTTCCTTCCCCCCCCCCCAATCTCTGGCTACCTGCGCTGATTTCTTAGCTCACCGCAAGGTTTTTCTGTTCGGACACAAGTGGCCACATACGCTGGCCTACTTTACTTTGGAATAACGTTTTGCTGTCTAAACTTGCTTAAATGGCCAAAACAGGCCTAAGTGGCTGGTAACGCCCCCTTCTGAAAAAAACACTAAACTAAAAAAAACCTAACTAACTCACTTACACTGGAGCAAATTAAATGGGTAGAATTGCAATTTTTAAGATACTCCAAAAAAAAATCTAGTTGCTCCAAATAAAAACTGAGCAACTCCTGGGGAAACTTGGGCCCTTTGTCTCAGAAGAGAGATATGCTTTATGGTCCAATGCAGTTTTTAACCCTCTCCACTACTCTCTGCCAACTGCTTCCAGCTAACTTCATCCTTCAAATGCAGAAAATTAAACATAAGACAATATAAAGCGGATGACTTTGCAGACCTCCATATAGAATGGTATACAAAATTCTCTATTGTTTAATAATGACCTGATTTACATATATTACATGGCATGTACAGCACTGAAATGGCCTACTCTTGCTCCTAATTCTTATGTTATGACATTGACACTCATTTGGGCCAGTAAATTGCATTACCTCTTCAAACAAGTTCTCAGAGTTATGTCAATCTACCAGGAAGGAAAAAACTAGCATTTATATAGTGCCTTTCACAACCCCAAGGCATCCCACAGCACTTCATAGCCAATGAAGTACTTTTGAAGTGTAGTCACTGTTGTAATGTAGGGAACGCAGCAGCCAATTTGCGCACAGCAAGGTCCCACAAACAGCAATGAGATAAATGTCCAGATAATGTTTTAGTGGTATAATTAATGGCCAGGACATCGCTGAGAACTCTCCAGCTCTTTGAATAGTGCCATGTGATGTTTTGTGTGCACCCAAACTGGAACGGTAGCATAGTGGTTATGTTACTGGACTAGTAATCCATACGCATGGACTAATGATCCAGAGAAGTGTTCAAATCCCACCAGGGCAGCTGGGGAATTTGAATTCAGTTAATTAAATAAATCTGGAATAAAGCGCTAGTTATCAGTAATGATGACCATTGGATTGTCATAAAAACCCATCTGGTTCATTAATGCCTGTTAGGGAAGGAAATCTGCCATCGTTACCTGGTCTGCCTATGCGACTCCAGACCCACAACAATGTGGTTGACTCTTAACTGCCCTCTGAAGTGGCCGAGCAAGCCACTCAGTTGTACACAACCGCTACAAAAAACAGTAAGAATAATAAAACGGGATGGACCACTCGGTATCGACCTCGGACTGGCTTTGGACACGACAACGGCACACCCAGCCCAATCGACCCTGAAAGTCCAAAATTGGGAGAGCTATCCCACAGACTAGTCAAGCAACAGCCTGACAGTCACACTCACACAATCATATCTTTCAGCCAATGCCCCAGTCACCATCCCTGTCCAACCAGAACATACCCAGGGCAAAGTATGGCATATCCCTCACTCTACCATTACCATCAAGCCAGGGGACCAACCCTGGTTCAATGACTAGGTGGAGACATAGTGAAATACAGTTGGGAAGAGTGGCCCTGGTAGTCAACAAACATTGACTCTGGACTCCATGAAGTCTTGGCTTCAGGCCAAGCTCCTGGTCACTCATCACCTCTGGAATTCAGCTCTTTTGTCCATGTTTGCACCAAGGCTGTAATGAGGTCTGGGGCAGAGTGGTCCTCGCGGAACCCAAACTGGGCATCGGTAAGCAGGTTATTGGTAAGCAGGTTGACGACATCTTCCATCACTCTTCACTTGCCCAGATAAGTACAACTCCATCAGCACTCAAGAATCTCGACACCATCCAGGACAACGCAGCCCACTTGATTGACACCCCATCCACCACCTTAAACATTCACTCCCTCCACCAATGGCGCACTGTGGCTGCAGTGTGTACCATTTACAAGATGCAATTCAGCAACTCGCCAAGGCTTCTTCCACAGCACCTCCCAAACCTTTGGGCACACAGGAACACCATCACCTGCACGTTCCCCTCCAAGTTACACACCATCCTGACTTGGAAATATATCGCCATTCCTTCAGTGTTGCTGGGTCAAAATCCTGGAACTCGCTCCCTCACAGCACTATGGGAGTATGCTCACCACATGGACTGCAGCGGTTCAAGAAGGCGGCTCACCACCACCTTCACAAGGGCAATAAATGCTGGCTTTGCCATCGATGCCCACATCCTAGGAACAAATAGAAAAAACCTGAGCGTGCAAATGGACCTCAGTTTAATATTGTATCGAAAAGATAGTACTCGACAGTGCAGCACTCGCTCAGTATTGCACTGAAGTGTCACCCTAGATTATGCGCGCAAGTCTCTGGAATGGGACTTGACTCCACAACTTTGACTCTCGAGGAGAAAGTGCTACCAATGATCCATGGCTGATGTCTCAAACCCAGCTTTGACAGAGTTTTTTTCTTAAGGAAAGTACTCTGTGATTTAAAGGAACCTTGTAATTTATAGTAATGTGCAGACGGTAAGTGTTGGGCTCTGAGCCCGGGACACCGGGCTGTCATCAAGGAGGCCACATATACCAGCCAGACAGATGCCATTGTATTTTTTGTTACATAAGTAGCAATTTCAAATATTTTACAACCTGAACTTGAGTAACCCAGTTCCCATTTCAGTGGATGTCCCAAAAGGTATTTGTTAGCCTTTGGCCAGTCTAGCAAATCATCATGTTCTATCAATACACAAATGAAAAGGTGAAGGCTCCATCAGATGGACTTAACATCACATACATTCTGTGTTACGGGCACTGATCCAGGTTCAGTGTTAATAGGGGATTCAACGATTGTTCACGTTTTTTCTTGTTTTGTAACCAGAGTTATAAGCTGTAAGTCAATGAAATTGTTTACACAAACCTCTTGCTACTGTATAATTTTTGCTTTTAATAACCCTGATTCCTAGATTGCAGCCTAAACCACAAGGTGACAGTGATTATTACGCCATCATCTGAAGATTAGGAGACGAGAGGACATGCACCATTTCCAGTGAACAAATTACAGTAACGTGTGTTCTGGGCAACACTATTTTACGAGATATTGCACGTCATTTTTCAGTTTGCAGAGAGTGAGCGCTCCCTTATGGACGTAGTCCTTGGCCGTGAGCACAAGAAATTCTGCAGAGTAATAAAAGTAATGATGCAAGAACCATGTTAACAAACAAGGGCACAATACTGGCCATCTATAATCACAACTACACCGTAAAGCAGGAGTGTTTTAGGCAAGTTGAATTACGCTTATGTGCATGAATTGATAACTTATGATAAAATAATACACACATATTCAGATTCATATTCACACCAGAATCAGACGTACAACTCAATCTTTCTGACTGTGCACCGATAGTATGAGTTGTTCAGCATAAGCTGTAATCATCAGCATAGGCAGTCCCTCGAATCGAGGATGACTTGCTTCCACGTCAAAAAGTTCACAGGTGTTTCAATGATGGACCTAAAATTCCAGGTCCGAACTAAATCTTGAAGGGATTGTAATATAACTAGACTAGCATCACTAACTAAAAGAGGAAGCCACTATGTAACACTGTAACTGATAAGTACTAACCCACAGAGCACTGTGATTTTATTGTACTTTTTAAACTTTGAAAATATGTTAGCACAACTCCTTCAAGACCCGTACAATGCCAAGTAGAGTTAACATTTAGAGTCTCACTATCGTAGCCGTATAAATGAGATTGTAGGGTAAATTTTGCCCACAATTTACTGATATGTGCTGGCAGCACAGATGCTTCCAAATTATCTAAACAATTCTAAGCATGTTTTTTGCACCAAATTCCCACTTTACTGTGTCATTTAGGTTGCTTAATTGAAATTCACATTTTTCGAGCAAAAAATTAATTTGAGTCATCAGGAGTAGACAGCAATGTTTCATAACCATACAGGAGAGGTTTTCTTTTGTTAGAATCAGTTTTGGAGCAAAATTGACCAGCAAGCACAGGTCGGGAGGAGGCCAGCATCGCAAGAGCAGGAGCGGGAGTATAAAGGGCGGCGGCAGTTTGGAGCAGCGGCAGTCAGGAGGCCAGCATCGCGAGAGCGGGAGTATAAAGGGCAGCAGCAGTTTGGAGCAGCGGCAGTCAGGAGGAGGCCAGTTGCAGCAGGGGCAGAAAGTTAAAAAAATCAAAATCGAAGTGTGACATCACAGCCAAGCAGGTAAGTGATTGGCTGATGGATTGGTGAGTATTTTTACTTTTTTTTTAAATCCTTAAGAAACCTTTAGCATTGTTATAGGTTAGGAACTGCAATTAAATGTGATCTTTATTATCTAAGGAGAACCAGTTAATTAAATTGGCTGTTTGCTGAGTAGCAGCTGGGTGTGTTTTGCTAAGGTTTAGAACTTAGAGGTTCTACTTGATAGTTGCAAGTGTAACTAGAGGGATGGCAGGGCAGCTCAGTCCTGTGGATTTCACATCCTGTGGCATGTGGGAAATCCTAGATGTTTCACACAGCCGAGGCGACTACGTGTGCAGGTGTCTCCAGCTGCACCAACTTGAGCTCCATGTTTTGGAGCTTGAGCAGCGGCTGGAGTCACCGCAGTGCATCCGCGCGACTGAGAAACGTGGATAGCACGTTTCTAGAGGGTGTCACCCCACAACTTAAGAGTGTGCAGGCAGATTGGGATTGGATGACCACCGGACAGAAGAGGAGGACTAGGCAGGTAGTGCAGGAGTCCCCCAAGTCCACCTCGCTCTCCTCCAACTGCTACTCTGTTCTGAGTACTTGTGGGGGCGATGGTGGCTCTGGGAAGTGCAGCTAGAGCCAAATCCACAGCACCACGGGTGGCTCAGCTTCACAGGAGGGGGAGGAAGAAGAATGGAAGAGCTATAGTGGTAGGGGATTCGATAGTCAGGGGAGCAGACAGGCGTTTCTGTGGCCGCAGACATGACTCCAGGATAGTATGTTGCCTCCCTGGTGCCAGGGTCAAGGATGTAACTGAGTGGCTGCAGCGCATTCTGGGGGGGAAGAGGGTGAATAGCCAGAGGTTGTGGTCCACATCGGTACAAATGACATAGGTAGGAAGAAGGATGAGGTCCTGCAGGCAGAGTTTAGGGAGCTAGGAAAGAGATTAAAAAGCAGGACCTCAAAAAGGTAGTAATCTCTGGATTACTCCCAGTGCTACGAGCTAGTAAGTACAGAAATAGGAGGATAGAGCAGATGAATACGTGGCTGGAGAGATGATGCAGGTGGGAGGGCTTTAGTTTCCTGAGGCATTGGGACCGCTTCTGGGAGAGGTGGGACCTGTACAAGCCGGACGGGTTGCACCTCAACAGAGCCGGGACCAATATCCTCGCCCGGGGGAGAGGGGGGGATTTTCTAGTGTTGTTGGGGAGGGTTTAAACTAGCTTGGCAGGGAGATGGGAACCTGAGAATAGATTCAGTAGGGAGGGGAGTAAAGCTGGAATTAGAAAGCAAAAAGAAAGAAAGTGAGTTAGAAGGAGAGAGGAAAACAAGCAGGAACAAAGGGTAAAAAAACAAATTTAAAGGCATTATGTCTAAATGCACGTAGCATTTGTAACAAAATAGATGAGTTGACGGCACAAATTGAGACAAATGGGTATGATCTGATAGCCATTACAGAGACGTGGTTGCAAGGTGACAAGGATTGGGAATTAAATATTATGGGGTATTTCACAATCCGGCAGGACAGACAGAAAGGAAAAAGGGGTGGGGTAGCTCTATTGATAAAGGATGGAATCACTGCAAGAGTGATATTGGCTCAAATGATCAGGATGTTGAAACAGTTTGGGTGGAGATAAGGAATAATAAAGGGAAAAAATCACTGGTGGATGTCGTCTATAGGCCCCCTAACAGTAGCAACTCTGTTGGTAGGAGCATAAACCAGGAAATAGTGGGGGCTTGTAAAAAGGGAAGAGCAAAAATCATGGGTGATTTTAACCTCCATATTGATTGGACAAATCAAATTGGTCAGGGTAGCCTTGAGGAACAGTTCATAGAGTGCATAAGGGACGGATTCCTTGAGCAGTATGTAATGGAAACAACTGGGGGCAGGCTATCTTAGATCTGGTCCTGTGTAATGAGACAGGATTAATAATCAATCTCCTAGTAAAGGACAAGATTAACAATCTCCTTGGATCCCCTTGGAATGAGTGAGCATAGCATGGTTGAATTTCAAATTCAGATGGAGGGTGACAAAGTTGGATCTCCAGCTAGCATACTAAGCTTAAATAAAGGAGACTATGAAAATATGAGGGCTGAGTTGGCTAAAGTGGACTGGAAAAATAGATTCAAGTGTAGGACAGTTGATGAACTGTGGTGTGCATTTAAAGAGATATTTCACAACTCTCAAGAAAAATAGATTCCAGTGAGGAGAAAAGAGAAAAGATAGACATCCGTGGCTAGCTAAAGAAATAAAGGACAATTAAAAACAAGGGCATACAATGTGGCCAAAACTAGTGGGCGGACAGAAGATTGGGAAGCATTTAAAAGCCAACAAAGAATGACACAAAAAATGATTAAGAAAGGGAAGATAGACTATGGGGTCAAGTTTCAGCTGCCCGCTAGAACGGCGCACATCGGAGAGGCCCGCCAAATTTATAGAACAAAAATTGCGCCGAATACTTACCTCGCGATTCTCAGATAGCTGTAGTCCCATTTCCACCTCGGCGCTGCGCAGCAGGAGCTGCTGGGGGCGGAGCTACAGCCCTGCGCCAAAAACAGTGCCGGCAGCTGCACGCTTGCACAGTGGAGGCTGCGCGCGTGCGCAGTAGCTGCCGGCGTTCTGTCTTCGGGGCGACAACCCTATCCCAGGCCGAAGGGATGTCACCCCTATCCCCGGCCGAGTGGCCTGCGCATTTCACCTCGGTGGCGGGGCCTGCCCGCCCGGCCTCTAGCTGGGGGCGGGCCCAGCCCGAAGATTTGGCGGCGGCGACAGCCCAGCATCGGCTGCGTGCCGGCCCCGCCCTAAGTCCTCGGCGTGGCCCGGCTTCTTCGTCATCAGCGGGGCCTGCCCGCATCTCGCTGGAGCGGGGCCTGCCCGCATCTCGCTGGAGCGGGGCCTGCCCGCATCTCGCTGGGGCAGGCCCCGCCCAAAGAGACATCAGTAGCCCAGCATCGGCTGCTTGCGAGCCCCGCCCGAAGTCCTCGGCAGGGCCCGGCTTCTTCGTCGTCTTCTTTCTTCCCCCCCACCCCCCTCCCATCTTCTTCTCTTCTCTCCGCCTCCCCCCCCCCCCCCCCACCCCACCATCATCTTCTTCTCTTCCCCCTCCACCACCCCCCCATCATCTTCTCTTTCTCCTCCCACCTTCTCCCTGGTATTGCAGTAGTTGAGTAGAAATAATTTTTTGAGTGATTTTTAATTTATTTGGATTTATTGGTTTGTTTATTTATTGATTTATTTATCATTTATTATTGATGATGGCTCTTTATTTATAAAACTGAAGTGTTTAATGTTTGTAAACCTACCTTCTCCCCCCACCCCATCTTTCGTCCCATACGCCTGAGTTCCAAGTGTAGGCAAGGTTTTTCTGAGCGTACAAAAATCTACACTTACTCCATTCTAAGTTAGTTAGTTAGTTAGTTAGTTAGTTAGTTAGTTTTGAGTACGTTTTCACTGCCTAAACTTGCAAAACACACATAAGTGGCTGGACACGCTCCCTTTTGAAAAAAAAATCTGTTCTCAAATGAAACTGTTCTAACTCACTAGAACTGGAGCAAACTAAAAGGCCGAGAATTGCAATGTCTAAGATAATCCATTCTAAACGAGTTGCTCCAAAAAAATAGGAGCAACTCAGGCTGAAACTTGACCCCAAAGAAAGTAAACTAGCACGAAATATAAAAACAGAGAGCAAGAGTTTTATTTGGTATATGAAAAGGAAAAGAGTGGCTAGAGTATATGTTGGTTCCTTGGAGACGAGACTGGGGAATTAGTAATGGGGAACATGGAGATGGCAGAAACTCTGAACAAATATTTTGTATCAGTCTTTACAGTAGAGGACACTAATAATATTCTGACAGTGGATAGTCAAGGGGCTATGGGGGGAGGGGGGGGAGGAACTTAACTCGATCACAATCACTAAGGAGGTGGTACTGAGTAAGATAATGGGACTAAAGGCGGATAAATCCCCTGAACCTGATGCCTTGCATCCTAGGGTCTTAAGAGAAGTAGCGGCAGGGATTGTGGATGCATTGGTTGTAATTTACCACAATCCCCTGGAATCTGGGGAGGTCCCAGCAGATTGCAAAACTGCAAATGTAACGCTCCTATTTAAAAAAGGAGGCAGATAAAAATCAGGAAACTATAGACCAGTTCGCCTAACATCTGTGGTTGGGAAGATGTTGGGAGTCCAATATTAAAGAAGCAGTAGCAGGACATTTGTAGCAGGACTCTGCCTTAATTTTGTAAATTTATAAGTGAGAAAATTGTATTTCTTGCCTTAGTAGGTCAATTTTTTTTCTAATTTAAATTTTTTTCGATTTTGACATCATAGCCTCTTGATAAGAGCATAGAACATAAGAAATAGGAGCAGGAGAAGGCCATACGGCCCCTCGAGCCTGCTCCGCCATTTAATACGATCATGGCTGATCCGATCATGGACTCGGGTCCACTTCCCTGTCCGTTCTTCATAACCCCTTATTCTCTTATCGTTTAAGAAACTGTCTATTTCGGTCTTCAATGTCCCAGCTTCCACAGCTCTCTGAGGCAGTTATTTCCACAGGTCCACAACCCTGAAAGAAGAAATTTCTCCTCATCTCAGTTTTAAATGGGCGGCCCCTTATTCTAAGATTATGCCCTCTAGTTCTAGTCTCCCCTATCAGCAGAAATATCCTCTCTACATCCACCTTGTCAAGCCCCCTCATAATCTTATTCATTTCGATAAGATCACCTTTCATTCTTCTCAATTCCAATGAGTAGAGGTCCAACCTACTCGACCTTTCCTCATGTCAACCCCCTCATCTCTGGAATCAACCTTGTGAACCCTCTCTGAACTGCCTCCAAAGCAAGTATATCCTTTCTTAAATATGGAAACCAAAACTGCACGCAGTATTCCAGGTATGGCCTCACCAATACCCTGTACAACTGTAGCAAGACTTCCCTGTTTTTATACTCCATCCCCTTTTCAATAAAGGCCAAGATTCCATTGGCCTTCCTGATCACTTGCTGTACCTGCATACTAACCTTTTGTGTTTCATGCACAAGTACCCCCAGGCCCCGCTGTACTGCAGCACTTTGCAATCTTTCGCCATTTAAATAGCCATTAGAAAAGCAAAATTTGGTCAGGCAGTCAGCATGGATTTATGAAGGGGAAGTCACGTTTGCCAAATCTGCTAGAATTCTTTGAGGATGTAATGAACAGGATGGATAAAGAGGAACCAGTGGATGTAGTGTATTTCGATTTCCAGAAGGCATTTGACAAAGTGCCACATAAAAGGTTACTGCGCAAGATAAAAGATCACAGGGTTATGGGTAATATATCAGCATGGATAGAGGATTGGCTAACGAACAGAAAACATAGAGTCGGGATAAATGGTTCATTCTCGGGTTGGCAATCAGTAACCAGTGGGGTGCCGCAGGCATCAGTGCTGGGACCCCAATATGTACAATCTATATTAACGACTTGAGTGTAACGTAGCCAAGTTTGCCGACCATATAAAGATAGGAGGAAAAGCAATGTGTGAGGAGGACACACAAAATCTGCAAAAAGACAGACAGGCTAAGTGAGTGGGCAAAAATTTGGCAGATGGAGTATAATGTTGGAAAGTATGAGGTCATACACTTTGATTTTTTTCGGCCAAAGAGCAAGTTATTATTTAAATGGCGAAAGATTGCAAAGTGCTGCAGTACAGCGGGGCCTGGGGGTACTTGTGCATGAAACACAAAAGGTTAGTATGCAGGTACAGCAAGTGATCAGGAAGACCAATGGAATCTTGGCCTTTATTGCAAAGGGGATGGAGTATTAAAATAGGGAAGTCTTGCTACAGTTGTGCAGGGTATTGGTGAGGCCATACCTGGAATATTGCGTGCAGTTTTGGTTTCCATATTTAAGAAAGGATATACTTGCTTTGGAGGCAGTTCAGAGAGGGTTCACAAGGTTGATTCCAGAGATGAGGGAGTTGTCTTATGAGGAAAAGTCGAGTAGGTTGGGCCTCTACTCATTGGAATTCAAAAGAATGAGAGGTGATCTTATCGAAACGAATAAGATTATGTATGAGGGGGCTTGACAGGGTGGATGCAGAGAGGATGTTTCTGCGGATAGGGGAGACTAGAACTAGAGGGAATAATCTTAGAATAAGGGGCCGCCCATTTAAAACTGAGATGAGGAGAAATTCCTTCTCTGAGGGTTGTGGACCTGTGGAAATAGCTGCCTCAGAGAACTGTGGAAGCTGGGACACTGAAGACAGAAATAGATAGTTTCTTAAACGATAAGGGAATAAGGGGTTATGGAGAACGGACAGGGAAGTGGACCCGAGTCCATGATCGGATCAGCCATGGTCGTATTAAATGGCGGAGCAAGCTCGAGGGGCCGTATGGCCTTCTCCTGCTCCTATTTCTTATGTTATTATGCTCTTATCAAGAGGCTATGGTGTCAAAATCGAATAAATTTAAATTAGAAAAAAAATTTACATACTAAGGCAAGAAATACAATTTTCTCACTTATAAATTTACCAAATTAAGACAGAGCCCATTTGGCCATGTCTAATCTCTTATCCTCTGATTTCTGCACGACAACAAAAGCCAGACTCCCATGTTGCTTCATGTCCAGAAAGGTGAAAATGCCATCTGCTCTGGTGCCAAATCCAAAAATACACCAGCATTGGCGCACATACCACTCTGTCGTATTTATGCGTCTTGATTGAAAACGATAGGCATAAATCGGGGATTGGCGGGGGCTTACTTAGATCAGGATTACACATAGGGATTTAGCTGCATAAGGATATCCAGAAATGTGATTACTGGACTGAGAAATAAGATTTGAAAACTTTAAAACACAATACACTTGCACAAGGCTAGGAATTACTGTTGGCGATATTAGCAAACACATTCGTATTACTTTTCTCTAACCGCTAATCCAATGGTATTTTAATGGTAATGTTAAACTGCATCAAATAACTAACTAATGCTAACATAGGGACCAAATTTGGCCAGGAGTTGCTCCGTTTTTTTTGGAGCAACTTTATTTTTCTGGAGTACCTTAAAAATCCCCATTCTGCACATTTAATTTGCGCCAGTGTAAGTGAGTTAGTTAGGATTTTTTTAAAGTTTAGTTTTTTTCCCCCCAAAAGGGTAGTTACCACCTACGCCTGTTTTGGCCATTTAAGCCAGTTTGGACAGCTAATAGTTGTTCCAAACTAACTTAGGCCAGCATATGGGCCACTTGTGGCTGCACAGAAAACCCTTGCGGAGAGTTAAGAAATCAGCGCAGGTAGTCTCCAAATGACAGTGTTATGATAGGAATGCGAGTTTTTTTTTTAAAATCCTAAGCAATGAGACTGGACAGGGTGTAGGTGCTATCAGCCTGATTAAACTGAGTATGGGGTTTTTACATGAATAAAAATGTTGTTGTAATGAAGGCTGAAGTATAGGGGCCACTTAAGCAAGGCGAGGGTTTTCTTTGTAAATAATAGATCAAGAGCACCAACGCTCTCGCCTAATGGATTCGTGTGCAGCATCACACCACATTGGATTTTGATTTCTGCAGCACCAAAGAATTGCCCTGACTAGGTTTAGAAATTTAAACGGTTAGACTTAACAAAAAAAGCATTTCAAAATGTAAACTTAAATTTTGGTGTTCAGCATTGCGTAGTGTGACTCTGATAATTAGTAATATTTTTGAATTCTATGCGGTAGGGGGTGAGCTGTAAGATACTGCAGATAGGGAATTTTTAGTGAAGATAGCTAGATATTAAAGTACTGGAAAATCTTTGAAGATTCTTCCCCCCCCTGCCCCCACCCCTGATCAAAACTCTTTCTCTCTCCTCTTTCTCCCCCCCACCCCGATCAAAACTCTTCCTCACCAACTTGTCTCTTGTAGCCCTCAGCGTGGGAAGGCAGCGGCCGGCCTGTGCGGCAGGCCACTCGGCTCGGGATAGGGGCGGGACGCGTCGGGTCCCACGTTGCAGGCATCATCATTATGGGAGGAGCTACTGCGCATGCGCGAATGCTCTACTGTGCATGTGGACAGCTGTCGGCACTGTTTTCGGTGTAGGGCTGTAGCTCCGCCCCCCACGCCACAAGAAACGCCGCGCCAGGACCCAGGATACACAGCAGAGCGGCCAGAATTGTTAGTAAGTTTTTTGGCGTCATTTTGAGCGCACAAAGTTGCCGCATCTGGGGAGAGTGCGCCGGAAAAAGGGGTTGAGGAAATTTGCGCCCATTGGAACTCATGCAAACGCATGTAAGCGTCCTTGCCCCAACAATGCCAGAATGCATTTGATAAGCTTACGTACAAGAGATTAGCAAAATCAAGTGCACGGAATTGGAGGTAATCATGTGACATAGGTTGGAAGATAGGAGTCAGACAGTAAGGTTTAAGGAATATACTCTGATTATCTGAATGTGATAAGTGGTGTTCCCCAGGGATCTGTTCTGGTGCCTCAGCTTTCCACCATATATATCAATGACTTAGATGAAGGAATAGGAGAGTTGTATTTCTAAGTCTGCATTTGACACTAAGTTAGGAGACATAGAAAGGTGTGTAGATGAGAGCAAAAAGTTACAAAAGACAAGTGAGTGGACAAATCTGTGGCAGATGGCGTTCAATGTGGGGTAAGTGAGGTCATCCATTTTGGATCCAAGAAACACAAATCGGAATATTCTCTTAATGGCAAGAAACTAGGAACTGTGGAGGAGCAAAGGGATTTAGGTGATCATGTGCACAAATCACTAAACGTTAATGCACAGGAAGAAAAAAAAAATCAAAAAGGATCCAGCCTTTATCTCAAGGGGGCTGGAATATAGAGAGGAGGCAATGAGACTTCGGTTGCAGAGCGTCTTGGTCAGATCCCACTTGAAGTACTGTATTCAGTTTTGGGCACCTCACCTCAGGAAGAATATATGGCCTTGGAGGGGTTGCAGCACAGATTTATCAGAATGATACTGGGGATTGAAGGGTTGAAGGATTAGAGGACAGATTGCTTAAACATTGCTTGTATTTCCTTGAGGTTAGAAGGTTGAGGGGTTATCTGATCGAAATTCTAAAAAGATTTGATGGGGCTGATACAGAAAAACTATTTCCTCTAGTGGGAGAATGAAGAACAAGGGGATATGATCTTAACATTAGAGCTAGGCCATTCACAAGTGAAATCAGGAAGCACTTTTTCCACACAAAAGGTAGTGGAAATCTGAAATTCACTCCCCAAAATGCTATGGATGCTGGGTCAATTGGAGCTTTCAAGACGGAGATCGATAATTTTTTGTTGGGTAAAAGTATCAAAGGATATAGATCCAAGGTGGGTGAATGGAATTGAGGTACAGATCAGCCATGATCTAATTGAATGGCGGAACAAGCTCGAGGGGCTGAATGGCCTATGCCTTTTCTTATGTAATTAATGTCTAGCCTTTGTTACTGACTATCACCATATCAGAAAAACACTTTAAATTTTCAAATATCTGTCATGGGTTTGGTCAGCAGCAACACGGTTATTGGGTTAGCAGATGTCTGCAGTTTAAAACAAATTAATTTAATTGTTATCTTAGCACAGATTGTCAGAAACTATTCTTTTATTTATACTGACAAACAACAATGCTTTGATACCATTAAATTGGATCCCATCGTATTGTAAATTCTGCATCGCCACCATACATCCACCTATGGAGTTCAGGAAAATACCCATGAATAGCAAATTGTTCACTAAAACACATACTTTGCATGCTAATCCTGTAGCATATTAAGTGATTCAGCATTAGAACCTAACTCTATGAATTGCAATTTATGTTAATGATCTCACTCTTTCCTGTTGTAAGAGGCTTGGGGCTAGAATTTTGCCAGACTGTCGTTATTTTTTCACAAAAATGGCATTATTTGTCAAATAAGAAAAATTGCTATTTTTAATGGGGTAAGTTTGGCCAAAAAATACCCCCATCATTAAAAATGGCGTTGCTGGAGGAATCGCATTGGAAAACGCCGTCCTCTCCAACTTTACCACAAGATCAATATCTCAAAAAATACAGGGGAAAAAACATGAAAAATAAATTTCAACAATAAAAAATAAAAATTGAGGCAACATTCACAAAACCATTAACAGAATCGCTGAAAAAAAATTTAAATTCAACTTACCTTTTTTGTAGGTCTTCTTACTTACCAACATTCTCAAAGCTGCAACGCAAGGTTTTTCAAAACGGTGTTTTGTGAAGCGAGTACGGCGGTGCCAAACGGGCAAATGTAAGCGGTATTTTTTTTAGGTATGGCGTTACTAAAAATGCTGATATTTTGACAACGCCATCTTTAAAGTTTGTGGAATTTTAAGCAGTTCATTTTTAGGACAAAAACGCACATTAGGGTGGCAAAATTCTAGCCCTAGGACTGTAGCACCAGTAGAAACTGATTTGCTATGTAATGTCAAGTCAGTAATCCCATTCCTTTGTCAGCGTTTGAATCTAGTAAATATCATGGGTTAAATGGGTACCCTAGCCCATTTACTTGTGGCTGACATTTTGTGATCTAGTTTTGTGGCATGAATGGTTTTGTAACTAATAGAAAAATCAGGAGTAGATCTAGAATTTGCTGGCACGTGGATATACATGAAGCTAGAGAATTTAAACAGTTCACGTTTGCCTGAAATAAAATCTGAGCATTAGTTTGCCAACCAGATTCTACGATGTCGATATTACATACTGCTTTATTCAACAAATGTGAAGGGACAGTTTATTGACAAATTCCATGTTATAAACAATATAGCAAACAAACCACCCTTTTACACATGCCACACGATATTTCAGTGCATTAGTTATGTTTTTAATTCTAAATCTAATCAGCAGGCTTGTCAACTGCAAATTTACTGTTGCACAGTGGTCTTCAGTTAATTAAGGGAATTGCAAAGAGGCCGAGTCTGCATCACTAAGCAATTGTGTTGCAATATACAGCATGTCTAGCCAAAGATAGGACCTAGTTTATAAACACAGAAAGTATCCTTCTTTTCTGCAGTCCATCCATAACATACAGGAGAGATTCTGATAGCCAATAGCTAGCAAAATGCAGGGACTTTTATATTGGTGTCAGTGGAGTATTTAAACAGCTGTTTCCCGAAGTGCGGGCCTCCCTCAACCAGCAACCCCAATATAAATATAGCAGATCCATTAAATGCAGCTGTGCAAGATCCAGTAAAAACAGGTCTTCTTAGTGGCCGGATTTAACGAACCCAGGAAGTTAACAGTGCAGTTTGGTGCCAGCTGCTGCAAACCTGAACTTTAGGATCCGGCAGTACAAACATCCCATTTCCATAAATAAGGGTGTTTAAGGTTTCAAGAAAACTATTCCAAAATATTTACTGCTTCTTTATGTAAGAATTTTGTGTGAAAATCAACTCTAATTGCAAAAAGGTGCTATTTCGCGCTGACATGATTCACACAGCCATGTTGGAATCTCATCTCAACTCCACAGGAGACAAGTGCTCCTGATCGGCCAGAAGATACAAATCTAAAAGTACAAAGAACCCTCAAATACATTTTGTATTTTCATCAGGTAGTCGTTACAACCAGAAAGTTCCAATATATTTAGGGCTGGATTCTCGGTTGCTGAACGCCTCAGTTAGCAGCCAGAGGGGACGTTAATGGGAGCGCAAGAAGTTACCTACCGGGAGCGCAGTGTTTGATGCCCCAACTAAAAATTCATTACAGGCTCACTGGGGGTGCAAACCAGTAGCACCTGGCTGCTGACAATCACTCTGATCATGCCGTATTCCTGATGCACTGCCCGCGCTTGTGTCCCGGCCAGAAAATTAGGTGTGGACATCTGGGAAAAGTCGGTACAGGCTTGCAGAGTCGTTAACTGGTGGCTATTTAAAGGGATGAGGAAGCGCTTCCCTCGGAGGTCACAGTCAGTGCAACGTTTACGCACAGCACGGTGGTGAGCCTCCCAAATTTGCAGCTGCAGATAGACATACCAGTTGAGCTTCAGAAAAACTTATTTGTAAAACTTTAATGGGGGGAATTACTCGTTTGCCTGCGTCACATTCTACATGCTCTAGCAAGGCGTCGTGAACAGGGAAGGGCTGTTGGTCATGTTGGCGGCCGAAGGAGGAGAGCCTCTAGACGCTGGCAGGAGGTCTTACCAACCCTTTCCCCACGGCATTACCGGCGGCAACGCGCATACCTGACCTGTCCAACGAGCAGTGTGTCAGAAGGCTGCACTTCCGAAAGGAGGTCGTTAAGAGATATGCCATCTGCTGCAGGAAGACCTGCAGTCTCACATCGGCACAAGGTCCGCTCTGCCCGTTGCAGTGATGGTCACGGTTGTACTCACCTTCTATGTCTCCGGCTCCTTCCAGGCTGCATCAGGGGACATGCGCTGCATCTCTCAATTCACAACACATTGCTGCATCTGCAACGTCACACAGTCTCTCTACAGCTGTCGAATGGACTTCTTCACCTTCCCGATAAGCAGGGAGAAACAGGATGGGCGCGCGCATGTGGGTTTGCCAGGATAGCATGCTTCCCAAGGGTGCAAAGAGCAATTGACTGCACGCACGTGGCCTTGCGAACACCATTCCAGAATGCAGAGGTTTTCAGAAACCGAAAGAGATACCACTCCCCAAATAGTGTGTGACGATTGCAGCGCATCCTGGCAGTCAATGCAAGGCCGAGGCTGGCTGTTCGGGGACAGGGGATACAGCTTGGTCAGCTGGCTTATGACCCCCACCCACCACCACAGAGCTGGAGGAACGATACGACGAGAGCCATGCCACAACGTCATAGAGCAGACAGTAGGGGTGCTGAAGCAGAGATTGCGATGCCTGGACCACTCTGGAGGCAGCCTTCAATACTCCCCTCAACAGGTCTCACTATTCATTGTGGTGTGCTGCATGCTCCACAACTTGCCGATCATGAGAGCCCAAGCCTTTCCAATCAAAGACCCACCTCAAGAGGATGAGGAGGAGCAGGAGGAAAAGGAACCCGATGACACCCTGAACGGCCAGTATGACGGCAACGACCAGCAGCAACCACGGACGACGCAGCGTGCCAACGTTGTCAGCAGCAGGGCTATTCGGCGGCGGCTCATAATGGACCGCTTCACTTAAATAGAGTGCGCTGAGGGATGCAGCTAATAATGAGCATGTACCGAGGAAAGATAATGCCACCTCTCCGTTACAAGTCAACAGTCATACATTCCTCTTCATTGCAAGAGGATTTGAGTACAGGAGCAAGAATGTCTTACTACAGTTATACAGGGCCTTGGTGAGACCACACCTGGAGTAGTGTGTGCAGTTTTGGTCTCCTTACCCAAGGAAGGATATAGTTGCCATAGAGGGAGAGCAGCGAAGGTTCGCCAGGCTGATTCCTGGGATGGCAGGACTGTCGTATAAGGAGCAACACAAGTGTGGGGAGCAGTTGGGGAGGGGGCATCATCATTTTGTAGATACATGTTACAAGGCATATGGGATGAAGGGCGAGGGTTGTCACTGAAAATGGACATCTCATCGACAAACCGTCCGTGTCCTGTGGGGGTTTTGCCCGTCTGGCCACCAGCGCTCCAACTGCTAGGCCAATGAAGTCAGACACTCGCTTCTCAACGTTGGTGAGGTCCTGGCCCGGCCGATACCCTCCCTGGTGGCATTAATATAGATTTTTGGACAACAAGGTGATCACAGCATACAGAAGTAAGGCACATCATTCTGGGAATAAAAATGATGGGCTTGGGGCCTCCTGGGGCTTGCTTAATTGAAAGAGATGTGAAAGAAATTGTTGACAAAGGATTTCTGAATTGGTTGCAGGTTTTTGCTTCTCCCAGGTGATGGGAGAGTAGGCTGGTACATGGGGACAGAAAAAAATAAAGAGGCAAACTCATTTGGGCCTGATGGCCTAGGTACAAAACGAACATAATAAATATTTATTTCTCTCTGCGATTTTACAGTTCACGCCAGCCATCATTTGAAGTTACAGGGGACTCGAGTGAATTTTACTATAGCTATTGCCCAAAACTATAAAAAATTATTTTGCGTGGTAATTGCATGTTAGTGCTGGAATTATTTGACAAAAGACAAACTATGCTCAAACCATAGGGATTTTTCAACCACAGCTGGTTTTATGGCTCATTTTTCTCACAATGCAGAGCCAAATTTGATGCTCAAATATGAATGCTGTACAGCAAGACAACCAATTGCAAGTTACATTGCAATAAACATGCAACAAACGAGGCTGTGAAACACACACTGAAGCACATGTAGACAAATCATTACTTGTTTTTAGCAGCTGCTATGGTCATTGCAGCAAGAACTCACTTGCTAACCCGAGTGAAAACCAGTATCCTGAGCTGCATTTAACAGAATTAAGCAACTGTTTTCATACTGTTTAGATGGTTTTAATAACCCGAATATTATGCATTATATTAATCAGAAAATCCAGTGTGTGAAATGCTTCCCTATTTTGTATTACTATTTCAGTAAAATGCAATAGATTTTATCGATATTTAAGTCATTCCTCCATATATGGAGGGCATTAAAAGAGGCACAAGTGTAATATGTACCACATCTTACAGTAGCTGCAAAAATACAATAGAAATCAATTAAAAGTGGAGAAAGCTGTACCTGATACAAATTTGCATTTCTTAAAGAAAATATATGTATGCTTCAATAAATCAACTCCATTAACAAAATAGAGCAAACATCATGATTAAATACATGCGGTTGGGATGGACTGTCTTGGAGCCTTCATTCACAATTTCTAAACGCTTATTCCACTGCCTGTTCAATTATAGTTTGGCAGGTTTTTCAAAATTTTAATTTGGAACTGAACCAAAACTAGCTAACTTGGTTCTGCTCTCTCATACTATTCCTGCATGATCTTAGTGCAGTGAAGACACTCCTATAAACATCTTTTTAAAGTTTGATCATATTTCAGCTTCTACCTTATCCCCATGTGAATGTCCCAATCTTCATTTCGCTATCTAACATTTTTTTTAAAGTGCAGATAAAAGCTGCTTTTCATTTCCTAGTTTGCAGTCGATGAGAATTCTTCAATGTGATTGGCTGCTTAGACAGCTTGTTGTCGTCACTGCAGCTCTTTGCTGGGGATCCCATTACACAGCACTACAATCAACTACACGTTAGGAAGGCAAACCTCTTGACACGGAGACTGCTAGATATTTGTGGACAGCTTTCTTCAAGGTCAGCGGCAACACGGTCGCTTTGCCACGGACCACAAATTCCAGGCCATTGTGTCTCCTTCTTGGTCACACCTTTAAACCATTTGCCCAGAGGAGGCAGCATCAAAACCCCAAGTACAGTCAGTAAAACTGTAAAGTAGCTCAAACGAGAGCGAGGCTGGGAAGGAGCTCAGTAGAGAGGCTGACTTTGTTTTAAAGTTTAAGACGATCTATAGTAATAATTTACCATTCTTCAAAGTGATACAAAAATTAGCAATAGAATTCTAGTGACTTGCATCATCAGGAACACAGCAAGATTCATGAAAAATTTGGGTCACTCGGTTTTACTGACATATGACCTTAATTCGCACATTATAAAATAAATTAGTTACATTATTCATTTTAGGGAACCAGATTAATTAAACAAAAACCTCTTTGCTTTTTGTTTAAGACCAACTAAAAGGACTGCATTATGTACATCAGAACTATGGCCCCAAGTTTCGGCCCGCGCCGAAAACGGCGGAGCTGGACGCCCGTTCTTCGCGCCTAAAAGTGCGCTTAAAAAAAACTCCGAGATTCTGCTTGGTGCGGCGCGCACTTCTCAGCGGGGGGCGGTGCCAAACACTCGCGCCGATTCTGGAAGTAGTGGGGGGCGGGTCCAATTTAAATGAGCCTTCGTGGTGCCGGCAACCCTGCGCGTGCGCGTTGGAGCGTGCGCGCACGCGCAGTAACAAACATTGGCACTCGGCCATTTTTTTTAAAAGGACTGGAGTAAAAGTGAAGATTTGTTTCTTGGTCCCCTTCAAAGGCTTGTAATTTAATTTTTGTGATATTTCTGTGTGTGAGGGAGTGCTTTTAGCAGCACTGTTGAATAAATCACCTGAAATCAGTGAGTTCAGCTTTTCACTGCTAAACTTGCAGAACCGGTGCTGCATTGGTGTATGCAAATTAAGGACTGTGTGTTTTGAGAAATAAGAGTGCCAATTCAACTTTGCAATGGATCAACGTCCACCAAGAACAAAGAATTTCTTGCATGAGGAAGTGGAGATATTAGTCAACGTAATTGAGCAGAGATGGCAGAGCTAGATGCCAGCAACAGAGGTCGCATAAAAGTGCCACCTAAAGAAATGAAGAAACGCTGGAACCAAGTTGCAGAAGATTACTGCGCAGTGGTGCATACCAGGAGATCTGGAAGCCAGTGTAAAAAGAAATGGCACGATCTTGGTCAAGTAGTTAGTGTAAGTAATATTTCCCATTTTTAATTTAATCGTAATTGTAACCTGGCTATCTGTATGTCCCACCTTGCAGACTGACACACTCTGTAAAAAGTTATATTTTACTCTGCAGAAGAAATTGGCCCACAACAAAAGGGAGGCAACTCATACAGGAGGAGGCGTGCCCAATCTGCATCCACTGACACCCTTGGAACAAAGGGTAGCTGCTATGATGAGTCGGACATGGAGAAAAGCAATCGGTACAGCACGCGAGGAAGAGGGTAAGTCCTGAAAATGCATCATGGCCCTTTAAATCAACATGCTGCCTGGCCTGCTATGTGTGAGATTACTCATGCCACCCATCCGGCCCCCTCCCTTGCTGTTAAGCATTTGACTGTTCTGATGATGATGACGATGCTGCTGCTGCCAACCCTGAGGAACAAGAACCAGTACAACCAGCTGCGGACGATCCAGACTGGATGATGGCAGCGAAGAATGAAACGTCTGCAGGGGAGAGCTTCCAATTTAATGTTTATGAGCCCCCATCAAGGGGCAACAGAGTTTCAACCCCTAGCATAGGTCTTGGTTCCACCTTCCATGGTTTCACTTCCGATGTTGCGGGTCCCAGTGGTGCTGCTGGTATAACGTAGCATTCTACAGTCAGTGCACTACCGTCCGAGCATGCGCCTCCCTCTCGCATAGGTTCTGGTTCCACCTACTATGGTTTTGATTCTGACGCTTCGGGTCCCAGTATTGCTGCTGATATCATGGAACAGTTTACACCCATTCGTCCAACATCACAGCCCATGGCTCGCACTCGAGTGCTGTCGTCTGGAACACCGAGCGTCCTACCGTTCCAGCCCGAGCCTCTCCCTCTAGTTCTGCCGTCCGCAACACAGAGCATCCCACCATTCCAGCCCGAACCTCTCCCTCCAGTTCAGCTGTCTGGAACACAGAGCGTCCCACAGTCCCGGCCCGCGCCTCCCTGTGTAGTGGTGCCGCTTGCAACACCGAGCATCCCACGTCCGTGCCCGCACCTCCCAGTGTAGTGGTGCCACAAGGCAGACCCAGGCAGAGAAGGAGATTGGAGACACGCTCTCCTGAGATGCAGCCTGCAACAGATGCGGCTCAGGTTGTAGCTTTGGGTATGGAGACCAATGAGCTTATCCGATCACCCATCGGTGGCGTCAGTGCAGTCGGTGAAGAGTTGACGGTCCTGACGGGAGAAATAGCAGTAATGACACGGGAACTTAGGGAGGGAATGTCGAGGGAGTGCAATCGACAGCACAGGCCATCAGGGAGGGCATGCAAGTGTCGGCACAGTTCGTCAGGGAGGGCCTGGTTGAGGTAGCTGCTGCAATAAGGTCACACAGCCCAGCCAATCAAATGACACCCCCATGAGGAAGTGAACATTCACTGAGATATGGATGAGACATGGTTGCAGCCTTTCTTTGCTGTTTTTGTTCTTGTTCTTGATGTAGCTGTAGTAGCATTTTTCAAATTGAAATTGTTTTGTAAGTTTTGTAACTTATAAGGGATCTTATGGTTTTTAAGTGATCTTATAGTGTAAATGCTCACATTTTTTTGTATCTTATTTAATTTTGCACCTAAAAAGTGATCCTGAAGTTTAAGTGTTCTTCAGAGTGTAAGATTTTTCACAATGAAACTGTTTTGGAAGTTTTGTAAGTTTTGTAACTTACCCTGATCTCAGGGTTTTCATGTGATCTTATAGTGTAAATGCTCTCACATTCTGTAAATTATTTAATTTTGCATCTAAAAAGTGATCTTGAAGTGTAAGGGATCTTAGAGAGTGTAAAATTTTTACAGTGTTTTGTAACTTTACAAGTTTATAAGTGATCTTAAAGTTTTTAAGTGATCTTCAAGAGTCATATTAAAAAGTATAGTTTGATACAACAAATATTTTATTAGAGTAACGTTAACTTTTCAATAGAATATTTTTTCATTAAAACTGTTTCATGTTCCATTAACACAACACAACGTAGGAACAACTGCAAAGAATAAACATGTCCATACACAAAAGTGGTCGCAGAGCCCTCAGGCATCAGTAGTTGAAGCGTTCACGGATGAGCTGCTGGCGCAAGGCTCGAGCAATCGTTAAAGGGGCACGATGGACGGCCCTCCTCCGACCTAGTGCTTCGGCATCAGGCACTTGCATGCTTTCCTGATTGTAGTTATCATCCACATCCTGGTCTTCCGTAATACTATCATCATGCACTGGACCCTCACGTGGGTCTTCTGGTTCCACTACCAGCTCCTGCTGCCTCATGATGGCTAAGTTATGAAGCATGCAACACACAACAGTGAAATGACCAACAATCTGAGGAGAGTATAGCAAGTGTCCTCCGGAATGGTCCAGATATTGGAATCGCTGTTTCAATATGCCAATGGTCCTCTCAATGTGCGCCATGTTGTATTGACGGTCAGCTTCTGTCCGTGTCACGCGTAGGGGCGTCATGAGCGAGGTGGTCAGGCCATACCCTTTGTCTTCCAGTAGCCAGCTCTGCCCTTCTGGCTGCTGCTCAAACATGTCAGATAGAACGCTGTTGCGTTGGATGAACGCATCGTGGGTGCTGCCAGGGTATCTCGCATCGACTGACATGATGCCCTGCTTGTCGTCACACACGAGCTGTACATTGATAGAGTGGAAACCTTTCCTATTTCGGTACTGCTCAGATTCCTCCACAGGTGCTCGCAAGGCTATGTGGGTACAATCAATGCAGTCCTGTACCTTTGGGAAGCCGGCAATCCTGAAGAAGCCCACAGCCCTCTCATGGATCGCTTGTGCGGTCATTGGGAAATTGATGAAGTCATTCCTTCGTGCATACAGTGCAGCCGTGACCTGGTAAACGCAGGCATGAATTGCACGTTGAGAGATGGCGCACATATCTCCAGTTGTAGCTTGAAACGATCCCGAGGCATAGAAAGAAAGTGCAGCTGTTACCTTCACTTCAACAGACAAGGCAGTTGGCGTTCTGCTTCTGGCCTGCAAATCTGCTCTCACGATATCACAGATCTCAGTGACAACTTCTCTGCGAAAACACAGCCTTTTCACACAATCAGCCTCGCTCATGTCCAGGTACGAGCGCCTGGTTCGATATTGTCGACGTGGGTAAGGTATCCTGCCCATCAACCTACGGGCTACGACGTTCCTGGTGCGGTGAGCTCTAATCAATTCTCTCCTATGCAGTGAATTGATGGCGAACCATTGCATAATACGTGGTGTTGACAATGCAGCACCCATTCTGCTAATTTAAGCATAAAACTGTCTATGTGGCTGCCTCTCCCTGTCCAAATGGCCTCAGACCCCCTCACAGCTCGAAGGCTGCTGCTGTATCTTCGGCTGCCGTCGAGCCACTGACGCCGCCCCTAAAGCGTGGCCGAATGGCCTCAAGCACCATAAAGAGCTGCGTGTGTCAGGTGTTGATTCTTCGGCTGCCGGCCAGCCACTGACGCCGCTGATATCCTATGGCCGAATGGCCTCACGTCCGTCCGCTGCTGATTCTTTGGCTGCCGGCCAGCCACTGACGCCGCTGATATCCTATGGCCGAATGGCCTCACGTCCGTCCGCTGATGATTTTTTGGCTGCCGGCCAGCCACTGACGCCACCCCTAAAGCGTGGCCGAATGGCCTCAAGAACCTTAATGAGCTGCGTGTGTCCTGCGTTGATTCTTTGGCTGCCGGCCAGCCACTGACGCCGCTGATATCTCATGGTCGAATGGCCTCGAGTCTGTCCGGTGTTGCTTCTTCGCGGCCAGCCACGAAGAGAATGAAGGCCTGCCTCAAACACCGCAGCTCAGCTCGAAGCTTGCTGCTTGCTGCCGTCGAGACTCTGACGCCACACCGCTGCCTGGCTCCAACATGAAAGGCCTGCCTGAAGCACTTTCACACAGGTAGGAACTATGGTTTATTTAATCTTTTCTTTGCTTATAAATTTTTATTCAGGTTGGATTTATTTGTCTAATATTTGTATAAGTATAACTAAGGATTGATTGTAGAATTTAATGACTTTCCTGCCCCTCCCCTCCCCCCCCCCCCCCTCATTCCCTACGCCTAATTTGTAACCTACGCCTGATTTTCTAAAGTGTAGACAAGGTTTTTTCGAGCGTACAAAAATCTTCACTTACTCCATTCTAAGTTAGTTTGGAGTAAGTTTTCAAATAGACATAAGTGGCCGGACATGCCCCCTTTTGAAAAAAATATTCTGTTCCAAAGTGAAACTGTTCTAACTGACTAAAACTGGAGCAAACTAAATGCCGAGAATTCCGATTTCTAAGATACTCCGTTCTACACCAGTTGCTCCTAAAAATCAGGAGCAACTGAGGCCGAAACTTGGGGCCTATATACTGCAGTTCTGATTATACAGGTCTGCAATATGCAGAATTACTACAGTATACAGCACTGATTCAAAGATTTGCTTTGTATGATACTGGTCCACAGTGCTCATCTACAGTATGTATACCATCACAGTTCCAATGTAATATTGAAATATGCAGTGCAATGTACAGATCTGCAATAATACAGTATATATTGCTGATATACATGACTAATACATAATGTAAGAGTACACAATCGTGCTTGCTGCAATCTATATTATAATACAGTGCTGATGTACTGGACTTCATGAGAAAGTCTTCCAAGTTATTGTTCATTTAGTGTCTTCAGTGGCAATCTACTACAAAATAAAATTCTGCAACATGGTCCCATTAATTTACATGGATGCCATCACATACCGCATTGATAGCATAGCTCAGCATTGGACTTATCTATCCAAAATGCAATTGAAAAGTTAAAAAAACGTTTTAGCTCTCAACATCTACAATATTTTAAAAATTCAATGCTGTAATTATAGGCCGATTTTGCAATCCTGAAGAAAAAGACCCTGGGACTGCTGCACTCACTGGCATGTGGACAGCGGCAGCTTTTGGCGACATCAACTAAATTAAATGCGTGAACAAGAGAGTGCAGCAGCTCTTGAAAGGTTGCTGCTATTTTACATCTTGGCCAACACTTCTGCACATGGTGTCTCATGAAGGTATAGGTGCCAGAACTGCTCCTCTGATCAGGAGATCTTGAATGTCTCATCTCTTGTAATAACAGAGTGCCTCTGTTTTTAGAGCAGAGTTAAATTTCCTCTCAGAGCACATGTGTAGCATGCAGGAGGTTACCCAGAAAGTCGATGCTGTCTCCCAAATCCATAGATCTTAGGAAATGAGAAAGCATGGAGGTGATGGGCAAGCTGGATTCATTGTGGGACAAGAGATAGATAACTGTCTTTTGGGCAAGTTGTATCTCATGGAGAATGGGAGGCCAGCAAGGAGTGGCCATGAAGGCAGATGGAGTCAATGGCAGGGATCAAACATGGTGACTTTAATCTTCCTCATGTTGAATTGGAGGAAGTTGTGAATGATTAGGACAATATTGGATAGGCAATCTAGCAGCAAGAAGATGGTAGTGGGATTAAAAGGAGTTGGAGACATGGAACTGAGTGTAATCAGATGATGTGTGGAAAGTTACTCCATATCTATGAACGATGTTGCCTCTGAAGTCCACCAAGGATCTATCCTTGGCCCCTTCCTATTTATCTATCGAAAACACAATGTCATATTCCATATATACACTGATGATAGCCAGCTCGACCTCACCACCACCTCTGATTGGATGTCTGGCAAGCAGAGTGACCAATGTTGGATGTGCAAAAATTTCCTCCAATTAAATATTGGAAGACCAACACTATTGCCTTTGGTCCCTGCCACAAACTTCGATTCCTAGTCACTGACTCCATCCCTCTCCCTGACCACTGAGGTTGAACCAAATCGTTTGCAACCTTTGTGTCCTATTTGACCCTGGCCTGAACTTCCCACGTCCTCTCCATCACCTAAGACCGCTTACTTCCACCTTCGTAACATTGCCAGTCTCTGCTCCTGCCTTAGCTCCTCTGCTGCTGAAACCCTCATCAATGCCTTTGTTACCTCTAGATTCGATTATTTCAATGCTGTCCTGGTCGGCCTCCCACCTTCCACCCTCTAAACTTGAGCTCATTCAAAACTCTGCTGTTCGTATCCTAACTCACACCAAGTCCCATTCACCCTTCCAGCCTTTTGCTCACTTACTCACTTACTGACCCGTCCGGCAATGCCTTCATTTAAAAATTCTCATTCATGTTTTCAAGTTACTCCACTGCCTCGCCCCTCTCCATCTATAACCTTCTCCAGCCTTACAACGCTCAGATCTCTGCACTCCTCCAATTCTGGTCTCTTGTGTATCTGCGATTTTCAACGCTCCACCATTGGAGTTCAACTGCTTCGGCCCCAAACTTTAGAAATGCCTCCCTAAATCACTACTGTCTCTACCTCTCCTCCTTTAAGATTCTCCTTAAAACTTACCTCTTTGACCAAGCTTTTGGTCACTTGTCCCAATATCTTCTTACGTGCCTCGGTGTTAAATTTTGTTTGACAACCCTCCTGCGACACGTCTTTTTTTAAGAAAAAAAGATACATAACATAGAGCACAGATAGGGAATTTGGCCCAACTAGTCTGTGCTGGTGTTTGTACTCCACACAGGTCTCCTCCCATTCCATCTGACTAATCTCAGTCTTTCAGCACATTTTCCTATTCCCTTTGCTCTCTCGTACTCGTCTAGCATACTTTTGCAAGCATGTAAGCCACTTGCCTCAACCACTTCCTATGGTAGCGAGTTACTCATTCTAATCACTCGTAAAGAAATTTCTCCTCGTTTCCCTATTGGATTTATTAGTAATTATCTTGCATTTATGGCCCCTACTTTTGGATTCGCCCACAAGTGGAAACATTCACTCCACATCAACCCTGTCCAACCCATTCATAAGAACATAGGAAATAGGAGGAGGAGTAGGCCATTTGGCCCCTCGAGCCTGCTCCGCCATTCAATAAGATCATGGCTAATCTGATCTTGGCCTCAATTCCACTTCCCTGCCCACTCCCCATAACCCTCGACTCCCTTATCGCTTAAAAATCTATCTTTACCTTAAATATATTCAAAGACCCAGCCTCCACAGCTTTCTGGGGCAGAGAATTCCAGATTTACAACCTTCTGGGCAAAGAAATTTCTCTTCATCTCAGTTCTAAATGGGCAACCCCTTATTCTGAGACTATGTCCTCTAATTCTAGATTCCCCCACAAGGGGAAACATCCTCTCTGCATCTACCTTGTCGAGCCCCCTCAGTATCTTATATGTTTCAATAAGATCACATCTCGTTCTTCTAAACTCCAATTAGTATAGACTCAACCTTTCTTCATAAGTCAACCCCTTCATCTCAGGAATCAACCTTGTGAACCTTCTCTGAACTGCCTCCAATGCAAGTATATCCCTCCTTAACTAAGGAGCCCAAAACTGTATGTAGTACTCTAGGTGTGGCCTCACCGATATCCTGTACAGTTGTAGCAGGATTTTCCTGCTTTTACACTCCATCCCCTTTGCAATAAAGGCCAACATTCCATTTGCCTTCCTGATTACTTGCAGAACGACGAAGGATCATCGACCTGAAACGTTAACTGTTTCTCTCTCCACAGATGCTTCCTTATCTGCTGCCTATTTCCAGCATTTTCTCTTTTTATTTCAGATTCCAGCATCCGCAGTATTTTGCCTTATGCAAAAGAGATTGCTAACTTTGGAATGTCATAATCAACTTGTTTCCAACAAACACCGGCAATAGACCAAGGTGCCATAAGTGTGAAAAGACAATCTATTTTAGTTTCCATTGTAGTCTTTATTTTCCAAGATTGATATCAGTGGTAGTGCTACCTTTGTGCTGAAGTGGGTTACATTTTTTGATGCATTCACTGGATCAAACAAGTATATCAGGTCAAATCAAAAAACATTAGGTGCTTCTAGGATTCAGGATTCCCAGTTGATGTTGAGGAAGGCAATGCCTCGTTGTTGCGGATGACAATCATGAGCCGTCAGAATTGGTGAATGAGGCTACCAGAGCACAATCAATGCGCTCTTAACAGCAGATTAGTATGCAGACTTTGACTGTGTATGATGTTCAGTCAGAAGATTGGCAAAATGACCTCGTGGATAACTATCACATGAACAGTCGATGTTGGAAGTGAACTGACAGTGAATCAGAGGAAGAATGAGAAAGTATCAGTGAATGTGCGCCTGTTTCCTATGCAGACTGTGACCATATGATTGAATCACTGAAGGAATTCATAAGGGTGAAACTGAAATGTTGACAAATGCTATGAATCTTTCAACTCAGTTCAGCAGCAAACAAATGGATCTGCACCAGCTTGCAGCCTCGAGCAAAAGTCAGTCAATGATAGAGATTATTTATTCAATAACAAAGTATGAAGTCTTCTCAATTTATTTTATTTAAATTATAGCTATAGGACAATACAGTATAGAGTTACCACACTGGATGTTAAAATGGGGGCAGAGTTGATCTCATTTCCCTCATGTAAGGAGAAAGAATATCTGCCAGAGTTGACACTCCTGATTGGTATTTCACATCTGCTGGACGTGCCGTGTGTGGTTTTCCCTACCCCCTCTCTGCTGATCACGCCTCTCCAGAGGTCCATATCCTTGCTGACCCTGGCGTTGAAGTCGCCGAGATGGATCAGTTTGTCATCCGTAGGTACGTGGACAGGATTTTGAGAGGCTGGAGTAAAAACCCTCTTTGGTCTCATCTGTTGCATCGAGTGTTGGGACGTACACACCGATGACTGTGGCGGGATAGGGTAGTCGGAGAGTCACGAGACGTTAGCGAATCCTAAAGGGGGAGTTTCTGAGGCGGTCGACCAGCTCGTTCTTGATAGCGAAACCGACTCTGTGGAGGTGACGTTCTTCCTCTGGTTTGCCTTTCCAGAAGGTGGTGTAACTTCCACCTTTTTCCTTGAGCTGACCATCCCTTACTCGCCAGGTTTCGCTTAGGGCAGCGATGTCGACATTGAAGCGTCTAAGTTCCCGGGCAACTGTGGTGGTGCGGTGTTCCGGCTTTTCGCTGTTGGGAGTTGTCCATGAGGGTCTTGACGTTCCAGGTCCCGAACTTCATATTGAAGGGTGGAAGATGCCTGCGCCTGAGTTCTTTTAATGTGGGGTGGTCATTGCACACTGGCTACCACACAGGCCTAGCTGAGCAAGGTCTTGGTCCAGTGGCAAGGGGATCCAAGACGACTGGAGATCAGACACTGCTGTATGAGCCTAATTGCTCATGGTGAAATGCAGGCCGTAAGCTTGGCACTGAGCAGCTCCCTTCGGTGAGATGGTAAAAGATCCGAGGCCTGGTTGAGGGCAGACATTGGGAAGATCAGAGATACATTTTGTGGAAGGAGGAGGGGTCAGAGTGACAATCATTGCGCACACCACGTGCTCAACTCCAGAGCGTCACTGGATGAAGGATGAAGGGGGGCCCGGACGTCGCCGATGGAGGACTGGACGTCGCCGACGGAGGAGGGGGGGGGGGGCCGGACGTCGCCAACGGAGGGGAGGGGGGGCCGGACGTCGCCGACGGAGGACGAGGGCCGGACGTCGCCGACGGAGGGGAGGGGGGGGGGCCGGACGTCGCCAACGGAGGGGAGGGGGGGCCGGACGTCGCCGACGACGAAGGAAGGGGGAGCCCAGAGGGAAGGCTCACGGGTGAGGTAGGCCCAAACCTGTTTTTGAAGCTGGTTGAAGGCACACAACCGCTGAGATCGCCAGGCGTCGCTTGGTGCAGCCGAGTCGTCCGTGTGAAGCGAGAAGTGATAAGCGAGGGTCCGACTGGAGGGACTCGGCAGCGAGATGGTTGGTCTGGAAGGTAGACCGCAGTTGGGGGGGTGGGGAATGGGCAATGGGCCCTTGCAGCACGGTTTAAGGGGTAGGTAGAGTATTGAGGGTCGGATTAGGACCAGTGGGGGCTTAGACAGTTTGGGGGGGGAAAAGAGGTTTGAGGGAGAAAGATGGCATCAGATGGTCAGATGAAGACTTGTTTGGGGAGAGCTCCCTAGGGAGCTGCTATCCTATCCGCCATCGAGTGACAATAACAATCCAACCCGGGAGCAGCAAAGCAGCATTACAGATGGCTTAAGGCCGAGGTTTAACAAAAAACCCGCGATCTATAGAATAGATGGTGTGGGGAGAAAGCACAAAGGATTTAGCAGCTGGCCGACAGCCATGATGTGAGAGGATTCTTCACCGCAGTCAAGGCCACCTACGGCCCAAGCACCCAAGGCCCCATCCCACTGCTGCCCAAGAACGGGGAGACACTCATCAAGGACACCGAGGCAGTCAGGACCCGCTGGAAGGAGCAATTCAAAGATCTCCTTAACCGAGACTCTGTCTATGACTAGAGTGTCTTCGACGCCATCCCGCAGCATGCTACCCACCACCACCTCAGCAAAACCCCAGCCCTGCACGAGGTAGAAAAGGCCAACCGCCAGCTCAAGAACAATAAGGCAACGGGAGCGGATGGAATCCCCGCTGAGGCACTGAAGTATGGCGGAGACACACTATTGGTACGAATGAATGACCTCATCTCTCTCATCTGGAAAGAGGAGAGCATGCTTGGAGATCTCAGAGATGCAGTAATCGTAACCATCTTTAAAAAAGGGCACAAGTCTGACTGCAGCAACTACAGAACTACAGAGGAATCTCCCTGTTATCAGCCACTGGGAAAGTCGTTGCTAGAATCCTCCTCAACCATCTTCTCCCTGTGGCTAAGGAGCTCTTCCCGGTGTCATAGTGCGGACTTCGTCCACTACGGGGTACAACGGACATGATCTTTATGGTGCGACAGCTGCAAGAAAAATGAAGGTAACAGCACCAACCCTTGTACATGGCCTTCTTTGACACTGTCAACCGTGAGGGACTATGGAGCATCCTCCTCCATTTCGGCTGCCCCCAAAAGTTTGGCACTGTCCTCCGCCTGCTCCATGATGACATGCAAGCAGTGATCCTGACCAACGGATCCATCACAGACCCAATCCATGTCCAGACCGGGGTCAAGCAGGGCTGCGTCATCGTGCCAACCCTCTTCTCGATCTTCCTCACTGCAATGCCCCATCTCACACTCAACAAGTTCCCAGCTGGAGTGGAACTAAACTACAGAACCACTGGGAACCTGTTCAACCTTCGTCGTCTCCAGGCCAAATCCAAGACCATCCCAATCTCGGTCGTTGAACGAAACTTGCGTCTGCACACATTCAGAGACTGAACTCCAAGTCACAGTCAACCTCTTCACTGAGGCGTATGAAAGCATAGGCCTTACACTAAACGTCGATAAGACAAAGGTCCTCCACCAGCTTGTCCTCGCCGCACAGCATCCACCACCCCCCCCAACCCCCTGCCAAGTCATCAAGATCCACGGCACGGCGCTGGACAATGTGGACCACTTTCCATACCTTGGGAGCCTATTATCAACAAGGGCAGACATAGACGACGAGGTTCAACACCACCTCCACTGCGCCAGCGCAGCCTTCGGCTGCCTGAGAAAGAAAGTGTTCGAAGATCAGGCCCTCAAATCTGCAACCAAGCTCATGGTCTACAGGGCTGTAGTGATACTCGCCTTCCTGTATGGCTCAGAGATGTGGACCATATACAGTAGACACCTCAAATTGCTGGAGAAATACCACCAATGATGTCTCTGCAAGATCCTGCAAATCCCCTGGGAGGACAGAAGCACCAACATTAGCGTCCTCGATCACGCCAACATCCCCAGCATCAAAGCACTGACCATACTCTACCAGCTCTGCTGGGTGGGCCACAATGTTCGCATGCCTGATACAAGGCTCCCAAAGCAAGTGCTCTACTCGGAACTCCTACACGGAAAGTGAGCCCCAGGTGGGCAGACGAAACGTTTCAAGGACACCCTCAAAGCTTCCTTGATAAAATGCAACATCCCCACCGACACCTGGAGTCCCTGGCCAAAGACCGCCCTAAGTGGGGGAAGAGCATCCGGGAAGGCGCTGAGCACATCGAGTCTCGTCGCCGAGAGCATGCAGAAAACAAGCGCAGGCAATGGAAGGAGCGTGCGGCAAACCAGACTCCACACCCATCCTTTCCTTCAACGATTGTCTGCCCCACCTGTGATAGAGACTGTAATTCCCATATTGGACTGTTCAGTCACCTAAGAACCCACTTTTAGGCCTCAAGTTTCCACATGATATGCTCCTGATTTTTTTAGGAGTAACTGGTGGAGAACGGACTATCTTAGAAATCACAATTCTCCACATTTTTTTTTCTGCAGTTCTAGTCAGTTGGAACAGTTTCACTTTGAAACAGAATTTTTTCTTCAAAAGGGGGCGTGTCCGGCCACTGACGCCTGATTTCAAAGTTTCCACAGTGAAAACGTACTCCAAACTAACTTAGAATGGAGCAAGTGAAGATTTTTGTAGAACTGAAAAAACCTTGTCTACACATTAAAAAATCAGGCGCAGGTTACAAATTAGGCGTCCGGAACGAGGTGGGGAGGGGGGGGGGAAGGGAAGTCATTAAATTCTACAATAAATCCTTATTTATACTTATACAAATATTATACAAATAAATCCAACCTGAATAAACATTTATAAGCAAAGAAAAGATTAAATAAACCATCTTCCTACCTGTGTGAAAGTGCTTCAGACAGGTTCAGTCAGCTCAGCGGTGTGGCGTCGTTCCCGCGAACGGGAGGGAGGGAGGGAGGGGCAGGCAGGCAGTAAGCAGGCATTTGTGCAGTCTTCCACTTGAGGTGGAAGCCTTAAAGTCAGCTCAGCGGTGTGGCGTCGTTCCCGCGAACGGAAGGGAGGGAGGGCCCGACCGACTGCAGCGGGGGGGAGGCAGGGAGGAGGAGGCAGCCGTTCTCGACGGCGGGGGGGGGGGGGTGGAGGAGGCAGTGAGAAGGCTGCAGGAAGCCTCAGAAGTTGAGGCAGCCATTCCCGACGGCAGGGGGCGGGGAGGCCGTCGGGAAACGGCTGCCTCAACTTCTGAGGCTTCCTGCAGCCTTCTCACTGCTGCAAGAAGTCTCAGTGCTGATCATGGAAGGGCAATGTGCTTTTATTAAAAAATGTTCAAAAATTAAACAGCTACAAAGAACTACAAAAATGGCCGAGTGCCAATGTTTCCTTCACACTGCATGTGCGCGAACGCTCCAACGCACACGCGCAGCGTTGCCGGCACGAACAAAACTAATTAAAATGGTACCCGCCCCCTCCCACTTACAAAATCGGCGCGAGTGGTAGGCTCCGCCCCCTGGGCGCCGCGCCAAGCTGCCATGGAGCTGCAGGGCACTCCAGAATCGCGCGTTTTTTTTCAGGCGCCATTTTCGGCGCGAAAAACGGGCGCCCAGCTCGGAGGGGCGCCCGTTTTGTAGCGTGTGGAAACTTGGGGCCTTAGAGTGGAAGCAAGTTTTCCTCAATTCCGAGGGACTGCCTATAATGATGATGGTGCCCCATGGTTAAAATCAGCCTGCATTTTTTCCAGACAGCAACTGTTGCTGATGATTCTGATATTCCCATTTACAACTACTCCAGACTCATCTTTTGTGTCTTTATTTGTCCTGTTGCCACCTCAATATTAATCCCTTTCGTCATTTAATCTCCCCTCCCCCCTTTCCCAGCCCCTCTATCTGCTTAAAACCTGTCACATCTCTAACTTTTTCCAGTTCTGACGAAAGGTCAACCTGAAATGTCAACACGGTTTCTGTCTCCACAGATGCTGCCTGACCTGCCGAATATTTCCAGCATTTTCTGTTTTTAATCTTAAACACTCATGTTTTATTTTCTATCACTTTTAATAGGTGTATAGTATAGGACTTAAAGCAGATGAGTGAACCATTGGAAAATCAACCCCACGTGACATCAAGTAAGTTATGGTTCGGACTCGTGCAATAATTTATTCCCATCAAGCATAGTTCCATGCCATGCATCAACTTTATATTAGTCATATAGGGGGTATATTTTCTTTTCTGGAACTTTTTAAAGCCAAATGGAAAGAAAAAATAAGCAAATAGAAACATAGAAAATAGGTGCAGGAGTAGGCCGTTCGGCCCTTCGAGCCTGCACCACCATTCAATAAGATCATGGCTGATCATTCACCTCAGTATCCCACCCCTCTCTCCATACCCCTTGATCCCTTTAGCCGTAAGGGCCATATCTAACTCCCTTTTGAATACATCTGACGAACTGGCATCAACAACTCTCTGCAGTAGAGAATTCCACAGGTTAACAACTCCGAGTGAAGAAGTTTCTCCTCATCTCAGTCCTAAATGGCTTACCCCTTATCTTTAGACTGTGACCCCTGTTTCTGGACTTCCCCAACATCGGTAACATTCTTCCTGCATCTAACCTGTCCAATCCTGTCAGAATTTTATATGTTTCTATGAGGTCCCCGCTCATTCTTCTAAACTCCAGTGAATACAGACCCAGTCGATCCAGTCTCTCCTCATATGTCAGTCCTGCCATCCTGGGAATCAGTCTGGTGAACCTTCGCTGCACTCCCTCAATAGCAAGAACGTCCTTCCTCAAATTGGAACAAAACTGAACACAATATTCCAGGTGAGGCCTCACTAAGGCCCTGTACAACTGCAGTAAGACCTCCCTGCTCCTATACTCAAATCCCCTAGCTATCAAGGCCAACATGCCATTAACGAATATAATGCCAACAGCCATTAACGAATATGATATCATTGGGATTACAGAGACATGGCTCCAGGGTGACCAAGGCTGGGAACTCAACATCCAGGGGTATTCAACATTCAGGAAGGATAGACAGAAAGGAAAAGGGGGGTAGTGTTGCTGGTTAAAGAGGAAATTAACGCAATAGTAAGGAAGGACATTAGCTTAGATGATGTGGAATCTAATGGATGGAGATGCAGAATACCAAAGGGCAGAAAACGCTATTGGGAGTTGTGTACAGACCACCAAACAGTAGTAGTGAGGTTAGGGACAGCATCAAACAAGAAATTAGAGATGCATGTAATAAAGGCACAGCAGTCATCATGGGTGGCTTGAATCTATATATAGATTGGGCTAACCAAACTAGTAGCAGTATGGTGGAGGAGGATTTCTTGGAGTGTATTAGGGATGGTTTTCTAGACCACTATGTCGAGGGACCAACTAGAGGGCTGGCCATCCTAGACTGGGTGATGTGTAATGAGAAAGTACTAATTAGCAATCTTGTTGTGTGAGGCCCCTTGGGGAAGAGTGACCATAATATGGTAGAATACTTCATTAAGATGGAGAGTGGCACAGTTAATTCAGAGACTGGGGTACAGAACTTAAGGAAAGGTAACTTTGATGGTTTGAGGCGTGAATTGGCTAGAATAGACTGGCGAATTATACTTAATGGGTTGACAGTGGATAGGCAATGGCAGACATTTAAAGATCACATGGATGAACTTCAATAATTGTACATCACTGTCTGGAGTAAAAATAAAACGGGGAAGGTGGCTCAACCGTGGCTAACAAGGGAAATTAAGGATAGTGTTAAATCCAAGGAAAAGGCAGATAAATTGGCCAGAAAAAGCAACAAACCTGAGGACTAGAAGAAATTTAGAAGTCAGCAGAGGAGGACAAAGGGTTTAATTAGATGGGGGAAAATAGAGTATGAGAGGAAGCTTGCTGGGAACATAAAAACTGACTGCAAAAGCTTCTACAGATATGTGAAGAGAAAAAGATTAGTGAAGACAAATGTAGGTCCCTTGCAGTCAGAATCAGGTGAATTTATAATGGGGAACAAAGAAATGGCAGACCAAGTGAAAAAATACTTTGGTTCTGTCTTCACTAAGGAAGACACAAGTAACCTTCCAGAAATACTAGGGGACCGAGGGTCTAGCGAGGAGGAGGAACTGAAGGAAATCCTTATTAGTCAGGAAATTGTGTTAGGGAAATTGATGGTATTGAAGGCCGATAAATCCCCAGGGCCTGATAGTCTGCATCCCAGAGTACTTAAGGAAGTGGCCCTAGAAAGAGTGGATACTTTGGTGGTCATTTTCCAACATTCTATAGACTCTGGATCAGTTCCTATGGATTGGAGGATAGCTAACGTAACTTCACTTTTTAAAAAAGGAGAGCGAAAACAAGGAATTATAGACCGTTAGCCTGACATCGGTAGTGGGGAAAATGTTGGAATCAATTATTAAAGATGAAATAGCAGCACATTTGGAAAACAGTGACAGGATTGGTCCAAGTCAGCATGGATTTATGAAAGGGAAATCATGCTTGACAAATCTTCTCGAATTTTTTGAGGATGTAATTAGTAGAGTGGATAAGGGAGAACCAGTGGATGTGGTGTATTTGGACTTTCAAAAGGCATTTGACAAGGTCCCACAAAAGAGATTCACGTGCAAAATTAAAGCACATGGTATTGGGGGTAATGTATTGACGTGGATAGAAAACTGGTTGGGAGACAGGAAGCAGAGAGTCGGAATAAACGGGTCCTTTTCAGAATGGCAGGCAGTGACTAGTGAGATGCCGCAGGGCTCAGTGCTGGGACCCCAGCTATTTACAATATACATCAATGATTTAGAAGGAGGAACTGAGTGCAATATCTCCAAATTTGCAGATGACACTAAGCTGGGGGCGGTGTGAGCTGTGAGGAGGATGCTAAGAGGCTGCAGAGTGACTTGGACAGGTTAGGTGAGTGGGCAAATGCATGGCAGATGCAGTATAATGTGGATAAATGTGAGGTTATCCACTTTGGTGGCAAAAACAGAAAGGCAGATTATCTGAATGACGACAGATTAGCTAAAGGGGAGCTGCACTTCCCCTTCACCTAACCTGTCGCCATTCAGATAGTCTGGGTGTCATGGTACATCAGTCATTGAAAGTTGGCATGCAGGTACAGCAGACGGTGTTAACGAAAAAGGTTATAGGAATTAACCATAGTAAAAACTATAACAAACCGTGTATAACAAGAACAAATAAAAACCAAGAGTCAAGCAAACCTTGTACAACCAAAGTATAGCTGCCACAAGTTACATAATCTTAAGGGATTAAGTTGGTCCTGTCCCTATGAAATATCAAAATCACATTTTGCCCAGTGTCATTCCAAAATAAATTCATTGGAGGGTCAAAGAGGAAGCCTCTTTACCCAGATAGTGGCTAGAATGGGGAATTTGCTACCGTAAGGAGTAGCATAGAGACGACGACCATAGAAGTATTTCAGGGGAAGCTAGATAAACACATGCGGGCGAAAGGAGTAACAGAAGGTTTTGCTGATAGGATGAGATGGACGACTCAGAGAAGGTTCATATGGAGCATAAATGCTGACATGAACCAGTGGGGGCAAATAGTTTGTTTCTGTGCTGTACATTCTGTTAAAAAGGTTGCAGGATCTGGCTGCCAAATTCATGAAGTTGACCATTTCTCCCTCTTATATTCCCAAATCAAGATATGTGCCTTCTTTCAAAATTTGCTCTGCCTCATCTCCCACCCTCCCGCAAAGTTTTCTTGGGCTAGAATTTACTCTTTCACCGCCCAGTTTCTCGGCGGTATTGAGAACCAGGTCGGTGAAAAATTCCCCAGCTGAGGCACGCCGGCAGTTTCAAAGTACCGCTGGGGAGCAGGCCGCCGGCATGCAACGTCCACAGATCACCCTGGCGCGATCTTTGGCTGAGCAGGGACCCGTAGGCAAGTATAATTTTTTTTAAATGCCCACGAGGATCAGCGGAGCTGGGCGGCAGGTAAATAGTCTGCAAGAAAGAGATAAGTGATTGTTTTGTTACTATTTATTTTCAAAATCTGTTGGGGTGATTTAATTTAAGTGTCTTGGGAATGTTTTTGGATTTTTTAGTTAGATTTTCTGGAAAATTATTTTAATTCTTTTTTTGGTGTTGGGCCCAACCCGCAGCCTCGGTGTAAATTTTTATATCTTTTTAAATTTTTCGCTCATTTTCTTTAGGCACCGCCCAATCTAGCTGAAATTATTCTGCCCAGATTGGGGGAGCAGGCCCCTTATTTTTTGCTGGGCGGATTTTTTTTTCGGAAAGTTTCGCCGGCAATAATCTTCCCAGTCTTATTGTTTTTTGGGCGGCAATCGGGCGCTGGCGGGCTTTGGGGAAATTCTAGCCCGAAGTCTCCCTTCCTTAAGGCACTGACTCTCACTGGGGCCACAGGCAACACTCAAGTGGTCATTCTTTACCCATTAGCCTGGACAGCAAGTAATTGGCAAGCTTTTCGATGATGGAGGCCATGAAAGGCAAGCCTGATCCAGTCCATACTCTCTCTCCATAGCCCTACACATTCTTCAGATCTTCCTGATCTGTATGGCTCGGCATTACAAGGATGGAATTAGCCAGTAAACTGCCACGTAAGACAACAAACCTATTTTCAACACCCCATGATCTTCTTATAGTTCTTAATTATGAATAACACTACTGCCGTTGCTACGAACATACAATTATTTTCTTTGTGTCAAATATATTGTCCCTGAAATTCGGGTCAGAGGCTTCCTTCGGACGAACGCCTTCGACCCGAGAATAATTTGCAGAAGTACCTGACGGTCCAGGAGGCGCCTTAGATTGCTGTGGGAGGCCTTCTCTTCCCGCGCATCGGAATGCATCTACGTCTTCTAGGTATGCACGGAGAAGCTGGAGTCACATGGACCTCGACAACCAATCATGGTACAGCACTCTCATTGACAGCAATGGGAACTCCGTAACTCCTGAGTTCTCATTGCTATGAGGAAAAAAACACCCAAACACAACACAACAAAAAAAATCCTCAATTCCAAAACCAATTGAAATGAAAGTTAATCAATGTTTTATAAAAAAATATATTTTTTGGATTTAATGTCTTTTAATATAAAATAAACTTAATTCAACGGACAGGGCCCCCTCCACTCTAAAAATGTGTTTAAATTTTATTTTTGTGTGTTTTAAAACTCTTACACTAGTAAAAGTAGGCTTTACCAGGCGCAAGAGTTTTAAGGACATTCACTGGGCAAGAGTTGGCCAAATAGCCCAATCTCGCCCACGCGAATGTCCTTGCGGGGGATGCAGAGGATCTGTCCAGACAAATCTTGACATATCAGAAAAGCCGGTTTTCGGCACATGCGCACTGCGTGCCGAAAACCGGCTTTTGGTATTCCATATGGACCCTGCGAGGCTGGAATTTTCGCCCCAATATTTGGGCTTCAGCAACTGTCCCACACACAATTTCTGAAAGGAAGGCTGCAGTAAAACAAGTGATAATTTTGGGGAAAAAAGGAAACTAACTTGACAGTTCCCTCAAAGTTGGATTATCCATAAAATTAGCCACTATGAACACACATTAGACAGATTTTAATCTACTAACCTAACAATAATATTATGACAATGTGTTCAGCAGATTATTAGCCTAATGAAAATGATATATCATATAAAGCCAATATAACAAATGGGCAAATTGGCAAAGCAATGGCCATACAGCAGCCTGATCAGCCATCACCCTGGATACAAGCAAGCATAATTTCATAGTGACCTCACTGAAGAATCAAACAATTAGATTTTAAATTCAATTAATTTTAAATTTAGGTTCTATAAAAGAGGTGTCAGTGCGGTGTAATTTTCCACTTAGTCAAGCTCAAGCACATCAGAACCAGATAGAGTAAGCCAGCCTGTACTTTGCCCCAACATACATCAACCCCTAATAACACCAGTGTACATATTTATACCCGCTCTGAACGAGACTGCCAATTTGCTTTGTGTGATTTCTTTGTTCATTTAATGCCATGAGCAGACCCACCCTAGATGTGCACAAACTCTGGCTAAGCAAATCAGCCTTGGTGGCACACTGCCTTTCATTTTAGAATGATAAATTCCAATCTTGTAATTTGAAAAGCTAATGCACCAGAATGCTTTAAGTAAATAATGGCACCTTTTACCAACTAAACTCAGTGCACATGTTCTAGTAGGATTTTGGAAATTTCAACTATAAATGACAAGTGAACCTAAAAGAAAGACAGCATTACAACCACTTCCGATTAGGTTTCATCTTTCTTGGGAGAACTCAATCAGCCAATCACAGAATAACAGCAGCAGTCATAGAAAATGCCCTCTTGGATGAAAAGGAGTGTGTGGATACATCAGGGCAAACGACAACTTTTAACGTGCTGTGAGAAAGCAATGACACTAAAACACTCCAAGGGAAACCAGAAGAGGAGATAAGATATTAAATATCAGGTACTTATAATTGAGATTGTGCACAACACAAAATGTTGACATTTTTAAAAACCTTACCTGTAGAATTTATAAACTAGTACAAGAAATATATAAATTACCAGTTAGCATTGCATATACTGTACACTGGATAGAACACACATCCTTTCCCTGCTTTACTTAGTCACCACATATGAAATCCACCCAGTTCACATTTCAGTGTAAATTGGTATAGAGTATAAGCAACAACAACAAAAAGTCATTTTCCAGACACCAAATACTATTTTCAGTACAAGATGTTGCTGTTTAAAGATGACTCTGCTAAGCCAGAATTTAAGTGCATAATTAAGAAAAAGAATGGTGCTAAAATGTCAATGTTTACAATTTGGTTTTTATTTCTAACAAATATGGATTTAAAAGTAGAGTGCAAACTCCTTCCCAGCTCTCGGGGAAAACAATGTAAAAATTGTTTCATATTTTTAGTAGCATCAAATATTTTACCACATCAGCAGAGTTGTACCATAAAAATTATATGAATTATATTCCTGTTAAAAAATGGTTCTAACTAGATGACATTACTGGGAGAAAGTGTCCCACCCTTAAAATATATTGAAGTTATTGACTACGGGTAATAATATCCACACTTCAGATTAACAGCCACCACCAATTAAATAAAGTACTGTACCCTACAATGCAAAAACAAGATCCAACACAACTTCACTAATGCAGGTGACGGTGGGAGCCCATATATTTTTCCTTTTGTGCACACTTCAAATAAAAATGCATCTATTTACATTTTCTCGTAAGGACATTTAAGGGCACGTTACAGAACTGCTTGCTCCAGTATCCTAAACCCGTGATAATTCTAACTGCCAGTCTCGCCTTACTGCAGATGTTTCAATAGATTGGAGTTAAAGACCGTAAGACACCTAATGATTATTTTTCCAATGGAGTTCAACTATATTTACAGAAATTCAAAGCAAGGATTGTATTCTCTTCAATGAGCAAGTTCACTCAAAATTATGATTTTATAAAATGCGCACAGTAAGTAGCCCAGCTTAAATTCCAAGTAATAGAACGCTAGACTATTTCAACTTCCTGTTTATAGCTCTCAATGGAGCTGTAGCTCAGTTCCTGTGAGGCAATCTGACCACAACTCCTTGGTAGGTTTGCTCAACAGCAGAAAATATATAACTAGGCTCAAAATATTACAGTTTATTTACAAAATGAAGTGAAATCGGTTAGGATACTGTATAATTTCTTCAAGAAAAGAGGCTCTTATATAAGCAAAATGATAACCAAACAGTACTTCAGATCTTTAACATGCAAGTTAATGAAAAAACATTGGGGCTGAACAAAAATGTTTGAAGCATGTCCCTCCTTTGTGTGCGCGACAGGCTGTTACACATGCTGAAATTATTATTCAGGTTTGTAGGCTCAATTTTTCGTCTCATGTTTGAAAATGGTTTGATTTGACAACTGCTTCTGTAAAGAAATCCAGGACTTACATGTCCTTAAACAGAAAAAATAAAATCAGGATCAAAAAACAAGAAAAGGCTATGGCATTGCTTTAACCAAAAAAACAAGTGCACTCACTGTAAAAATAAAATGCATTAGATGGTACATCTAATTTTTTAAGTAGACTTATGTTGATTAAAAGATTGTTAATGCACTGAAACAGGAACAAATCATTTCAAAGCATTTATAAAAAAGTATGAGTACACTTGAATGTAAATGGTCAGTCTGCAAGCAACTTCACTATTTCAATAACTAAGTGGGACTTGAAATTTCTGCAACATTTTATGGTGGTGTTTACTTATCTAAAAATGCTTTGAAATTTAGGGGCCAAGTTTCGGCCTGAGTTGCTCCTATTTTTTTGGAGCAACTGGTTTAGAATGGAGTATCTTAGAAATTGCAATTCTCAGCATTTAGTTTGCTCCAGTTCTAGTCAGTTAGAATAGTTTCAGTTTGGAACAGATTGTTTTTCCAAAAGGGGGCGTGTCCGGCCACTTACACCCGTTTTGAAAGTTTAGGCAGTGAAAACGTACCCCAGACTAACTTAGAATGGAGTAAGTGTAGATTTTTGTACATTCACAAAAACCTTGCCAACACTTAGAAAATCAGGCGGAGGTTACAAATCAGGCATAGGGAATGGCACGGGGGGGGGGGGGGGAAAAGGGAGGTTAAAAGGGAAGTTCACAAACATTAAACACTTCAGTTTTACTAATAAAGAGCCGTCATCAATAATAAATGATGAATACAGCAATAAATCAATCAAAAAAAATTAATAAAAAAAAAATAAAAAAATCAATAAATAAAACATTTTCTACTTACCGACTGCAGCACCGGGAGCCCTCCAACAGCCCCCCTCAGTGTGTGTCTGTCTGGGGGGCAGAGAGCGCGGGGGGGGGGCAGAGAGCGCGGGGGGGGGGCAGAGAGCGCGGGGGGGGCAGAGAGCGCGGGGGGGGCAGAGAGCGCGGGGGGGGCAGAGAGCGCGGGGGGGGGCAGAGAGCGCGGGGGGGGCAGAGAGCGCGGGGGGGGGCAGAGAGCGCGGGGGGGGGCAGAGAGCGCGGGGGGGGGCAGAGAGCGCGGGGGGGGGCAGAGAGCGCGGGGGGGGGCAGAGAGCGCGGGGGGGGGCAGAGAGCGCGGGGGGGGGCAGAGAGCGCGGGGGGGGGCAGAGAGCGCGGGGGGGGCAGAGAGCGCGGGGGGGGGCAGAGAGCGCGGGGGGGGGCAGAGAGCGCGGGGGGGGGCAGAGAGCGCGGGGGGGGCAGAGAGCGCGGGGGGGGGCAGAGAGCGCGGGGGGGGGCAGAGAGCGCGGGGGGGGGCAGAGAGCGCGGGGGGGGGCAGAGAGCGCGGGGGGGGGCAGAGAGCGCGGGGGGGGGCAGAGAGCGCGGGGGGGGGCAGAGAGCGCGGGGGGGGGCAGAGAGCGCGGGGGGGGGCAGAGAGCGCGGGGGGGGGCAGAGAGCGCGGGGGGGGGCAGAGAGCGCGGGGGGGGGCAGAGAGCGCGGGGGGGGGCAGAGAGCGCGGGGGGGGGCAGAGAGCGCGGGGGGGGGCAGAGAGCGCGGGGGGGGGCAGAGAGCGCGGGGGGGGGCAGAGAGCGCGGGGGGGGGCAGAGAGCGCGGGGGGGGGCAGAGAGCGCGGGGGGGGGCAGAGAGCGCGGGGGGGGCAGAGAGCGCGGGGGGGGGCAGAGAGCGCGGGGGGGGGCAGAGAGCGCGGGGGGGGGCAGAGAGCGCGGGGGGGGGCAGAGAGCGCGGGGGGGGGCAGAGAGCGCGGGGGGGGGCAGAGAGCGCGGGGGGGGGCAGAGAGCGCGGGGGGGGGCAGAGAGCGCGGGGGGGGGCAGAGAGCGCGGGGGGGGGCAGAGAGCGCGGGGGGGGGCAGAGAGCGCGGGGGGGGGCAGAGAGCGCGGGGGGGGGCAGAGAGCGCGGGGGGGGGCAGAGAGCGCGGGGGGGGGCAGAGAGCGCGGGGGGGGGCAGAGAGCGCGGGGGGGGGCAGAGAGCGCGGGGGGGGGCAGAGAGCGCGGGGGGGGGCAGAGAGCGCGGGGGGGGGCAGAGAGCGCGGGGGGGGGCAGAGAGCGCGGGGGGGGGCAGAGAGCGCGGGGGGGGGCAGAGAGCGCGGGGGGGGGCAGAGAGCGCGGGGGGGGGCAGAGAGCGCGGGGGGGGGCAGAGAGCGCGGGGGGGGGCAGAGAGCGCGGGGGGGGGCAGAGAGCGCGGGGGGGGGCAGAGAGCGCGGGGGGGGGCAGAGAGCGCGGGGGGGGGCAGAGAGCGCGGGGGGGGGCAGAGAGCGCGGGGGGGGGCAGAGAGCGCGGGGGGGGGCAGAGAGCGCGGGGGGGGCAGAGAGCGCGGGGGGGGGCAGAGAGCGCGGGGGGGGGCAGAGAGCGCGGGGGGGGGCAGAGAGCGCGGGGGGGGGCAGAGAGCGCGGGGGGGGGCAGAGAGCGCGGGGGGGGGCAGAGAGCGCGGGGGGGGGCAGAGAGCGCGGGGGGGGGCAGAGAGCGCGGGGGGGGGCAGAGAGCGCGGGGGGGGGCAGAGAGCGCGGGGGGGCAGAGAGCGCGGGGGGGGCAGAGAGCGCGGGGGGGGGGCAGAGAGCGCGGGGGGGGGCAGAGAGCGCGGGGGGGGCAGAGAGCGCGGGGGGGGGGCAGAGAGCGCGGGGGGGGCAGAGAGCGCGGGGGGGGGCAGAGAGCGCGGGGGGGGCAGAGAGCGCGGGGGGGGCAGAGAGCGCGGGGGGGGGCAGAGAGCGCGGGGGGGGGCAGAGAGCGCGGGGGGGGGCAGAGAGCGCGGGGGGGGGCAGAGAGCGCGGGGGGGGGCAGAGAGCGCGGGGGGGGCAGAGAGCGCGGGGGGGGGCAGAGAGCGCGGGGGGGGCAGAGAGCGCGGGGGGGCAGAGAGCGCGGGGGGGGGCAGAGAGCGCGGGGGGGGGCAGAGAGCGCGGGGGGGGGCAGAGAGCGCGGGGGGGGGGCAGAGAGCGCGGGGGGGCAGAGAGCGCGGGGGGGGCAGAGAGCGCGGGGGGGGGCAGAGAGCGCGGGGGGGGCAGAGAGCGCGGGGGGGGGCAGAGAGCGCGGGGGGGGGCAGAGAGCGCGGGGGGGGCAGAGAGCGCGGGGGGGGCAGAGAGCGCGGGGGGGGGCAGAGAGCGCGGGGGGGGCAGAGAGCGCGGGGGGGGGCAGAGAGCGCGGGGGGGGCAGAGAGCGCGGGGGGGGCAGAGAGCGCGGGGGGGGGCAGAGAGCGCGGGGGGGGGCAGAGAGCGCGGGGGGGGCAGAGAGCGCGGGGGGGCAGAGAGCGCGGGGGGGGCAGAGAGCGCGGGGGGGGCAGAGAGCGCGGGGGGGGGCAGAGAGCGCGGGGGGGGCAGAGAGCGCGGGGGGGGGCAGAGAGCGCGGGGGGGGGCAGAGAGCGCGGGGGGGGGGCAGAGAGCGCGGGGGGGGCAGAGAGCGCGGGGGGGCAGAGAGCGCGGGGGGGGCAGAGAGCGCGGGGGGGGGCAGAGAGCGCGGGGGGGGGCAGAGAGCGCGGGGGGGGCAGAGAGCGCGGGGGGGGGCAGAGAGCGCGGGGGGGGGCAGAGAGCGCGGGGGGGGGCAGAGAGCGCGGGGGGGGGCAGAGAGCGCGGGGGGGGGCAGAGAGCGCGGGGGGGGGCAGAGAGCGCGGGGGGGGGCAGAGAGCGCGGGGGGGGGCAGAGAGCGCGGGGGGGGGCAGAGAGCGCGGGGGGGGGCAGAGAGCGCGGGGGGGGGCAGAGAGCGCGGGGGGGGGGCAGAGAGCGCGGGGGGGGGCAGAGAGCGCGGGGGGGGGCAGAGAGCGCGGGGGGGGGGCAGAGAGCGCGGGGGGGGGCAGAGAGCGCGGGGGGGGGCAGAGAGCGCGGGGGGGGGGCAGAGAGCGCGGGGGGGGGCAGAGAGCGCGGGGGGGGGGCAGAGAGCGCGGGGGGGGGCAGAGAGCGCGGGGGGGGGCAGAGAGCGCGGGGGGGGGGCAGAGAGCGCGGGGGGGGGCAGAGAGCGCGGGGGGGGGGCAGAGAGCGCGGGGGAGGGGGGGCAGGGAGGGGGGGGAGAGGAGAGAGGGGGAGGGGGGGGCAGGGAAAGAGGGGGAGGGAGGGAGAGAGGGGAGAGGGAGGCTGGCCAGGCCCAAGACTTCGGGCGTGACCCGCCCCCAGCACCGGATTTAAAGGTAGTTGGCAGTTGGCCAGGGGTGGGGTCGGGTCGGGTCCGGGGTGGGGGGGGAGCGGGAGTCGAGTCGGGTCGGGTCCGGGGAAGCAGGAGTCGACACGAGTCCGGGGGGGGGGGGGGAGCGGGTCCGGGGGAGCAAGAGTCGAGTCGAGTCCGGGGGGGGGGGGGGGGGGGGAGCAGGAGTCGAGTCGAGTCCAGGGGGGGTCGGGTCGGGAGGAAGCAGGAGCTGGGCGTGGGAGACAGCCTTATCCACGCAGCCCCAATGAGCCCATTCGGCCAGGGCTTGGGGCTGTGTGCTTCGGGCCCCTCCCACAGTTTTGGGCACCTGGAGCTACTGCACATGCGCACCCACTGTAGCGCACCTGTGCAGAGGTCCCGGCACTGTTTTCAGCGCAGGGATCTGGCTCCGCCCCCCCCTACAGCTCGTGCTGCGCTGCACCCAACTCAAGAGGACCTGCAGGGAGCCGGAGAATCGGTAAGTATTTTTTAGGCGCACTTTCTGGCGTGAAAAACGGGCGTCCAGGTCGGGGCTGCGCCGTTCTAGGCGCGGCCCGAAACTTGGGCCATTAGAGTCCAGACACCTTAGTTTTGAAAATGCAGATTAAACATTCTAACGAAAGCTGGTTCAATAAATTAGTCATTAGTTTCCTGGATGGCTTTTTCCCTCTAAACAATTAGAAAATAATTTCCTGATAAATAACCCCTTATTCAATCTAATTAAATAATGTCTTCTAGCTAAAGTTCATTTATCTTCTCACGAAAGCAAAGTGGCAATGAATTGCAAAAACATTTAAGCCTGAACAGATAGAGGAAGTCTTGGGCTGCACTTTTTAATGAAATGTGTCAAAATGTTTAAGACACATGGCAGGCATGTCAAAAATAGAACTGTTCAAGAAAAGATATTTTCTTTATAAACTTGTAAAGTAATAGTAACCCAGAGATATGTGTATTTTAATACATTGCTTGCTGGGAACTACTGCTCAGGTTACAAAAATTGAGCGCCTGTACTCTGTTTAATGCCGACACTCTGTTTAATGCCGACACAGACTGCAGCCCTCCAGAACCAAAATGGTAAACAAGATAGTGGTGCTGCTGCCCAGAGGTGTTTCCAAGGGTGTCTCCTGGCAGTAACAGCAACGGGATTAGTCCCGTCAGAGGTTGAGGCAGCCTTGTTCCAGGGCACCAGAAGGCTAAGCAGATCAATCCACTTATACAGGCCAATAAAGCTATTCTGCTCTCTCTCGTCCACCTGGACTTTGGGAAAGGTAGTGGCCAGTTTGTGTATACCAACTGCTTGTATGACTTCCAGCTACTGTGGAGTTCTCTTTGCAATGTGAATGGGACAGTTTAGTGAGCATCCAGAACTTAAGGTACTGTGAGCCGTTCATCGACATAAACTGATTATTAGCGCAGAAAAACCTTGGGTACATAGGAACATAGGAAATAGGAGCAGGAGTAGGCCATTTGGCCCCTCGAGCCTACTCTGCCATTCTATAAGATCATGGCTGATCTGATCTTGGACTCAGCTCCACTTCCCTGCCTGTTCCCCATAACCTTTCATTCCCATATCTTTCAAAAATCTGTCCATCTCTACCTTAAATATATTCAATGACCCAGCCTCCAAAGCTCTCTGGGGTAGAGAATTCCACAGATTTACAACCCTCACAAGAAATTCCTCCTCATCTCAGTTCTAAATGGGCGACCCCTTATACTTGGGAGCCTCTATCAACAAAAGCAGACATTGATGCAGAGATTCAACACCGCCTCCAGTGCGCCAGTGCAGCCTTCGACCGCCTAAGGAAAAGAGTGTTCGAAGACCAGGCCCTCAAATCCACCACCAAGCTCATTCTACAGGGCTGTAGCAAGATCCTACAAATCCCCTGGGAGGATAGACGCACCAACATTAGCGTCCCCAACCAGACCAACATCCCCAGCATCGAAGCATTGACCACACTTGATCAGCTCCGCTGGGCAGGCCACATAGTTCGCATGCCAGACACGAGACTCCCAAAGCAAGCGCCCTACTCAGAACTCGTTCACGGCAAACGAGTCAAAGGTGGGCAGTGGAAATGTTATAAGGACACCCTCAAAGCCTCCCTGATAAAGTGCAACATCCCCACTGACACCTGGGAGACCCTGGCCAAAGACCGCCCTAAGTGGAGGAAACGCATCCGGGAGGGCGCTGAGCACCTCGAGTCTCGTCGCCAAGAGCGTGCAGAAATCAAGCGCAGGCAGCGGAAAGAGCGTGCAGCAAACCAGTCCCACCCGTCCCTTCCCTCAACGACTATCTGCCCCACCTGTGACAGAGACTGTGGTTTTCATTTTAGACTGTGCAGCCACCTAAGAACTCATGTGAAGAGTGGAAGCAAGTCTTCCTCGATTCCGAGGGACTGCCTATGGTGATGACTTGCTGGATCTGCATACTAACTTTGTGTTCTATGCACAAGGACCCCCAGGTCCCTCTGTACTGCAACATTTTGTAATCTTCTCCCATTTAAATAGTTTGCTTTTTTATTTTTCCTGCCAAAGTAGATAACCTCTCACTTTCCCATATTATACTCCATCTGCCAAATGTTTGCCCACTCACTTAGCCTGTCTATATTCCTTTGCAGATTCTGTGTGTCCTCCTCGCAACTTGCTTTCCCACCCATCTTTGTATCATCAGCAAATTTGGTTACATTACACTCGGTCCCTTCATCCAAGTCATTAATATAGATTGTAAATAGTTGATGCCCCAGCACTGATCCCTGTGGTACCGCACGAGTTACCGTTTGCCAACCGGAAAATGATCCATTTATCCCGACTCTGTTTTCTGTTAGTTAGCCAGTCCGCTATCCATGCTAATATATTACCCCCAACCCTGTGACCTTTTATCTTGTGCAGTAACCTTTTACATGGTACCTTATCGAATGCCTTCTGCAAATCCAAATACACCACATCCACTGGTTCCCCTTTATCCACCCTGCTCGTTACATCCTCAAAGAACTTCAGCAAATTTGCCAAACATGATTTCTCTTTCATAAAACCATGCTGGCTCTGCTTGACCGTATTATGGTTTTTCAAATGTTCTGCTACTGCTTCCTTAATAATGGACTCCAGCATTTTCCCAACAACAGATGTTAGGTTAACTCGTCTATTGTTTCCTGCTTTCTGTCTGCCTCCTTTTTTAAATGGGGTGTTACATTTGCGGTTTTCCAATCAGCTAGGACCTCTCCAGAATCCAGGGAACTTGGTAGATTACAACCAATGCATCCACTAGCGCTGCAGTCACTTCTTTTAAGGCCCTGGGATGCAAGCCATAGGTCCAGGGGACTTGTCCACCTTTAGTCCCATTATTTTGCCGAGTACTTTTTCTTTAGTGATGGTGATTGTTTTAAGTTCGTCCCTCCCTTTAGCCCTTTGATTATCCATTATAGGGATATAGGGATATTTTTAGTGCCTTCTACCTTGAAGATATACAAAATATTTCTTCAAAGTCTCTGCCATTTCCCCGTTCCCCATTATTAATTCCAGTCTCATCCTCTAAGGGACCAACGTTTACTTTAGCTACTCTCTTCCTTTTTATATACCTGTAGATGCTCTTACTATCTGTTTTTATATTTCTTGCTAGTTTACTCTCATAATCTATCTTCCCTCTCCATTATATTTTTTAGTCATCCTTTGCTGGTTTTTAAAAACTTCAAGGCAGTTTGAAATAACTTGCATACTTACACTCTGCAGTCTTCCTGGCAGTTAAATTACTGAACACATACACAGCAATAGAAGACTTGTTTGAAAATTTTGAGTTGGTGGGTGGCAAAAGGAGACTAAAACGTCACGTAAAACGAACCATCATTCAGCAACTAAAAATAGGAATGCACAGAAATTGGATAAGACGATACTGAAATTCTACAAGGATCACTAGTTACAGTTACAGAAGGCATTATTAAAGTACAGATCTTTCAGTCTAGTTTTGTCCTTCTTTGTGGACAACTGTTGAAGCTTGTTTAGACTGAAGGATTACAATACACCATTCTTTAGGATGAGGATTTCCCCAATTTTCTACCCTCTTTCTGGAGGTTCCAAATCTTGCAGATACTACAACCTTACCTGCTGCTCTCCGACAAGTCACCATTCTTTATGCATATTCTTAGATAGTAAGGAACCTTATTCCTCTCTAAATGATGAAATTAAAATTCGCCACCACATGGAGCGGTTGAGGCGACTAACACAGATGCATTTGTATATATACACTCGGGAGAAATGAATAGAAGGATATGTTGATAGGGCAAGATGAAATAAGGTGGGAGGAGGTGTGTGTGGAGCATAAGCACTGGCATAGGGCAACGGCAATTTTGCTGAGCGGAGATGGGATTTGACCACAGTGGACTGGAAACGGTTACTTGATGCTAAAATCAGTATCAGAGCAGTGCAAGGCATTCAAGGAGGAGATCCTGAGGGTACAGAGCAAGTATGTTCCCTTAAAAAAAGGGTGGGACTAACAAATCTAGAAGCCCCTGGATTCAAGGGACATACAGGGTAAGAAAGAAAAAAATGGAAGCTTATGGCAGATACTGAAAACTCAACACTGCAGAAACTCTAGAAGTATAAGTAGTGCAGGGGGTACAATTAAAAAAGATATCAGGAAAGCAAAGAGAGAGCATGAAAGAATATTGGCAAGTAAAATCAGAGAAAACCCAAAGATGTTTTATAAATACATTAAGAGCAAGAGGATAACTAGAGAAAGAGTGGGGCCTATTAGAGACCATAAAGTAAATGTGTGTGTGGAGGTGGAAGTCGTGGGTAGGATTCTTAATGAATACTTTACATCTGTTTTCACAAAAGAGAGGGGTGAAGTAGACTTTGCAATGAGGGCGGAGGTGAGAGAAATATTAGACGAGATAAACAGAGAAGTATTATTAAGAGGCTTCGCAGCTTTGAAAGTGGATAAATCCCCAGGTCTGGATGAAATGTATCCCAGGCAGTTGAGAAGCAAAAGAGGAAATAGCAGAGGCTCTGAGCATCATTTTCCAATGAGGTGTGGTGTCAGAGGACTGCTAATGTGGTACCTTTGTTTAAAAAGGGAGAAAGGGATAGATCAGTCAGCCTAACCTCAGTGGTGGGAAAATTATTGGAAAAAATCCTGAGGGACAGGATAAAGCTTCATTTGGAAAGTTATGGATTCATCAAGGACAGTCAGCATGGATTTATCAAGGAAGGTCGTGTCTGACTAACTTGACTGAATTTTTCGAGGAGGGTCCATGAGGACAGTGCATTTGATGTAGTGTATATGGATTTTAGCAAAGCTTTTGATAAGGTCCCACATGGCAGACTAGTCACGAAAGTAATAGCCCATGGGATCGAGGACAAAGTGGCAAGTTGGATCCAAAATTGGCTCGGAGGCAGGAAGCAAAAAGTAATGGTTGATGGGTGTTTTTGTGACGGGAAGGCTATTTCCAGTGGGGTTCCGCAGGGCTCAGTGCCGAGTCCCTTGCTTTTTGTGGTATATATCATTGACTTGGACTTAAAGGTTGGGGGTATGATTAAGAAGTCTGCAGATGACACGAAAATAGGCTGTGTGGTGATAATGAAGGCGGCGGCTACGGATTGCAGGAAGATATCAATGTACTGGTCAGGTGGGCAGAACAGTGGCAAATGGAATTCAACCTGAATATGTGAGAGGAAATGCATTTGGGGCTGTCTAACAAGGCAAGGGAATATACATTAAATGGTACGAGACACTGAAAAGTATAGAGGAACAAAGGGACCTTGGAGTGCAGGTAGACAGATCCCTGAAGGTAGCAGGCAAGGTAGATAAGGTGGTTAAGGCACGTGGAATACTTGCCTTTATTAGTCGAGGCATGGAATACAACAGCAAGGAGGTTATGCTTGAACTGTATTAAACACTGGTTGGGCTGCAGCTGGAGTACTGTATGCAGTTCTGGTCACCACATTACAGGAAAAATGTGATTGCACTGGAAAAGGTGCAGAGGAGATTTACAAGAATGTTGCCTGGACTGGAGAATTTTAGCTATGAGGAAAGATTGGAGATGCTGGGTCTGTTTTCTTTCGAACAGAGGAGGCTAAGGGTTGACCTAATTGAGGTGTATAAAATTATGAGCAGCCTGGATAGAGTGGATAGGAAGGACCGGTTTCCCTTGGCAGAGGGGTCAACAACCAGGGGGCATAGATTTAAAGTAATTGGGGTGAGGTTTAGAGGAGATATGAGGGAAAATTTCTTCACCCAGAGAGCGGTGGCGGTCTGGAACTCACTGCCTGAAAGGAACCCTCACCACATTTAAAAGATACTTGGATGTGCACTTAAGTGTCGAACCTACAGGGCTGCAGACCAAGAGCTGGAAAGTGGATTAGACTGGATAGCTCTTGGTCGGCCACGATGGGCCGAAATGGCCTTCTTCCGTGCTGTAAATTTCTATGATTCTTCTATAATTGTATAGCCCTGCTGGGCCAAATGGCCTTTTTCTGTGCTAAAGAGAATTTTCTCTTGAATTCCTTATTGGGTTTTAAGTGAATATCTTATAGCGGGTAGGGAAGTGGAGCAGAGTCCATGATCAGATAAGCCATGATCTTATTAAATGGCGGAGCAGGCTCAAGGGGCCAAATGCTCCTATTTCTAATGTTCTTATGTTCATATAAACAACCTTCCCATTAATTTATTTTTGAATGCGCCATTCAAATTTCCACACGTGCAGTTTATCCATTGAAAAGTCACCTGCATGGGACCTCCTGACCCGCTGCACATCAACAGGAACATTGCTTATGGCCCCTAGTTTTGGATTCCCCACAAGTGGAAACATCCTCCCTACATCTACCCTATCAAACCCCATAAATTTAAAGACCGCTATCAGGTCACACCTTAGTCTTGTCTTTTCTAGAGAAAATAACACCAATCTGTTGAGTCTCTTCGGATAGTTGTACCCGCAGTTCAGGTATCACCCTTGTAAATCTTTTTTTGCATGTTCTTCAGTGCTCCTATATCCTATTTGTCATATGGAGCCCAAAACCGTGCACAGTACTCTGGTTACGCCAAATTTCAATACAAGTTTAACGTAATTTCTCTGCTTTTGAATTCTATTCCTCTAGAAATGAACCCCAATATTTTGTTTGCACTTTTTATGGTACTGTTAATCTGCATTGCTACTTTTAATCATCTGCGAATCTGTACCCCTAGATCCCTTTGCACCTCTACCCCGTTTAAGACTCTTATTTTCCAAGGTGGCCTCCTTAATCCTCCTACCAAAATGCACCACCTCACATTTATCTGTATTGAAATTAATTTTCCATTTACATGCCCATTCTGCAAGTTTGTTAATGTCATCTTGTATTTTGTCAGTCTTCGTCAGTATTAAAATTATACCCCCCCACCTTAATTTTGTGTTATACGAACATTTTGATATTGTACTTCTGATTCTAGAGTCCAAATCATTTATATAAGTGGAGAACAACAGTGGTCCCAGCACCAATCCCTGTGCAACACCATTTCCTACCTCCTGTCAGTCTGATTAAATACCTTTAACCCCTACTTTCCATTTGCTATTTTGTTGCAAGCATTCTGCTACTTGTCCCCAGACTCCACATGCTCTGACCGTAGTCATGAATCTACCATGGAGAACTTGAAGTTTATAACACAAAAAAACAACTGAATTATCAAGGACAGCCTCGGCTGTCTGAAATGAGTAGGATGAAAGCATTTCCAACTTCCAAACTTAAATAATGCAACCACTCCACAACATTAGACTAATCAATCAAATGTGTGATGTTAAAGTGATGCTGGTTTGCAATGTTGAAGATATTGCCAGATGCATTCTCAGTAGATCTTTGAGCAGTTCTGCAATACAATGCATTATTAAAAGATGATACTTCACAGGCAGACGTTTCTGACAAGACTGCTGTAACCAGTTTCTCAAAATGTTTTCACATAGAGCAAATGGCTGCAGCCATCATGGTATAGCAACACAAATGTTTGCAACGACTAAATAAATAATAGCACTCTAAATACCCAATTATACAGGGGATAAATTAATCTCTAAACAAAGGAATTCAGCAGTTATTGATTCTATGCTGGGAGTAACAAACTCTTGGGTGTTCCTTCATTTCAAGTTTTCCTTCATTTAATTATGTGAAGCATTTTCTGTTTGTTACACACCATGGTTAATCAGTAAGTGCAGAAATGAACTATGTTTTATCATCTCGTGATTACGTTTTTATTGAGAATGCTGTTTGCACACTTGTCCCTCACTAGTACATACTCAAGCTTGCAAAACTAAAATTAACTGAGGGCTCAATTTTCCCCAGTGATTTGCACTGTTTTTTTGGAGCAGGCCTCTTTTTTTGGCATGTTAAAAAACCAGTTTCCCAGATCAATTTACACCAGCGTAACTCAGTTAATTACAATTTTTTTTAGGAACTTTTTTTTTCAGCCAAAGGAGGCGTAACCTGCCACCCTGCCAATTCTGGCCATTTAGGGAAGTTTGGGCAGCTGAGTTACTCCAGTTCTTTTTAGGCCAGTGTATGTGGCCTCTACAGAAAAACCTTCTCGAAAATCGGCACAGGTAAGGAAATGGCGCGGGTAAGTGCAGCAGATGCCTATACAGCAGCAGCAGGAGCAGTAAGATAGGGGGAGGGGGAAGCCTTTCGGGTATAGTTAGTGTGATATCTTCACAGAGCACAGCACACACAGCTGCTAACATGGCAGGCAGCTCTCTCGGAAGCTTCCGGAATCTGCCTGGTTCTGTTTATTATTAACTCTGCAGTTGCAGTACACAATACGTCTACATCCACAGTGTGGAGCTACAAACATTACAAGCTTACAGACATTACACTTCTCCCTCCTTAATGAAGAAGTTATTATAACAAACCTCATACATAACTTTAATGTTTATACATAACACAGGATATAAACTTTTTTTTCCATGTTTACAAATGTAACTTTACCACTTGTTTTCTGTTTCAAAGAGGATACCTTCGCTCTCGAACAGAACCTTCCAAACATGGTGTCGAATCGAAACTCATTCGAGGTTCATCCTGAGGAACGTTTTCCTCCACGGAATTTCCTTGATTTTCATTTGAACTCACTAACGTCAGGCTCTTTGTTTTCCTGACTCGGACTTTCATTTTGATTATCTCCTGGATTTGCTTCCAGTACATTGGATTTAGGATTTGCTACTGGTGTATCAAAACTATCTGATCAGTCAGAAATAATTGAATCATTCCCACCTTCAACTCCTTCCATGTCTGTAGGTAATATATGATCAATATGAACAAACCTAACCTGTCCATTATCAAACATCTTTACCAAATATGTGCAAGGACCACATATCTTCACCATTCTTCCTGGTAACCACTTTAACCATTTATGGTGTTGGTTCTTCACTCTCAACTTCTGGTTTAATTTCACACATCTCTCTTTTACTCTACCTCTATCATGATTCTTTCTGTCTTAATTGTGTCTCTTCTACGGACTGTGCCAAATTTGGTTTTAACAACGAGAATCTGGTTCGTGGCTGTTGTTTGAGAAACAACTCTGCTGGTGTTCTATCTGTAGTTGTAGGAGTGGTATTTCGATAGGTAATCAAAAAATTAGCCAATTTGTGATCCAATGACAACTGTCGTTTCCTTGGATTTGGATCTAACATTTGTTTCATGAGGGCACATTTTACAATTTGTACAGTGCGCTCTGCTGCACCATTCGAAGCAGGATGGTATGTTTCACACCATTTTTGCTCGTGAATTGTGCAAATTCTTCTGAACGAAATTGTGGTCCATTATCCGAAACAATTTCTTCAGGGAGGCCAAATGAAGAAAATAATTTTCGCAAAATGTCCAATGTTTTACTTGTTATTTTCCACATTGGAAACACCTCAACCCATTTCGAATGGCTATCAATCACAATGAACAAATGTTGTCCTTCTAACTCAGCAAAATGAATATGTACCCTTTGTTACACCCTGGGAGGCTATTTCCATGGCTGTAATGGTACTGGTGGTGGTTGCTTGCTTACCGATTGACATGTCGTACACTGACTCACGATGTACTCTATATCTTTATCAAGACCTGGTCACCATAAATAACTGCGTGCAAAACTCTTGTCAAGCACATTCCCAGGTGCTGGTCATGGAGGTCTCCTAATAATTTGGACCTGAATTTATTTGGTATAACCACTCTTGCACCCTACATGATACAATCTTTATCAACTGATAATTCATTCCTACGAATGAAGAATGGATGTGTATCTTTATCTGTTATCTGGTTTGGCCATCCATTTGCAATATACTCATACACCTTTGACATCACTGGGTCATGTTTCGTTGCTCTACCAATCTCTTCAGCTGTGATTGGCAGTTCATCAATGTATGAAAAATAAAACACTTCTTCCCTATCGGGTGTAACTTGTGATGGGGAAGGCAATCTAGACATTGCATCAGCGTTACTGTGATCAGCTGATCGTCTGTATTCAATATCATATGTATATACTGACAAAATCAAAGCCCATCTCTGCATTCGGGCTGCAGCTAATGTTGGAACTGGGGACTTTGGATGGAGAATTGCTGTTAGGGGCTTATGATCCATAACGATGGTAAACTTACCACCATACAAATATTTGTGAAACTTCTTGACCCCAAAAATTAATGCCAAAGCTTCCCTTTCAATTTGCGCATAATTACTGGCACTGAGAGTGCGTGAAGCAAAAGCAATTGGTCTCCTCGCCACTACATGATACATTGCCCCAACTCCATAAGGAGAGGCATCACATGCTAGCTTAATCTCCTTAGATATGTCATAGTGAACTAACATGGTGCATTCTACCAATTTGCTTTTACACTCCTTGAATGCTGTATCGCATTCTTTTGACCACTTCCAATGGAGCTGTTTTTTCAATAGTTCATTCAGTAGATGTAATACTGTATTCAAATTTGGTAGGAATTTCCCATAATAGTTCAAAAGACCCAAGAATGAACGAAGTTCAGTGACATTCCTGGGAGTGGGTGCATTTCCAATTGCATCCAATTTTTCCATGGTTGGATGTTTGTTTACTCTGTACCCCAAGTACTCCACTGAGTTTTTAAATAACTCACATTTACGAGCAGATACTCGTACTCTGTGCTTTTCTAGCCGTTTGAGGACTTCATTCAAAATGTTATTATGAATTTGCCTATCTGGTGCTGAAATTAGTATGTCATCCAAATAACATACTACCCCTTCAATACCTTGCAAAATCTGGTTCATCATCCCTTGGAATATGGCAGGGGCGGAAGACACTCCAAACTGTAGCCTATTAAATTGATATAGGCCGAGATGAGTATTTATAGTCAAGCATGACTTGGACTCCTCATCTCGTTCAAGCTGTAAGTAGGCATTCGTAAGATCCAGTTTTGAGAAGATCTAGCCACCTGTCAGTGTTGTGAACAAATCTTCTATATTCGGCAACGTATTGGGGATATTACCCTCTAGAACCTGGTTTATGGTTACTTTATAAGCACCACACAATCTTACCTTACCATCGGACTTAGGTACAACAACAATGGGTGCAGTCCAATTACATCGATCTATCTTACAAATAATGTTCTCAGTCTCTAGTCTTTTGAGTTCTTGCTCAACTTTCTCCTGGAGTGCATATGGTACGGAAAGTGGCTTGTAGTAAACCGATCTAGCGTCCTTCTGAATCCTGACGCCTTGGATCGGACTGCCCAATTCGCAGAACAGCTTCGGATACTTCTTGATAACCTCAGCCATTGATGAAAATCTCGCTTCCACACAGAACATCTTATTCCAATCCAGCTTCAGTGCGCTCAACCAATTTCTTCCTCGTAAGGCAGACTTGTCTCCTTTCACATTAGAGGTAAGTTCTGAAATTGATCTTTATATTTCACCGGTACGGTGATACGACCTACCACAGGAATTTTCTCTCCGAGTAGGCTCGCAGCTCTATCTTGGATTTCTCCAGTTGAAAATCACGCAATTTGTCACGATATAGTGACTCCGGTACTACACTCATGGATGCACCCATGTCAATTTCCATTGGTATCTTGAATCCCGCAACATCTATATGGATTTTGATGCTTTCCGAATCGCTGTCCGTTAACCTTGTGCTCCGGATGACATGTAACTCTAACATCTCCTCGTCCTGTTGTTGTTCTTCCATGCTATGTAGTCTCTTGGGATTTCTACTCATAGCTTTGAACGCTGGACTCAAAGCTTTAAAAACTGGTTTACCCTTCAGCCGGCATGCCTTCGCAAGATGCCAAGTCTTTCTGGAGAAACAATCTGCTCAAAGTTGTCCATACGTGAAGGCAATATGTTGTCCCAGGCACCTATAGCACGACTTCGACGCTCTGTTAGAATTTCCAGTTTCTGAGACTTTGGGCCCCCACCGTCTTTTACTTTGAACCTGCAGGTGATTGACCTTGGTTGACTGACAACCGTAATCATTATTTAATTCTCGGGAATATTGTTCGGCCAGGCCCATCAACCTTGCTGTCTGACAGGCAATCTCAAAAGTCAAGTCATCCGTCGTCAATAACTTCCTTCTGATCGCATCATTTTTCACCCCATAAACAAAACGATCCCGTAATGCTCGATTTTGAAAGTTTCCAAAATTATAGTGCATCGATAGCTTTTTTAATGCTACGATGTAATCACTGATACTTACATGAGCCTTTTGATTCCGAATCCCGAAACGATAGCTTTCAGCAATTTCTAATGGTTTGGGGTTATAATGCTGCTCCAGCTTCGTTAAAATCTCTTTAAGCGTTGTGTCCTTTGGCTCGTCAGGCACAAGCAGATCTACAAGGGTTTCACACAATGTCGGACCCGCCTCCGATAAGAAGATCGCTTTCTTACGTTCCAACACAGCCCGGTTCTGGACTGCATTGTCTGGAACTTCGATTATGTTATTTGCAGTGAAATACATTTCTAGCCGATCCACATACGCTTTAAAACGTTCTCGGTCGTGTCTATAAATGTCCGATTACACCTGTCATTTTAATCTCTAGCAGTTCACACCGTGTGCTGTATTTTACCTCGGATTTTTGTAGCTTTTTCCAAAGACAGAAACTTTCAAAGTCTCTGTCGGCTGGCTGAATCCTTCATCAACAAAATTTAAGCTTTAAATCATCTGAAAAATCCCATCTCATCACCAAATGTGGTATCTTCACAGAGCACAGCACACAGCTCTCTCGGAAGCCTCCAGAATCTGCCTGGTTCTGTTTATTATTAACTCTGCAGTTGCAGTACACAATATGTCCACATCCACAGTGTGGAGCTACAAACATTACAAGCTTACAGACATTAGTTAAATACAGGGACTGTGAAGGAGGCCATTTGGCCTGGGATAGGGATAGGGACAGGGGAGCGGACCGGGAGACCACTCGGCCAGGGCTAGGGGCGGGGGAGCGGACTGGGAGGCCATTCGGCCAGGGCTAGGGGTGGGACTGGCAAGCCACTCAGGGCTAGGGGCGGACTGGCAAGCCACTCAGGGCTAGGGGCGGGCGGGCGGGGGAAGCAGATCGGCAAGGCACTCGGGGCTACGGGCGGGCGGGGGAGCGGGGGCAGGAGGCCACTCGGCCAGGGCTAGAGGCGGGGGAGCGGACCGACAAGCCACGGAGCTAGGGGCGGGGGAAGCAGATCGGCAAGTCACTCAGGGCCGGGGCTGGCGGGGGAAGCAGACCAGCAAGCCACTCAGGGCCAGGGGCAGGCGGGGGAAGCAGACTGGCAAGCCACTGGCGGGCGGACCGGGAGGCCCTTCTGCCTGGAATAGGGATAGGGACGGGGATCGGCACCAGCATTGAGGGGGGGGAGGGGGGGGGGGGGGGAACTCTTTAATAATTGGAGGTAAGTTGCTGCAATATATTTTAGTGTGTTGGGAGCTGGCTGTATGTTTCACTTTGCAGTCTCAGCCCGCATTGTGTCCCTGGTTACCATGGCAACCCGATCTTTTTGGTGCAGATCAAGGCTTCACCCCCAAAACTAAAGGACAGATTAGGCTGCACCAAAATGAAGAAATCAAACGGGGAAACTTGGAACATTTTTTTTTTGTTGTACTTGGACCCCCCAAAGAATCGGGCATAACTCAAGTTTGCCAAAAAAAGCACTTTGGGGCAAATTGAGTCCATAACCTGTAAACATATCGCCTCAGAGAGGAAAAAATACAAGAAACCCTTGAGGATGCTAAATCGACAGCTAGGGGTTCATCTTTTTTCTACAAATTCAATAAATGTTAGCTTAATAGCTTTCAAATATAGGAATTACCCAGTGCTTTTGTAAACGTGGCACTTAAATTTATAAATAGAAAATTTAAACGAAGTACAAGTTGTAAATAATAGTCTACAGCTTCAGTTCAAGATCTATCACACTGCACATGTGCACAATTTCCTTTTGATCAAAACTGCATTTTCTTAAACCGATGAAACATATGCCAATAATGAACTTGAGCTGTCTTACAAACAATGCATTATAATCCTTATTTGCATGTGGCAACCTATACAAGCCCTGGGTGTATTTGATGATAATTAAAAGATCTGCGTGCTTTTGTAATGCTATACTGAAGGATGAAATGCATGTAAGAATTGAAGAATGAAAAACAAAGTGAAATATAAATAGCACAGTATTTGCATCTCATAATTAAATGAGAGTTTAAATTTAAATGTATGTAAAAACACAAAAACAAACGTAAAGTATGGATCCAATTACAGAATTTTTATGTGGTATGAATTCGCAATATACAACAATGAATATCAAGCTATTTCTGCAAACTACATTTTTACCAGACAAACGAGTCATTCTGTACACAATGCACATAGGCAGATGTTTTCCTTACAAGCCATGGATAAATACAGAGAATAAGACAAGATAAAAACCGGTTTTAATCCTTCCTTCATGGCACAAAAATTCCTTTGACAATTTCCACTATGAGCAAGGACAATTAATCTGTAATATTTTGACAAGCTAGCAAGACAAAGTGAATGAAGGATGTTGCAACATAACATCGATCAACATAATAGATGTGAAGTGATATTAAATTAAGCTGCAAAGCCTTACCTTTTGAGATCAGTAAAATGGTTAACAGACTAGCTTTGAAGTCAAGTTACACACCAATGATTTTACATCTGTGATCTTTACTTTTTTTAGTTTCATCATATCCATCTGTAATTTTAGTTTTTTTTTCAAGCTTTAAGGATACATAAATTAACCAAGCACAAAATTGATATGCAACTGCTTTAAAATGCTCACACCAGTCATAGGTCCCACACAATGGATTATGCAAATTTAAAATTTCTCTTCCTTCAACCCTCAATACATGACCACTAGCACAACTCTCCAAAGCTGCAATATAGGTTTATCAAGTTTAAATACATCTAAATATTACACTCCCACATTTAGTTTTACTGATAAACAAGAGTATTGCAAAATTTAAATGTTCCACTTTTGGCACCTATTGTTCACATCAAACAGTCCTAAACTCAGGGACATATGTGAAGTAAAGCTGTGTTTTCATTGTCACAACAATGTGCCTCAACAGTGCTCACAAGAGCATTCCACTGCTACACTAGCATAGAATTTACAACTTCCATTTTCTATTCCGATCATTGTTATAGCCTTGGTGTTATGGGTAGTTTTAATGTTCGGTCTCATGTCCACTAGGAACTCGATCTAAATTGCCCAAATTCATTTCACTTCCATCCTGTCAGCCTGGAATTGATTCAAACCCAAGTCCCAGAGAAGAACACTTTAACCAATTGCAGCATTCTAGTGAAAAAATATTGTAACAATAATAATACAATTTGGAATACCAGAGGTTTGTTGCACACTTTAAAAGCTTCTGCAAGGATAAATGCCTCACTCAGCCTGCACTGTGTGCACCAGAGCCATTTAATGTTTCATACCCTCCTGAATTCTACATGTCACTTAACTTGATAACAACCTGCCATTATAATAGACAACCTTACCAATGGTTGCATTTTCAAACTGAGTTGTACCAATGTTCAAAGCATGACCTTATGATCGTGTAACATAAAATCAGTAATATTCTTTGTCCTACATCATAATCCCACTACTTGAGTACAGCACTGGAAACATCAGTCCACTGAATTGCACAATAGTGAGAAAACGAATTTAAAAAATAAATGCACACACATTATAACCAAGGAGGCATCTTTAACTAAATTGAAGGTGGTAATCTAATCTTACAGTTCCAATGATGTTCAGAATATACTGAAGATTCATTCAATTTATTACATCGCCTGAACCACTCAATTAAATTACAGCTGTCTAGTTCAATTTGAGGTATCCATTATCATCTATCATCTATAATATCGCAAGAATTTTTTTTCTCATTCACCTGCGAACCAACATCCAAATCGGCAATCTACTAGTGACCAAGAACTTACTAGGTACTGGACAAAACTACAGAAGCGGGGTTTTTGGGGGGGGGGGGGGGGGGGGGAAATGGACACGTTTCAAAACAAATGAAAAGGGTAATGAAGATTATGGAATTCTTATGGATAGAACAGCTGGAAAAATTGAGTCACGTCATTAGAGAACTGGACATGGTGATAAAAGCCATCACGTTGTTTAATGCCAGTTACAGCAGGCACTGAAAATAGAATGGAGGAGGTGGAAGGGTTTCTGCCCTCGAGTTTTAAAATGCAACAATGCGATAACAAAATAATGAAGTCCTGCTGGGGAAAATAAATGATCAAGAATCAGTGTCACCAGAAAAACATTCAAGTCTCAGAGATCTGCCAATGAAACAGTGGAGAATGTATGATCAGTACACATGTAGATGAAGAGTAGCAGGCCAGCTGGATAAGGTGGTTAAGAAGGCATATGGAATACTTGCCTTCCTCAGTCGAGGCATAGAATACAAGAGCAGGGAGGTTATGCTTGAACTGTATAAAACACTGGTTAGGCTGCAGCTGGAGTACTGTGTGCAGTACTTTTTTGGCGTGGAAGCAAGTCATCCTCGTTTTGAGGAATTGTCTATGATGATATGAAGAAAAGGAGGGGGGGGGGGGGCAAGGGTAGATCTTTGAGGAATTCCAGAGGTAACGGTGCAGGAGCACAAAAAAAAGGACACACTTATTTGTACTGCTAAAATAGCCAATATGCTCTGCCCTTTGTTTCTGATTGGTCCCCTTGGAGAATAAGCCATACCCCGAAGTTTCACAGGAATGTGTCACTGGAACCGCCCATCCCAAGGTCTCACTGACTTTGCAAATTGTAATTCGGTCTACTTTGACTTCCTGAAGCAACAGAGGACAGCGCTCCCCAGAAGACGGCAAGGGCCAGCCAAAGCCCTGTACCCCAGTCCAAGTGCATGCCTGCCCCAGCCGAAGTGCCTTATTCCAGTCCAAGTACATCCCTCCCCCAGCCAAGAGCCTCCCCCTCCAGTCCAAGTGTATACCTCCCCCCCCCCCCACTCCCCAGCCTCTCTTTCCCCCCCCCCCAATCCTCCAGCCTCTCTTCCCCCACCCCCACTCCCCCAGCCTCTCTCTCTCTCCTCCCCCCCCACTCCCCCAGCCTCTCTCTCTCTCTCCCCCCCCACTCCCCCAGTCTCTCTTCCACTCCCCCAGCCTCTCTTCCCTCCCCCCCCACTCCCCCAGCCTCTCTCTCCCCCCCCCACTCCCCCAGCCTCTCTCCCCCCCCCCCACTCCCCCAGCCTCTTCCCCCCCCCCACTCCCCCAGCCTCTCCCCCCCCCCCACTCCCCCAGCCTCTTCCCCCCCCCCACTCCCCCAGCCTCTTCCCCCCCCCACTCCCCCAGCCTCTTCCCCCCCCCCACTCCCCCAGCCTCTTCCCCCCCCCCACTCCCCCAGCCTCTTCCCCCCCCCACTCCCCCAGCCTCTCTCTCCCCCCCCCACTCCCCCAGCCTCTCTCTCCCCCCCCCCACTCCCCCAGTCTCTCTCTCCCCCCCCACTCCCCCAGCCTCTCCCCCCCCCCCCCACTCCCCCAGCCTCTCTTTCCCTTCCCCCCACCCCACCCCCCCCCGCCGACTATGAGGACAGATTGGATAGGTTGGGTTTGTTCTCAATGAAACAGAGGAGGTTGAGAGGAGACCTCATTGAGGTGCACAAAATATTGAGGGGCCTGGACATAGTGAATAGTACGGGTCCATTTCCATTGGTGGAGGGGTCTATTACGAGGGGGCTTAGTTTTAAGGTGGTTGGTGGAAGGTTTAGAGGGGATTTGAGGGGGGCTTCTTTTTACGCAGAGGATTGTGGGGATCTGGAACTCGTTGCCTGGAAGAGTGGTGGATGCAGAAACCCTCACCGCTTTTAAGAGATGGTTGGATGGGCACTTAAAGTGCCGTAACCTGCAGGGTTACGGACCTAGAGCTAGTAATTGGGATTCGACTGGATAACCTCTTGTTCGCCGGCGCAGATATAATGGTAAGTACTGCAGGGAATCGAATACGGCCAGGGTGATCTCCTGGACAAGTTTCGATCGCCTGGATGGATCAGAGAGGAATTTTCCCAGATTTTTTCTCCCTAAATTGGCCTGGGTTTTTAATCTGATTTTTGCCTCTCCCAGGAGATCACATTGCTCCGGTTGGGGTGGAGTGTAGAATGTTTCAGTGCAAGGGATGTCGCAGTTGTGTGAGGTGGACTGGTTGGACTGGGTGCTCTTTGCCTTTCCGCCATTGTTCATAGGCTTATATGTAACCTTCAGGGCTGCTGACCGAGGGTCGTGCAGCTCTTTGTCGGCTGGTGTAGACACGATGGGCTGAAATGGCCTCCTTCTGCGTTGTAAATTTCTATGTTTCTATTTTTATTTCAGATTTCCAGCATCTGCAGTATTTCATTTTTGCATCATTATTTAACTTTAAGATAAAACACTATATTCACCTCACTTTAAGAGTTCATGAAGCTCAGTTAGAGTCAGATGAAAGCACCACAGTGACTGGTTGAAAAATCCGCAAGTCATGGTGTGATCTTAATTACAAAGTGGTGGCAACTTCATATGAAACAATCAAGGAGAACAATAACAAGAGAACAATCACTCCAGCACGTATTGTGATCTGCTTTTCATTCACCAGTATTCTGGTCAGCCTGGTGTCTCGGGTACCTGCATGATATTCCTAATGCCAAAAACATACTGTACTACATTTCGGATCTGTGCAGATTTTTCCGACACAGCATGGGCCTAATACTGCTGGCCTCTATCAGGCTCGAGGGTCAATTTGAAGATGTCTGTCGCTCTCCCACTCGCTACTGTTTACAAACGTATCATTCACTGTTCCTAAACAACCTGACTACCTTGAGGAATTAAATGTTGTGTTGCTATTTTGGTAATCATAACCTAAGTCCCAGAAATTAGTCTCAACTAATATTAGTAGAGGACGATATTACAGGCTGAATATACCTGCGTGTCATTTTGGGGAGAAATTGTTATATAATTAGGATTAGTTATATTTCCTAAATAATGCCAGTGCAGTTATCCAAAAATACTCAAGTCAAAAATTCTGTTTTTCTTCAGGAGAAAACATTCATGCATCGGCCTCAATCAGTTTGGGAGTGGGGAGACGAGGAGACTACCACAGGCACACCAACTTCACATTTTAAGGTGAAGCGAGTAATACTCTGGCCACTTCTTTTGACTTAATCAGACAGGGTGACTGATGACTGAAAGAGAAATAGCTAATCCTCTTAAGCTAGCGTTGATGTTTTATTGCCACACTTTGCCAGTCTGAAAGATAATGATAATTTACTGTGACAGTTTACATGTTTAGAGAAGCTCACTACTTTCTCAAGCTCAGAATCTGGCTACTTATAATCACAAAAACCCTATCAATTCAAATTGGAGGAGAACTGATCAACTTATGTTTGATTACAGTGAGCAAGCATCAAAGGAATCAAAGACACGGCTTCACACTTTCTCTGTCATATGATTATATAAAAAGTGGAGATACAAGAATAACACAATCAAGCACACAGTTTAAAATCTCTCTGCAGCAGTGTTTGGCAAGACCTTTCACTGGCCCCCCTGAAAATGCCCTGTAGGGAAATTCTTAAGAGCACTTCAGAAGTATTGCATTTGACCTTAAATAACTACAATTTGTTCAATTGAAATGGAAATCCAGAAGCTTCCACAGACATGGACTAGGGAGGGATCTGAAAATTAATTTGAAGGAGAAGTGGACAACTATTTGTAGGATCACAAATGGGCGATAATAAATGCCTGTCTATAGCTTACCCAGATTAACATTTTAAACTGCATTACAGCACAATAAAGATGTTCTATGTGGCTTATTGGCAATGGGAGAATGCCTAGAGGGGTATAAAGCACAAAATATGTGATCTAGGAATGTCACACACTAGAATCTTTTGGGAGTGCTCAGACCCATATGATTATAATCAAGATAAAATTGTCAGATCGCCGCTACAATTTGGGGAAACACAACAATGATATGCAACTTGAAAATCAAAGACAATAACTTTTATCTGGCTGGTCTTTTGGTCAACAGGAGAATCATTCTATAGAATTAAAGAACATAATAGGCAATGGTCCCAAATAAAGGCAAAAACTGCAATCTCCCTTAGCTTAAGGGGCAGTGAAGCAAGTATGATGAAATTTGAGCTGTGCTATGGCAGAAGCAACCCAGTCCTTCCTTTCCGCCATTCAAAACGATCATGGCTGATCTGATCTTGGGCTCATCTCCATTTCCCTGCCCGCTCCCCATAACCCGTCACTCCATTATCATTCAAACATCTGTCTATCTCTGCCTTAAATATATTCAATGACCCAGCCTCCACAGCTCTCTGGGGCACAGAATTCCACAGATTCACGACACTCAGAGGAGAAATTCCTCCTCATCTCAGATTACTTGCTGTACCTGCATACTAATCTTGTGTTTCATGCACAAGGACCCCCAGGTCCCTCTGCACTGCAGCACTCAGTAATCTCTCCCCATTTAAAGTAATGGGACCATCTTGTATGTGTCTGTTTGTGATGTCGAAATGAATATATCGCAGCAATCTCCTTCAATCTTCCGACAATCAACAAACTATTAAAACGCACAAACTTGCGTTTGCCCAGCTACCCACACAGCCGAGGGCCCAGAGGCAGCACGGGCCAGCCCACACTGCAACATGTGTGCGCACTCGGTCCGTGCAGCAGAGCACAGAAATGTAGAAACATAGAAAATAGGTACAGGAGTAGGCCATTCGAGCCTGCACCACCATTCAATATAATGGCTGATCATGCAACTTCAGTCCCCCATTCCCGCTTTCTCTCCATACCCCTTGGTCTCTTCAGCCGTAAGGGCCACATCTCACTCCCTTTTGAATATATCTAACGAACTGGCCTCAACAACTTTCTGTGGTAGAGAATTCCACAGGTTCACAATTCTCTGAGTGAAGAAGTTTCTCCTCATCTCGGTGTAAATGGCTTACCCCTTATCCTTAGATTGTGACCCCTAGTTCTGGAATTCCCCAACATCGGGAACATTCTTCCTGCATCTAACCTGTCCAATCCAGTCAGAATTGTATATGTTTCTATGAGATCCCCTCTCATTCATAAATTCCAGTGAATATAAGCCTAGTCGATCCAGTCTTTCTTCATATGTCAGTCCTGCCATCCCGGGAATTAGTCTGCTGCACTCCCTCAATAGCAAGAATGTCCTTCCTCAGATTAGGAGACCAAAACTGTACACAATATTCAAAGTGTGGCCTCACCAAGGCCCTGTACAACTGCAGCAAGACCTCCCTGCTCCTATACTCAAATCCCCTCGCTATGAAGGCCAACATGCCATTTGCCTTCTTCACCGCCTGCTGCATCTGCATGCCAACTTTCAATGACTGATGTATCATGATGTACCCAGGTCTTGTTGCACCTCCCATTTTCCTAATCTGTCACCATTCAGATAATATTCTGCCTTCCTGTTTTTGCCACCAAAGTGGATAACCTCACACTTATCTACATTATACTGCATCTGCAATGCATTTGCCCACTCACCTAACCTGTCCAAGTCACCCTGCAGCCTCTTAGCATCCTCCTCACAGCTCACACTGCCACCCAGCTTAGTGTCATCTGCAAACTTGGAGATATTACATTCAATTCCTTCGTCTAAATCATTAATGTATATTGTAACTAGCTGGGGTCCCAGCACTGAACCTTGTGGTACCCCACTAGTCACTGCCTGCCATTCTGAAAAGGACCCGTTTATTCCTACTCTTTGCTTCCTGTCTGCCAACCAGTTCTCTAGCCACATCAATACATTACCCTCAATACCATGTGCTTTAACACTGCACTCTAACCTCTCGTGTGGGACCTGTCAAAAGCCTTTTGAAAGTCCAAATACAACACATCCACTGGTTCTCCCTTGTCCACTCTACTAGTAACATCCTCAAAAAATTCTAGAAGATTTGTCAAGCATGATTTCCCTTTCATAAATCCATGCTGACTTGGACCGATCCTGCCACTACTTTCTAAATGCATTACATCTTTATAATTGATTCCAACATTTTCCCCACTACCGATGTCAGGCTAACCGGTCTATAATTCCCCGTTTTCTCTCTCCTTCCTTTTTTAAAAAGTGGGGTTGCATTATAGCTACCTTCCAATCCATAGGAACTGATCCAGAGTCTAAAGGATGTTGGAAAATGGTCACCAATGCATCCACTATTTCTCGGGCCACTTCCTTAAGTACTCTGACATGCAGACTATCAGGCCCTGGGATTTATCAGCCTTCAATCCCATCAATTTCCCTAACACAATTTCCTGACTAATAAGGATTTCTTTCAGTTCCTCCTTCTCGGTAGACCCTCGGTCCCCTAGTATTTCCAGAAGGTTAATTGCGTCTTCCTTAGTGAAGACAGAACCAAAGTATTTGTTCAATTGGTCTGTCATTTCTTCGTTCCCCATTATAAATTCACCTGATTCTGACTGCAGGGGACCTACATTTGTCTTCACTAATCTAGTTCGTTAGATATATTCAAAAGGGAGTTAGATGTGGCCCCTTACGGCCAAAGGGATCAAGGGGTATGGAGAGAAAACAGGAAAGGGGTACTGAGATTGAATGATCAGCCATGATCTTATTGAATGGCGGTGCAGGCTCGAAGGGCCGAATGGCCTGCTCCTGCACCTAATTTCTATGTTTCTGTTTATGTTTCTGTTTTTTCTCTTCACATATCTCCAGATCTGCAGTCGTCCTGGTTCAACCCTTGTCACTGGATAAAGACCTAGCTCTGTCAAGCCCGTGTGGTGGCTGATGTGCAACGGTCACCACATGTTACAAAAATCCACACACGGGCATCATCCACCCCCTCAATTGGAGTTCAGGACTGGAGCATCGGGTCCTTCATTGAAACATCTGTGAACTCTTGTGGAAACAAGTCATCATTGTTCGAGGGACCGCCTATGATGACACTCAACAGGGTTCCTCAACTCTACCATCCTGGAAGGTACTGATCCATTAAACTATTTTTTCTACGAGCGCTCACAACAGGGTTGCTGACAAACTGCGACATGGAGAGAATGCTTGTGCCAGCCACAAAGCATTTATCAATACAAGTGCAGCTTACCATAAAAAGTCACAAGTAGACTGTCAGTTTGACAAAAGGCACAATTGCATATAATATGAGCAAGATAAAACTTGTTCAAAAAATTTTAGTAAAATTTTTAATCAGTTTCTGATATAATTCGATGTTTTTCTTCCTAAAGTAGTTCACAACTTTCAGAAACAGTTTGAAAAGTAAATGATGTTATACCATATGGGTCAGAGCCAGAATTATTAGAATAGGTAGTGTAGTGAAACACCTGATCTTCACATGCATGTTTAATTTCCGCAGAATTACACAGAAATTGCAGGACTGAAATAGACCACTTGACCTAACCACTCCAGGTTGCTGATTATCCTCCACACATGCAGAAGTCCTAATCTCATGTGCCTGCTCTGTTCCCAAGTCTCTTTACCTTCAACCACCTGTTTTAAATGTTTACATGGTCTCTGCTTCAATCACTAAAGTAATGCATTCTGCAGCTTCATAATCCTGTGTAAAAGAGAGTTTTTAAGTGCTAACTGCCCTAAATCTGTTGCATTTAATCTTGTGTCTATGGTCCCTCAATCTATATCTCTAAATCAATCATCCTTTTATAATTTTAAATGCCGCTATCAAATCACCCCTTCTGTTACAATGAAAACAATTCCGACGTTTCCAAATCTTTCTCTGTTTTTATATTTCCTTATACCAGGCAGCATCTTGGTGAATATGCATTGCACCCTCTCAATTATCATAACATCCTTTCTATAGTGTGAAGCCCAAAACTTGCACACAGTTCTACAACTATGGTCTTACTAAGGTTTTAGATAGATTCACATCTCAACTTTTATATTCTAAACCACTTGCCATAAAACCCAGTATTCCACTTGAGATGCTGCTTTTAAACTTTTGCGAACCTGAATCCCCAAATTCCTCTGTAGTTCTACATCACCTCACATTTACACATATTGAATTCCATCTGCCACTTTTGCCCATTCCACTATCTTATCAATATTCCCTTGCAGTTTCCTTTAGTCCTCAGAATTATTTGCTGTGCCTCTTATTTCAGTATTGTCTGCAAATTTAGACAACCCTTCCACTAAGCCTATATCCAAAATCAGTGATGCAGACAGTGAACAAAAGCAATCCCAGAACAGAACCACTACCCACTTCCAAGCACTCTGAAAGTGCCCTCAACTCCTATTCTCCGCTTCCTCCCTTATAACTAGCCTTTGATCCAACTTGCTATCCTCCCCTAATTCTATATCCCTTGATCTTCTCCAATACCCTGCAAAGCAACATTGGATTGACAAATGTATTTTAAATACATAAATTAGCAGACTATTCAATACAATCCCTTCAAAAATCATCGATGTTATCTTATTTATAAACAATTTTCCTAACTAAAAATGCGTTTCTTCAGTGTGCAATCATTGCCTAAACTCATACAAGTGCTCCCATTTTATACAAATGTATAATGTATAAAGTCTATCAAACTTATTGTTATGCCTGTTATTGATGCCAGAACAATGCAGATAAACAGGTTGTAGGCATTTAACAAAGTTACAGTATTTATTATTGCATTTATATTTTCACTGACAACCAGAATTTGTTTTAAATTGCAATTAACATTTTCTTATCACATGAATATGTGCAAAACTTACAGAATCCAGTCAAATTAAAGCGATCGATGTTAGTGAAATTTACATGCTTTTTATAATAGCATGTGAAAACATTTAAAAGAGTTAAATTCTACTTAATCATGTTACTATATTACTGAGTTATGAGAAGACTGATGTTCCTACTGATTTATATTGTGTTCTAAATACTGCTGTTAGCTTTTACTTCAGTAAACAGCAGCAATATACACAAGAAAAAATATCCAACATTAAACCCATCTCATTTCGCAAGGCAACAAGTTATAAAATAGGTGATAAATACATCCAGTTACCCGATGCATTAGGAGAACACCGAGGAGGTCTCCATCCGAGCAAAATAGCGTTTGTATAGAGTATCCCTTCTGTGCAGTCTATGAAAGATTGAAATTAAATACTTGCCCAATATCATGTAAAATTTTATATCTGTACAATAGCATATGTTTGCATATGAAAAGCATGCAAGAGTCAGCCAATTCAAAAGCAGCACTCACACCATCAATAAAACTTTTGTTTGCATCTTACTCGATATTCAGAATCAGAACACTTTCAAAATTCTACATACAAGCTAGAAACTAACTTTAAAATTCTTGTTACAAGGCATAAAACAGTATCAATTTTATTTTTCTGGTCACAATATTCTTAATAAGCTTGCATGCTTATTAAAATCACTAATGCAAGGTCTTTATGCATACACTACTTTTGTTGCAATTATGTCACCTGCATGTGAAGGAATTACACTTTTTGCAATGTCATGTTTCAGCTTGACATTTGACAAAGGAAATAAAGGCCGGCTGATAAAGCAGAGGCTATTTTATTTGTATCCTCAGATTTTTTTCTAAAGCATTGCTTGCTTCATTTTGCTACCTCTCAAAGACTCTCCTTTCAAGTCACCGTCAATGTATGGATCAATCTACATTGAGTTTGAAAAATTCTGTCCTTTGACAACATTAAGGTCGCTCACAATTCTATTCCTAGGCCACTAACCTTTCCTCAATAACTCTGAAGTATGGGCTGATTGATAGCAAGGGGAGAGTAATAAAACACAATAATCAAGCTAAATATGTGTTCAAGTAACACACATTCCAAACCAAGAATTTTTATGAGGGTGAAGACTCAGGCAGGTGCTGAAGGCACAAAGTATAAACACATTTTCTGGGCATTCAAATTCTGCTTTAGGCCACAGAAGCCTTGGGCTGTCACAGAACCTTCTATTTTGTATTCAACAGACAAAGTACCAGTAAACTGATGAGGTATTTGAGTGATTGTTCAGAAAGGAGCGAGTTGGAAGGTTTGTAGTAATTTAATGCCTTAAAATTGTTTATCATTTGCCCCAAATACCACAAAAAGCAGGGACACACATTTGTGGTATCCTGTAATAAGTATTCTAGGACAGATCACTGACATTAGTTCAAAACACATTATATAATACAGTAGTTTATAATGTATCATTTGCATTTTTACATTACATGTGCAACAGGATAAGCAGTAAAGAAATCAGTAAATCCCATCAGAGGATATTGACTATACAAAGGCAGAATTTGAATATTTAACACAAGTTTGCCCATGCACAAATCCTGGGATTTGGCACAGGCACCAGCCGCTAGTCTCAAACTAAGCAACAATATCCAAAACAGCTATGAAAATGTTTTGCTGTTGTGTTCGCAATCTGGATACTAAATATGTTTTTGCACCAAGATGACCAACGTTTTCTGAATGTGAAACCCTGTGAATGCAGCAGTGAAAAACACTGGATATTAAACAGAGTTTAAAATAACAGACTGTTAGGTAAGTGAACAGACTGTATAGCCTGCAGAATACCCATAATTCCATATATACTCGTGTTCTTTATTGTACAAAAAAAGGACAGAGATAATAGGTGGGGGATACTATCTGGACAACGTACCCCTCTACCATGCTCTTTAATACAGTACCACAACATTTGCTATTCAATCAGGAGATATGAAGAACATAAGAACATAAGCAATAGGAGTAGGAATAGGCCATTTGGCCCCTCGAGCCTGTTCCACCATTCAATATCATGGCTGATCTGATCATGGACTCGGCTCCACTTACCTGCCTGCTCCCCATAACCATTTACTCCCTTATCACTCAAAAACTGTATATATTCAATAACCCATCCTCCACAGCTCTCTGGGGCAGAGAATTCCATAGATTTACAACCCTTAGATAAGAAATTCATCCTCACCTCAGTTTTAAATGGGCAGCCCCTTATACTGAGACTATGTTCCCTAGTTTTAGTTTCCCCTAGGAGTGGAAATATCCTCGCTGCATCCACCCTGTCGAGCACCCTCATTATCTTATATGTTTCAATAAGATCACCTCTCATTCTTCTGAACTCCAGTGAGTATAGGCCCAACCTACCTTCACAAGTCAACCCCCTCATCTCCGGAATCAACCTAGTGAACCTTCTCTGAACAGCCTCCAATGCAAGTATATCCTTCCTTAAATACGGAGTGCTGTTGTACTTGTATCCTGGAGCACTCTTTAACCTACATTAGTGAACAACTCAGCAGGGAGAAAGGACCCACAATTCCAGATTTTCATGGGGTCAAAAATATTCTATGAAAGTAAGGCCATGTCCCACAATAGAAGTGATATGGTAATTTATTCAGTGAGGTACGTGAGAGGAGACCAGTTTTTTCTCCTTTACAATTCAAAAGTAATTCACAAGATTATTTTTCCTTGGTCAGCAGTTGCCGAACACATGCAGAAACCCATCACTGTGCCTAAAAGTCTCCAAACCAGGCTATTGAGAAATCCGCACTTTGTTTGCCACTATGGGGTGTGTATTCTTTCCCAGTAGGGACACACCCAACTTAACCTAAGATATTAAGATTTGGGTAAGATCAACAACTGGCAAGGCTTGAGGCTCCCAAAGGGTGTGTGGAAGTACTGGTTGAATTTAACCAGCTAAAACCATGCTGCTAAGCTTCCCACTGCTTGTCCAAGAGTAGCACACTGCCCTTCAGGGTTACCTGATGCCATGTGGGGCAGATCTACCCTCCTTGAAGCACCATTAATGAGCCAGGCTGGTGCATTATCCATCAACAATGCTGTGGAATTCTGCGATAAGACACCAGGAAGTTGCATTACCTCACAAGTGGTATGGTGAGCATTTCTGCCATCCTCTACCATAACACAATATCCCACTAAAAGGCATTAAGTATAAAGTACAAAGCTTCAGTAGAAATGCTTGCCTCTCTGCAACCCAATTGTGGTAGCAACATACTCTAAAAATATGAATGTACAGCCTCTACACAACGCCTTCCAGCAGCCGCCGTCATGTCTAACTTGAGAGTTCCCTAATCTGCTTTCTGTACGGTAGAAGAACCTCGATGGAGAAAGCAGATTATATGGCAATGAACTTGACATTCTAGACATCCAAGTCCAATGCAATATACTGGGCTGACTCATCACCGAATGATTAATCCATGTCGCCACGTGAGGGATTTCAGCAAAAGATGTGCTCAGCGTAAAAATTACTATCCCTTCAGCGATGTGAGTGTACAACAACAACTTGCATTTATATAGTGCCTTTAACATAGTAAAATGTCCCAAGGCTCTTCACAGGAGTGTAATCAAACAAAAAAAGGTTTGGCTGAAGTCCTCCTTCCCTGGAACTATTCACCTCATAGCTTGATCCTAGATTTACAAGATAAACCATTAACCATTTTCCTCTGAATTTATTCATCATTCTTTTAAGGTGTATTCTGACTGCAGCAGTGTGTTCTCAACTAGAAAGAACAAACTTGCATTTATATAGCAGCTTTCCTGTCCTGAGGACATCCCAAAGTGCCAATGAAATACTTTTTGAAATGTAGTCACTGTAATGTAGGGAAACTAGACTCAAGTCCTGGAGCAGCCATAAACAACCTGCTGCAAAACTTCCATTTTGATGCTTAAAGGAGCAGTTATGGCCCAGATTTTATGATAGGAATAACAGTGAGGCTATCAGCACTCACCGTTATTCTAGAGAAAATTAGACAGCAACTTCTGGCATCCGCACATGGAAAATCGGGAAGTTGCTGTCCAATTTGCCCTGCTCCTCCACAAGCTTCACTACACTGGTACCTTCACCAAGAGATTCGGCATTCAAACACATGAAGGGCGAAAATGTGTGGTACTTACCCACGAGATACCCACTAAACACGCCAGAAGAAGTTAGTGCTTGTTCATTCAAGTGCAAGTGATTTTTTAAACAGTGTGATAAGTCTTAATTACTGCCAAACATCATCTCTGGCACTGGAAATCAAAGTTTTCCAAGTGTGGAGTCTCATGCCTTCAGATTTGAATTATTGTTGGAGATTTTTTTAAATTAAAGTAAATTTTTAAAACTTTTTCTTTGTCTCTTTTATCTCTCTCAAACTCATCTCTTTCTCTTTCTATTCTGCTTGCTGCACATAATTTTAGATAGAATTAAATATTCTAATTTACACTTTCTGGTTTAGACTCTGCGTACTTCAGTAGGATACTTCAATCTAATTGATTGAAGCGACATACTTTTGCTTGACCTGTTCAGAGGTTCCTATTCCCGCGTTTCAGATTACTGACAACCATAAATTGATGCACAAAAGCCCATGAAAAGTCTGTGGGCAGCTGGAAGCTTAATGAACGCTGTTCGTTCGTCGCTGACAGCAAATTCCAGGCTTATGTCTTTTTCTGTAGTGCAGGCAATAATTTTATAGGAGAATGGTCATCATTATCCAATATCCATTTAAATGTCCAGTGCTGACAGTATATCTGGGAGCCAGCAGGAGTTAATGAGCATGGTGTATTTAGTGATGTAAACACAATCGCACCCAATTCACATCCGGACCGGGGTCAAACAGGGCTGCTTCATCGCCCCAGCTCTCTTCTCAATCTTTCTCGCTGCCATGCTCCACCTCACAGTCAACAAGCTCCCCACTGGAGTGGAACTAAACTACAGAACCAGTGGGAAGCTGTTCAACCTTCGCCATCTCCAGGCCAGGTCCAAGACCACCCTAACCTCTGTCATCGAGCTACAGCATGCAGACGATGTCTGAACCCCAGGACACAGTCGACGTATTTACCGAGGTATATGAAAGCTTGGGCCTTATACTAAACATCTACCAGCCTGTCCTCGCCACACTGCACTGTCCCCCAGACATGAAGATCCACGGCGTGGCCCTGGACAACATGGACCACTTCCCTTATCTCGAGAGCCTCCTATCAACACGAGCAGGCATTGATGACGAGATCCAACACCGCCTCCAGTGCGCCAGTACACCCTTCGGCCGCCTGAGGAAATGTGTTTGAAGACCAGGCCCTCAAAACTGTCACCAAGCTCATGGTCTACAGGGCTGTAGTAATACCCGCCCTCCTGTATGGCTCAGAGACGTGGACCATGTACAGTCGACATTTCAAATCGCTGGAGAAACACCACCAGCGATGTCTCCACAAGATCCTACAAATCCCCTAGGAGGACAGATGCACAAACATTATAGTGTCCTCGTCCAGGCCAACATCCCCAGCATCGAAGCACTGACCACACTTGATCAGCTCCGCTGGGCAGGCCACATAGTTTGCATGCCAGACACGAGACTCCCAAAGCAAGCGCTCTACTTCCCAGAACTCGTCCACGGCAAATGAGTCAAAGGGGTTACAAGGATACCCTCAAAGCCTCCCTGATGAAGTGCGACATCCCCACTGACACCTGGGAGTCCCTGGCCAAAGACCGCCCTAAGTGGAGGAAGGGCGCTGAGCTCCTCGAGTATTGTCGCCGAGAGCATGCAGAAATCAAGCGCACACAACGGAAGGAGCATGCGGCAAACCAGGCTCCCTGCCCACCCTTTCCCTCAACCACTATCTGTCCCACCTGTGACAGAGAATGTAGTTCTCGTATTGAGCTGTACAGCCACCTAAGAACTTATGCTAAGAATGGAAGCAAGTCTTCCTCCATTCCGAGGGACTGCCTATGATGATGACACCTTCACATTTAGAATCCTATTGGAGTTTTTTCAAATGTCAATGCTGCTTTAAAGGGCTGGTTCAGAATAAAACTATACAATATTCCATTAGATGCTTTAATCTAACCTTAATTAGCACCAAATATTTGTAATTAATGACGTTGGATAACGCAAACTTTACATCACTATTCGTAAGGCAAATACTAAGAGCTGAAACATAATTTTTCCATTCCCCAGTTAATTATTTTAAACCACATCCTTATAATAGCTACAAAATACTTGCAAACAGAAAAAGCACTTAGACAAGGGGTGCAGATGGTGTGAAATTATGAAGCCAAAGCAGAAAATGATCATAAGGATTTTTCAATCGGGAGTAAGGTGTGGCATGCAACTGATATGCAACGCACCATGTAGGTGAGCGAACAGGATACTCGCAGCTGCTGATTCACTCCCTCCTAACTTCACAGTCTCCATTAAAAATTAAAGACACATGAGCAGACGGGACGGCACGTCACGTAAAGCAAAGCTCCTGCCACTCCCCAATAACCACACGTAAGGCTCATCCGGGACACGGCGCAGCACACAACAGAAGCCGGCGAGGGATAGAGGGGGGTGGGTCTCTCTCCGCTGTCTCCTTACACCAACAACCAGGACGGTGCCATCCGCCAGCCACTGCGGATTCTTTTGTCCGCGCTGTTTGGGCGCGAGCGCTGGAGCGAGAGTCCGCGCGGAGCGCCCTCTCGCCCCACATGCCGAAGCCGTTAGCAACTCAAAAAAAAATTAAAAACACGCACACAAACAAACCGACTCGGGGCGGAGCGGACACCGACCGAGGCGGCTTTCGATTCCTACAGAAGGCATCGACGCAAACCCTCCGTGTGATGATTTTGTTTGAACTTTTCTCACAATTAAGGGACTGGAAAGCACAGGCACTACAACAGCCTGCTTCAGAGAGTAATATCGATTTTTTTTAAATTTTATTTTTTTAATAATGGAAATGGTTATGAACAGACATGCGAGCCGGTTAAGCAGTGATGCGGCGACCAAAAGAAGTGGGGGGTGGGGAGGAACAAAAGAGGCCGAGTGAGTGAAGCGGGTTTTGTTTTTCATTCTGCCGTGGTTTCCGTACCTATTGCATACAAGTTACTCGCGTTGTGCTCGCTCTTCTCTCCTCATCCTGAGCTCCCGCATCCTGCTCAAGCCAGGCAGTAACCACACTCGCCGCCGCTTGGTTCGCTCCAAACCTCTCCTGCGCCCCCCGCCCCACACGTCACGTAATGGACTCGCCCACAGAGGACAGCCAGAGAGGGAAGAGGAAGGCAACCAGGAAGAACTTGCATTTATACAGCGCCTTTCCCCACCTCCGCTCCCACGGTTCTTTGCAGCCAATTCAGTACTAAGAGCAAGATGCACAGCAAGATCCCACAACAGTCATGATACACATAACTCGATTTCTTCTTGGCATACCGCTGCGGGATCTTTTACTTTCACCTCAAAGGCGGCACCTCCCGCGGAGATTATGTGCTCAAATTGCAGAGTGGGACGTTGGACCTGAACCCGCAACCTTCTGACTCTGTGGCATAACTAAAACCGCCTGTTTCCACCTCCGTATCATCACCCATCTCTGCCCCTGCCTCAACTGATCTGCTGCTGAAACCCTCATCCATGCCTTTGTTACCTCTAGACTTAACTATTACAACACACTCCTGGCTGGCCTCCCACATTCTACCCTGAAGAACTTGAAGTCATCCAAATCTCAGCAGCCATGTCCTCACTCGCACCATGTCCCACTCACCCATCATCCCTGTGCTCGCAGACCGACATTAGTTGCCAGTTAAGTAACACCTAGATTTCAAAATTCTCTTCCTCGTTTACAAATCCCTCTATGGCTTCGCCCCCTTCCTATTTCTGTAATCACCTTCAGCCTCACAATCACCCACCCAAGATGTCTGCACTCAAATTCAGCACTCTTGAGCATCCCCAATTATAAATCGCTCAACCATTGGTGGTTGTGCCTTCAACTGCCTCGGCCCCAAGCAATAGAACTCCCTCCCTAAACCTCTCCACCTCTCTATCCTCCTTTAAGACACTCCTTAAAACCTACTTCATTGACCAAGCTTTTGGTCACCTGCCATAATTTCTTGTGTCTCCATGTCAAATGTATTTGTTTTCTCTTAAAACACTCCTGTGAAGCATCTTAGGACATTTTACTATGTTAAAGGTACTATATAAATACAAGTTGTTGTCGTGGTGAGTGCTACCAATGAATCATGACTTTTAAGACGAAGGCAAGCTGAGCAGCAGCAGGCGGTTGCCCAATGCAATCAGCATGTTGCATCTACTTCACCACTGTTCAAAACAGGATTGAATTCCAAATACTTCCATGCATTGCTGCCCTGGCCGGTACAACATACAATTTACAGTACAGAAATCAGCCCAAATGGTCTATGCCAGGGCGTTTATGCCCCACACAAGCCTCCTCGATGCCGACCCCTCCCCACTTCTTTACCATGCTAACAGCATATCCTTCTATTCCTTTCTCTCAAGCTTCCCCTTAATTGTATCTATGCTATTCATCTATAAATGTGTGCAGAGGAGCTGTTACATTTAAACAGTGCTGTATAATCATTCCCATGGGTGAGGGTGAGCTGGCAAGGCAGAAGGGATGAAGGTGGAGAAGTTTCCATCAAACCCCTGCCCCTTTTTAAAAAAAGTATCTAATGAAAATAAAGCATACTGGTCGCCCAGCCATTGCATATTAACACGTTATAACACAAGTCTCCTGGCCATGTCTTTTTTTCTACTGCTTGTACCGCAACCAATCCTGCTGACTGTCAGCTATTGTGTGTTTTTTTTTAAATCCCCCCTCCCCACCATTATTCTGAATGCTGGAGTACCAGCAGTCCAAATCTCCATTTTCCATTTGAGACCCTAGCCAGGTTGTTCTTGGAGGTTATCATCAACAATTGCAATTTTGTCCACCCCCAACATCAACAGCCATGCAGTTTCTTGGGAGACACGAGATGGCTAAATTTCTCGATTAGAGATGTAGATAGAGATTATAATAACCCCGTTATTGCCTTGGCCGAGATTAGGAAATTCAACACAAACCACAATCTTTAGGTCAGTACCAGACCTAACTGCTTTTACCAACTCGTAATCGAGAGCTATTCTGGATTCTTCATTTCACAGATGTCCAAATGTAAGTAGTTGGCCTGCACTACCAAGCAGCCTCTGATGAACGATGTCACTACTTGCCAACCATGTCACTTCCATACAACATAGGGTGCAACCAAATGCTTTGCAATTACATCACAAAGCACTTTTTAGACATAAAAAACACACATCTTGGTAACACTACATTGTAGAACTAACCCACTTTTTAAATCTGCTGGTGAATGTTATCCACAAGTTATTTTCTGCAATCCCTCAATTTCAGGTGTGCATCCTTTAAAGTACCTGATTGCCTTTTGTTTTAAATCTGTGGAGACAACTACCTGACAAAATACTGAATTTAAAAACAATTTAACAGTATACATGAAGGTAACTGCAAATATGATTGCCTTCCCCATCCTCCGAAAGGCCTTTAAACACCACTAAGCTGATACCTTTTGGCCCTTCTGTCTCAATCTAAAGCCATCAGACAAACTGAACGTTACAACATAAATTATCTTGATGTTTGTTTGAGGAGCAGCTTGTTTCAAGCCTCCTGTGGCAATCACTTCCTTTAGAACTTCATACAGCAGCACTGTCAGGAATCATTTCTTGGTCCCTGGCAGCAGGGATGGTTGTGAATTTCCTCCTGGTCCTTGGGAGACAGCAGATTCCTTCATGGGGGAAATGGCTTCACTTTTGGTCCCTGGATGCAGTGTCTTCCCTCCAGCTAATTAGTAGTTGGTTCCACAAAAGCAATTCACTGAATATACTGCACTCGAGTTTACACCACCGTCACTAAAGGGGTATGTTCAGTTATATGAGGTTGCTTAAAGGTGAATGAGTGCAAATGCAAGCACATTCACTTAATGTGTTGGAGACCAGCAAAGGTGGGACATTCGAGAGATTTTTGACCTGTAGAAAACCAATACTGTCTCTAAATAGAGCTCTTCTATGTTCTTAGCTCAATCAGGATGTTGACTGGGAAATGCCTTCTGAAACTCAGCTTATCAATGATTGACCATAAAATGCACTCCAAATATTCAGACCCGTACTTTTTTCTGTACTGTTAGCTGATATTGTTAATGATTGTCTCTCCTCAGGTACTGTCTCCCTCTCCTTAAAATCTGCTGTCATCACTCCGCCTTAAAAAACAACCCTCGACACCCGCCCCCCCCCCCGCCCTGCTCCTTTTTGCAAACTACCATCCCCATCTCCAACCTCCCTTTCCTATCAACTCCTTGATTAGGTTATCACCTCCCAAATCCAAGCTCATCTTCCCCAGAACTCCATGTCTGAATCCCTCCAATCAGATTTCCACTCCTGCCACAGTGCTAAAATGACACTTATCAGTCACAAATGACATCCTATATAACTGTGGCAAAGGTAAACTTATCCCTTCTCCTCAACCTGTCTGTAGCCTTTGACACAGCTGACCACACCATCCTCCTCCAATGCCCCGCTACCATCATCCAGCTGGGTGGGACTGCACTCACCTGGTTCCATTCTTATCTATCTAATCATAGCCAGAAAATCACCTGCAATGGTTTCTCTTTCCACTTTCGCATGGTTACCTCTGGTGTCCCCCAAGGATCTATACCTGGCCCCTTCCTACTTGTCATCTACATGCTGCCCCTCAGCGACGTCATCCAAAAACACAGCATCAATTTCCACATGTACACTGATGACACCCAGCTCTACCTCACCACCACCTCGCTCGGCCTTCGCAAGCTTGGTGTCATATTTGACCCCGAAATGAGGTTCCAACCACATAGATGCAAACAAGACCACCTATTTCCATCTCCAAAACATTGCCCAACTCCACCCTGCCTCAGCTCATCTGCTGCCTTTCTCCATGCCTTTATTACCTCTAGACTTGACTATTCCAACGCATTCCTGGCTGGCCTCCCACTTTCTACCCTCCCTATACTTGAGATCATTCAAAACTCTGCTGCCTGTGTCCTAACTCTCACTAAATCCTATTCCCCCATCACCCCTCTGCTTGCTGACCTACATTTCCACCCAGTTAAGTAATGCCTTGATTTTAAAAATTCCCATCCTCGTTTTTTAATCCTTCCATGGCCTCATCCCTCCCGATCTCCAATATCTTCATGCCTCACAATCTTCCGAGATATCTGTACTTCGCTAATTCTGCCCTCTTGAGCATCCCTGATTTCAATCGCTCCACCATTGGACATGCGTTCAGCTGCCTGGGCCCCAAGCTTTAGAATTCCCTTCCTAAACTTCTCCGCCTCTCTACCTCTTTCCTCCTTTAAGTCGCTTCTTAAACCTTACCTCTTCGACCAAGCGTTTGGTGATCTGCTCCAATATCTCCTTATGTGGCTTGGTATCAAATTTTTGTTTTATAATGTTCCTGTGAAGTTCCTTGGGATGTTTCACTATGTTAAAAGCGCTATAAAAATCTAAGTTATCAAGGTAGAAGGAAATCAAATATTTTCCAGCTATTTCAGATACTGCATTGGTTACAATGCATGGTAAAGTTCTCATTATATTGCCCCCAACTTCAGAAAACCACATTACCACACCTGTGTGACAGTTCCATTTGGACACCACCCTGCCCGAAATCATCTTTATGCCTGTTCAAGTAGTATACCAAGATCTTGGTCAGTTCCCTTAGCCTAACCATGACCCAAAATCCCAGTCTGCAGCCCTGGTCAGTTCCTTTACCGTACCTGTAACCCAATACTCACCTGAACCAATTTACTCCCCCTCCTTACTATCCTATGCTCTTTGCATCCCCCAACCAGCTCAGAATGAAATCACAGTAAACATGACAAACCTGCTCCAGATTCCATTCTATCTATAGATAATGCCATGATGTTTGATCATGAAAGGCACTATATAAATGCAAGTAATTTTTCTTTAATGGGAGATACGTTTGTGCAATCCTAAGTCTTGTGCATAGCTGCATTATATTTTAAATGTTGCCATGGCTGGGGGAAAAAAAAAATCTTTTTCTTTTCAACACTATCCACTCGCTTCAGGTCTCTCACAAACTTCTAGCATGGACAACAGCACTAATTTTTGCTCAATTGATTAGACCCATAGTTGAGACTTGCCACATTTTCACTTTTGGGAGAAGAGTGGAGAAAGAAACTAAAGAGGACAATAGTTACTACAATGCGTAACCTTAAGAACCACCCTAGATTTCCACTGGAATGCAAAAAGCATGGTTCTGTTTTCCTCACTCATGTACTTCTTCATGCATCTTATTAGCCCCACCCATCTAGGGTAGTTTGATGATTAAGTTTAAATTATGCTCCTTTACTGGAGTCTGGTTGTACCATACAATAGGCAACTTTCTAAGAGAAACTAGGTCATACAGTTTGAATGTATATTCCAGATACCAAAGCTCAACCAGTTGTAGTAATGCTAGTCTGTACAGGTCATTCTACACTCATACTCACATTATTCAAACTCAGTAGCTTTCTCTTTTTGTATCATATCTTTAGGTCTATGACTTTTGGTGTACGTGACTTTTGATTATACTTTACTGGCTGAAACAAACCATCTTAAGCAGAATTTGATTTAAATACAGACAATTCACTCAATTATTATTAATGATGTGATGTCACAATAACTGCTCGCATCACTACCACAGTGCATATAATTAAACAAAAAAAGTGATCCTTTCAAAAATGACAAAGCAACATGAAAGGCGGCCCAAGCCCTTAGTGCAAGACTCAAGGTTGAAGCGAGTAGAAGAGAAGATACAATAAAATCAAGAATTAGTGGCTAGGCAAGGTCAGACTTTGGTTTTAAAATTCAAGTCTTAATTGGCATTTCTTGAAATTAATTGATAACTGGCAGGTGGTTATACAATCACTATTATTAATTCTGCCCTCACTAAATAGGTAATTTATGAATTCTTAAAAAAATACTTTCAAGCCTGCTCTGTCAAGACTGGTCAATCAGAATGGGTTGAACAAAGTGTAGTTTTGCTCACCCACACAATTAAAAATAAATCACAATAAAGTTTATTTTCATATACACTCACTATCTAATGGCCCATATGATGGCTAAGGTGTGATGCTTACAGTGCACACTGTATGCAAGACATTAATATATTACATACATCCACATTACCATGTGCAACGTTTTGAGTAGATTTCCTGTGGTGCTGAATCAGAGTTTTATAAAAACAATTGTTATACCAAGTGTCATTTCCATGGACGAATATAAAAAAAGCACCGACTTATTAGCATTGGGGTGGCACAAGGATCTGGGAGTACTGGGAAGGGGGCGAAGGTCTGGCAGTACTGGAATAAAGTCTCAGGGTTGAACCATCTTTTGACATGGGTTCATGACTCTTGGAGCACTGGGGGAAGGTCGGTATTCTAGGAACACTGGAGAGGGACGTTCCAGAAACACTTGCCTGGGAATCACTAGGATCACTGGGAACTGGATTTTGGAATATGGGGGCTTCTCCAGCGACTTAATGAGTTTATACAGTGAGTAGTTAAAGTAGTCAGATTATGAAAACCCCAGGTTTGAACCCTGACCTGTACTGAAGTAGCTTATCTCACGTGGGATGGTGGTACCAATGCTACATTTAGTCAAAGTACCTACGTAATTTGGGATATCGAGAATTGTGGAGGGAATTCTCTGGATCCTGGGGTTTAGTTTTAGGATCAGGGCAACTTGGGAATGCACTCCAGGGGTTTATGAGCCCAAAGAGGGATTTGGAAGTGAGAATGAGTGATCATAGCATGATTGAATTTCAAATTGGGATGGAGGGTGAGAAAGTTGGATCCCTAACCAGCGTACTAAGCTTAAATAACGGAGCCTATGAAGGTATAAGGGCAGAGTTGGGTAAAGTGGACTGGGAAAATAGACTAAAGTGTAGGACAGTTGATGAACAGTGGTGTACATTTAAGGAGATATTTCACAACTCTCAAGAAAAATATATTCCAGTGAGGAGGAAAGGGTGTAAGATAAAAGATAGCCATCTGTGGTTAACTAAATAAATAAAGGACGATATCCAATTAAAAATAAGGGCATACAAAGTGGCCAAAATTTGTGGGAGGACAGAAGACTGGGAAGCTTTTAAAAGCCAACAAAGAACGACTAAAAAAAATGATTAAGAAAGGGAAGATTGACTATGAAAGTAAACTAGCACAAAATATAAAAACAGATAGCAAGAGTTTCTATTGGTATATAAAAAGGAAAAGGGTGGCTAACGTAAATGTTGGTCCCTTAGAGGACGAGACCGGGGAACTAGAAAGGGGGACATGGAGATGGCAGAAACTCTGAACAAATATTTTGTATCAGTCTTTACGGTCGAGGACACTAACAATATTCCAACAGTGGATAGTCAAGGGGCTACGGGGGGGAGGAACTTAACACAATCACCATCACTAAGGAGGTGGTACTTAGTAAGATAATGGGACTAAAGGCAGATAAATCCCGTGGACCTGATGGCTTGCATCCTAGGGTCTTAAGAGAAGTAGTGGCAGGGATTGTGCATGCATTGGTTGTAATTTACCAAAATTCCCTGGATTCTGGGGAGGTCCCAGCAGATTGGAAAACTGCAATTTTAACACCCCTATTTAAAAAAGGCGGCAGATAAAAAGCAGGAAACTAGACCAGTTAGCCAAACATCTGTGGTTGGGAAAATATTGGAGTCCATTATTATAGAAGCAGTAGCAGGACATTTGGATAAGCAAAATTAGGTCAGGCAGAGTCAGCATGGATTTATGAAGGGGAAGTCATGTTTGACAAATTTGCTGGAGTTCTTTGAGGATGTAATGAACAGGGTGGATAAAGGGGAACCAGTGGATGTGGTGTAGTTGGACTTCCAGAAGGCATTTGACAAGGTGCCACATAAAAGGTTACAGCACAACATAAAAGGTCGTGGGGTTGGGGGTAATATATTATAGCATGGACAGAGGATTGGCTAACTAACAGAAAACAGAGAGTCGGGATAAATGGTTCATTCTTTGGTTGACAAGCAGTAACTAGTGGGGTGCCGCAGGGATCAGTGCTGGGACCCCAACTATTTACAATCTACATTAACGACGTGGGAAAAGGGACCGAGTGTAATGTAGCCAAGTTTGCTGACAATACAAAGATGGGAGGAAAAGCAATGTGTGAGGAGGGCACAAAAAAATCTGCAAAAGGACAAAGACAGGCTAAGTGAGTGGGCAAAAATTTGGCAAATAAGAGTATAATGTTGGAAAGTGTGAGGTCATGCACTTTGGCAGAAAAAAATCAAAGAGCAAGTTATTATTTAAATGGAGAAAGATTGCAAAGTGCCGCAGTATAGCGGGACCTGGGGGTATTGTGCATGAAACACAAAAGAATGGTATGCAGGTACAGCAAGCGATCAGAAAGGTCAATAGTATCTTGGCCTTTATTGCAAAGGAGATGCAGTATAAAAGCAGGGAAGTCTTGCTACAGCTATACAAGGTATTGGTGAGGCCACACCTGGAATACGGCATGCAGTTTTGGTTTCCATATTTACGAAAGGATATACTTGCTTTGGAAGCAATTCAGCGAAGGTTCATTAGGTTGATTCCTGGGATGAGGGGGTTGACTTATGAGGAAAGGTTGATTAGGTTGGGCCTCTACTCATTGGAATTCAGAAGAATGAGAGGTGATCTTATCGAAACATATAAGATTATGTAGGGGCTTGACAAGGTGGATGCAGAGAGGATGTTTGGGAAGCAGTCCAGTAGGATGACAGAGTGAGTTATGGAGCATTGGAGACAGAGTTGGGCAGTACTGGGGGTTGCTGGGACCTGACAATATTGTGGGTACATAGAAACATAGGCATAGAAAATAGGTGCAGGAGTAGGCCATTCGGCCCTTCGAGCCTGCACCACCATTCAATAATATTATGGCTGATTATTCTGTCCGTACCCCTTTCCTGCTTTCTCTCTATATCCCTTGATCCCTTTAACCGTAAGGGCCATATCTAACTCCCTCTTGAATATATCCAATGAACTGGCATCAACAACTATCTGCGGCAGGGAATTCCACAGGTTAACAACTCTCTGAGTGAAGAAGTTTCTCCTCATCTCAGTCCTAAATGGCCTACCCCTTATCCTAAGACTGTGTACCCTGGTTCTGGACTTCCCCAACATCAAGAACATTCTTCCCACATCTAACCTGTCCAGTCCCATCAGAATCTTATATGTTTCTATAAGATCCCCTCTCATCCTTCTAAACTCCAGTGTATAAAGGCCCAGTTGATCCAGTCTCTCCTCATATGTCAGTCCAACCATCCCTGGAACCAGTCTGGTGAACCTTCGCTGCACTCCCTCAATAGCAAGAACGTCCTTCCTCAGATTAGCAGACCAAAACTGAACACAATATTCCAGGTGAGGTCTCACCAAGGCCTTGTACAACTGCAGTAAGACCTCCCTGCTCCTATACTCAAATCCCCTAGCTATGAAGGTCAACATACCATTTTGCCTTCTTCACTGCCTGCTGTACCTGCTTGCCAACTTTCAATGACTGATGAACTTTGACACTCAGGTCTCGTTGCACCTCCCCTTTTCCTAATCTGCCGCCATTCAGATAATATTCTGCCTTCGTGTTTTTGCCCCCAAAGTGGATAACCTCACATTTATCCACATTATACTGCATCTGCCATGCATTTGCCCACTCACCTAATCTGTCCAAGTCACCCTGCAGCCTCTTAGCATCCTCCGCACAGCTCACACCGCCACCCAGTTTAGTGTCATCTGCAAACTTGGAGATATTACACTCAATTCCATCATCTAAATCATTAATATATATTGTAAAGAGCTGGGGTCCCAGCACTGAGCCCTGCGGCAATCCGCCAGTCACTGCCTGCCATTCTGAAAAGGACCTGTTTATTCCGACTCTCTGCTTCCTGTCTGCCAACCAGTTCTCTATCCACGTCAGTACATTACCCCCAATACCATATGCTTTGATTTTGCACACCAATCTCTTGTGTGGGACCTTGTCAAAAGCCTTTTGAAAGTTCAAATACATCACATTAGGTTGAACAGCGTTAAGGGAGGCACTCCAGGAGAATGGATCCAAACTGCCAGGAGGTGTTAACCCTGGTCTCTTTCCCGGTCCGTCCACAACCCCTTTTGCACCCTCGCCACCACTTTCCTGATTGTCAAGTAATTTCTGCCTTTTTCTGCTTTTTAAAGTTAATGGACAGAAAATCATGGACTGGGGGCACTCCCAGCATGTAGCAGCACAGAAGGAGAACATTTAGTGCATTATGGAAATACCAAGTGATACAGTCTCAATCATAAATTTCCATTATCACGAGACCTGGCTTGCTCAAGCAGGCTTTTTGAAGGGTGAATGTAAGTGTTTCATGATTTTTTCTGCATTTTTATGCACCAATTATAAAGTTCACAGCTCTACAGTAGACATGATCAGGTTCAGTGTCATTGGTCATTCGCATAGGTAAACCTCATGCCATGATCTGGAGAGCATGTTTACTTCCTAACATCTAATTAAATAATAGCATGGTCCCAGGGATTTTAATCGACCTCTTGTACATACTGAATACAATGATCTTGCATGCAAGTTCTCTTGTCTTTTTGGACTTTTAACTGAATAGCCCTCTCGTAAAGCCGTGCTGTAAACTTCTATGATAGATAAATCTGGCCTTATATCAACAACAGAACAAACTAAAACGAAGTTCATTCAGGCACAAAAAGCAAAAATCCCATATATTATATTATAGTACCCTTTGCTACATTTTGCTTCTGCTTTAATTAGTTTTGCTGGGTAGTCCTCCATTTTTGTGTCCTGCCAATACTTTTCTTCATTCTTCTTGATTGCTGTTGACATTGGTGTCATATCATGCTGTATAATTGAAATGAAGCCTAGGAGATCATGAGAGGCCAATATGTGCAGATTCCATCCCAAGGTATTTTGGTTACATCATCTTGGGCTATACCTTGGGCGTGCGTTTATAGACCCCTCCACTGGTACCTGAGAGTGTTAGACGAGATATGTCTTTTGCTCCTTCCATTTCACAAGACAGGCAGTCACAAAGTTGAGTCTGGCTGTAATGCCCCATATTCCGATATTCATTGTCTTCATTCAAATGTGGAAGGTGGCCCTTTGGGCAAGATACCAGAGGGCAGCCAGTGCACATGGAACCGTACCCACCATGTCAGGAATTGGAGGGGCGAGAGCAAGAAACAATATCTTAAATTTATTATCGTACTTGCAAGGTTTTAATCCGATTAAATGCCAATTTATTAGATTTTCAAACAGAATAGTTTAATCCAAATATGCATGCAAAGGGACTTCTTTCACTAAATGACAAAAAAATTAAAACAATTTTAAAAGATCAAATTTGCTTACTAATTTGAGTAATCGGGCAGCATATGTAATACAGCACAGATATGGATTTAAGGCAAAGAAAAATAGGGTTAGATCTACTGTTTCTCTAATTTGGAGAAAATCTACTTAAATAGGTTAATATTTCTTTCAAAGAAACAACAAATTGAGATTTTTTTTAAATTTAGAAATAGCTGATCTGAGCCTGCCTGTGTCCCACTGGCACAGCACTTTACTACACTGATGTGCTATACCACAGAGTAACAACATATGCGTGCTTTCGCAAGGTGTCTTTCTAATCTCACCCAAGTCATCTCAGAGAAAGGCCCCAAAAAAAGTTTAATAAAAGAGATTAAAAAAATGGAGGGCAATTGCATTGCTGCTGTGCATTTTCTAGAGACTTTAAAAAAAAACAGTATTCAAAGAGGCCTGGAATTGAATTACATGGTGTTATTAAAAGGGCCATTAAAAACAAAAGTTAAAATGCATTTTTAAAAATTGCTCCTCCGTTGTCAAATTAATCATTTCATTTCCTTCTCCCCCCCCCCCCGCCCCCCCGCCCCAGGTTAGCTTTTCAGGTACAAACACTGTTCTAGGCACTATCAAGCAGTCGTAAAACCAGTGTTGTCCAATATCTTAGCTACTAGCCACATGTGGCTATTTGGGAATCCAGATGCAGCTAATTGCATTTCTGATTAGTAAATAAAAAGTGAGTAATAGACACCGTCGTTGGGTATGTGATCGCAATACTCATTCAAACGGAGCATGTGAACTTCAACCTTGTGTGTTTGTTGATAAAATAGTAAGACGACAAGCAGAGTGTGCGAATATTTTATGATCGTTGAGTGCTTTACTTCTTTGGTTACTGAATGGTTGTAGATGTTTATTGTAAATATACACATGAAGTACATTTACCTTGAGTGAGTGTTCACAAGGCATTTTATACTAAAACGAGTGCACGTGGCTAAACACTCATGTCTCAGCACATTCCCAGTTCTGAATGGCAAAGCTAACTTTCCTTTCAAACGTAGCCTATGCATTTCAAAATATGTAATTCTAATAAGCTGAAAAAAAAAATCAATCATCATCAGGTGTGTACTGACACTTGAAACAAATTAACAGGGAGCTCTATATTTACAAATGCAAACATCAAACCCATTTGTTTCTCCAGGTAATGGAGGCAGAATATCTGCACAATGGATAAAATCACTAAAATAAAAGCCTTTAAGCAAGACAATACTGGAAAGATACTCAAACAGGAGGAATTTGGGAAATCCATTGTGTCTTGAAAAATGCTCTTTGAAACACGTTCAATTAAGAATGAGACGAATGCTGCTGCAAAAGTGTTTTTTGCAAGTTTGCACTTTAGTTTTGAAATACTGAACGGGATAGTGAAGTGCTATAAAATATCAATACATTAATAATGCCCCATATTACGACAATGTTTTGGTTGAGCCACATAATAAAACTATGTAAAAATGCAAATGGTAACTTTCATAAAATAAATCTTGAAATATTAGTATTCTACACAACTAAAATAAGGCATCGCTGTCCCATCTCTCCCAGGAGTGTACACGCAAGGGTGTAAAAAATCTGCTTCAGTCTTGTTATGAAAACTGTTCGACATATCAGTCTCTTGCATTATTTGAATGTCATAATTGAAAGGTGTATTTCCCTATTTACCCTTCTTGGACTACATGAGCTTTTTTGTGCATCAAATCATTTTTTGTATACATCAAATGGTCATTAGTAAACAAAAAGTTGCTTTTCAGCAAATTATACATGAGTTTTTAAAAACATATTCCAATGAGTAGGCTGCCCTGGTAACAAGCGAGTTACAATCAGGGCCACGAGTGGGATGTATGTAGGTACTGTATAGACTGTGTGCGCTCTTCTTATATCCTGTTCATTCCATTTGTTAATTAAAATGATAAACTTTAGATGTAAATTTTAATTCATGACAACATCCTTCATACACTGTATGGAGCCGTTAGCAATTTGATCTTACCCCAAGTGAAAGGGGTTCTATTACAAGGAGCGGTTATTTTCTGACATTGTTTTGAGCAATGAGCCATGTGGTCAGAAAATCAAGATCAGGGTGTGCCCACCTTTCTGATTTGCATTTCCTAACAGTGCAAAGTCAGATTACCACCTCAGGAAGTAGGTAATGTAAATTTCAAATAGGAGCTACATTCATGCAAGAATTCTAGAATGATTCCAATGATGTCATGGTGAATTTGAATTGAATTTTATTCTCAATTGTGATGTAATCTGTATGAAATACAAAATAGATTTAATGCAGGTAACGTAATTACATGCGATATAATTAGCCTGCTATCCAGCTATCAGATGGGATGGTTGTCAGAAAGAATTGAACCTATCTAAATTATAGAAACATAGAAACATAGAAAATAGGTGCAGGAGCAGGCCATTCAGCCCTTCTAGCCTGCACCGCCATTCAATGAGTTCATGGCTGAACATGAAACTTCAGTACCCACTTCCTGCTTTCACGCCATACCCCTTGATCCCCCGAGTAGTAAGGACTTCATCTAACTCCCTTTTGAATATATTTAGTGAATTGGCCTCAACTACTTCCTGTGGTAGAGAATTCCACAGGTTCACCACTCTCTGGGTGAAGAAGTTTCTCCTTATCTCGGTCCTAAATGGCTTACCCCTTATCCTTAGACTGTGACCCCTGGTTCTGGACTTCCCCAACATTGGGAACATTCTTCCTGCATCCAACCTGTCCAAACCCGTCAGAATTTTAAACGTTTCAATGAGGTCCCCTCTCACTCTTCTGAACTCCAGTGAATACAAGCCCAGTTGATCCAGTCTTTCTTGATAGGTCAGTCCCACCATCCCGGGAATCAGTCTGGTGAATCTTCGCTGCACTCCCTCAATAGCAAGTATGTCCTTCCTCAAGTTAGGAGACCAAAACTGTACACAATACTCCAGGTGTGGCCTCACCAAGGCCCTGTACAACTGTAGCAACACCTCCCTGCCCCTGTACTCAAATCCCCTCGCTATGAAGGCCAACATGCCATTTGCTTTCTTAACCGCCTGCTGTACCTGCATGCCAACCTTCAATGACTGATGTACCATGACACCCAGGTCTCGTTGCACCTTCCCTTTTCCTAATCTGTCACCATTCAGATAATAGTCTGTCTCTCTGTTTTTACCACCAAAGTGGATAACCTCACATTTATCCACATTATACTTCATCTGCCACGCATTTGCCCACTCACCTAACCTATCCAAGTCACTCTGTAGCCTCATAGCATCCTCCTCGCAGCTCACACTGCCACCCAACTTAGTGTCATCCGCAAATTTGGAGATACTACATTTAATCCCCTCGTCTAAATCATTAATGTACAATGTAAACAGCTGGGGCCCCAGCACAGAACCCTGCGGTACCCCACTAGTCACTGCCTGCCATTCCGAAAAGTACCCATTTACTCCTACTCTTTGCTTCCTGTCTGACAACCAGTTCTCAATCCACGTCAGCACACTACCCCCAATCCCATGTGCTTTAACTTTGCACATTAATCTCCTGTGTGGGACCTTGTCGAAAGCCTTCTGAAAGTCCAAATATACCACATCAACTGGTACTCCTTTGTCCACTTTATTGGAAACATCCTCAAAAAATTCCAGAAGATTTGTCAAGCATGATCTCCCTTTCACAAATCCATGCTGACTTGGACCTATCATGTCACCATTTTCCAAATGCGCTGCTGTGACATCCTTAATAATTGATTCCATCATTTTACCCACTACTGAGGTCAGGCTGACCGGTCTATAATTCCCTTCTTTCTCTCTCCCTCCTTTTTTAAAAAGTGGGGTTACATTGGCTACCCTCCACTCGATAGGAACTGATCCAGAGTCAATGGAATGTTGGAAAATGACTGTCAATGCATCCGCTATTTCCAAGGCCACCTCCTTAAGTACTCTGGGATGCAGTCCATCAGGCCCTGGGGAATTATCGGCCTTCAATCCCATCAATTTCCCCAACACAATTTCCCGACTAATAAAGATTTCCCTCAGTTCCTCCTCCTTAATAGACCCTCTGACCACTTTTATATCCGGAAGGTTGTTTGTGTCCTCCTTAGTGAATACTGAACCAAAGTACTTGTTCAATTGGTCTGCCATTTCTTTGTTCCCCGTTATGACTTCCCCTGATTCTGACTGCAGGGGACCTACGTTTGTCTTTACTAACCTTTTTCTCTTTACATACCTATAGAAACTTTTGCAATCCGCCTTAATGTTCTCTGCAAGCTTCTTCTCGTACTCCATTTTCCCTGCCCTAATCAAACCCTTTGTCCTCCTCTGCTGAGTTCTAAATTTCTCCCAGTCCCCGGGTTCACTGCTATTTCTGGCCAATTTGTATGCCACTTCCTTGGTTTTAATACTATCCCTGATCTCCCTAGATAGCCACGGTTGAGCCACCTTCCCTTTTTTATTTTTACGCCAGACAGGAATGTACAATTGTTGTAATTCATCCATGCGGTCTCTAAATGTCTGCCATTGCCCATCCACAGTCAACCCCTTAAGTATCATTAGCCAATCTATCTTAGCCAATTCATGCCTCATACCTTCAAAGTTACCCTTCTTTAAGTTCTGGACCATGGTCTCTGAATTAACTGTTTCATTCTCCATCCTAATGCAGAATATTATGGTCACTCTTCCCCAAGGGGCCTCGCACAATGAGATTGCTAATTAATCCTCTCTCATTACACAACACCCAGTCTAAGATGGCCTCCCCCCTAGTTGGTTCCTCGACATATTGGTCTAGAAAACCATCCCTTATGCATTCCAGGAAATCCTCCTCCACCGTATTGCTTCCAGTTTGGCTAGCCCAATCTATGTGCATATTAAAGTCACCCATTATAACTGCTGCACCTTTATTGCATGCACTCCTAATTTCCTGTTTGATGCCCTCCCCAACATCACTACTACTGTTTGGAGGTCTGTACACAACTCCCACTAACGATTTTTGCCCTTTAGTGTTCTGCAGCTCTACCCATATAGATTCCACATCATCCAAGCTAATGTCTTTCCTAACTATTGCATTAATCTCCTCTTTAACCAGCAATGCTACCCCACCTCCTTTTCCTTTTATTCTATCCTTCCTGAATGTTGAATACCCCTGGATGTTGAGTTCCCAGCCCTGATCATCCTGGAGCCACGTCTCCGTAATCCCAATCACATCATATTTGTTAACATCTATTTGCACAGTTAATTCATCCACCTTATTGCGGATACTCCTTGCATTAAGACACAAAGCCTTCAGGCTTGCTTTTTTAACACCCTTTGTCCTTTTAGAATTTTGCTGTACAGTGGCCCTTTTTGTTCTTTGCCTTGGGTTTCTCTGCCCTCCACTTTTCCTCATCTCCTTTCTGTCTTTTGCTTTTGCCTCCTTTTTGTCTCCCTCTGTCTCCCTGTATAGGTTCCCATCCCCCTGCAATATTAGTTTAACTCCTCCCCAACAGCACTAGCAAACACTCCCCCTAGGACATTGGTTCCGGACCTGCCCAGGTGCAGACCGTCCGGTTTGTACTGGTCCCACCTCCCCCAGAACCGGTTCCAATGCCCCAAGAATTTGAATCCCTCCCTGCTGCACCACTGCTCAAGCCATGTATTCATCTGCGCTATCCTGCGATTCCTACTCTGACTAGCACGTGGCACTGGTAGCAATCCCGAGATTACTACTTTTGAGGTCCTACTTTTTAAATTTAGCTCCTAACTCCTTAAATTCTTTTCGTAGGACCTCATCCCTTTTTTTACCTATGTCGTTATTATTATTATTATAAAGCTCATCAATATAAAAATAAAATGTTCGCACAGCATTAACCGTCATTTTGGCTTTTAATTTTACAATTCATGCTGAAGCACATAGGACAAAAAACACGATTACAACACCAACTTCTCGAACCAGCATATTCTCCTTCTGAATCGAATATTGGACATAAAAGTCTGAATGGAATTCTGGATCTAAGAGTTCTTCACGTGTGGCTGTCTGAAATGCCATTAACCGTAAAAGCAAGCAAAGCGTACCATAATATATTGTATACAGAGGAAGTCTACTCTGTACACTGACAGAAGATGCAGCATTATAGTCACTAAGTCTAAATATTTTGATCACATGCAGATCTGTTCTTGACAGCATGAAGAGCAAGCCAGTAGTAATTAGCTCCTCTTAATGGAATTTGAGAGAAATTGTTCAAATAGAAACGATGTTCATTTTACTTTATTTACTGGTGAAACACTTAGGTTTTAATTTTAATTGTCTCCATTTTTGTTTTCACCTTAGTATGTAAGGGGGCATTTTTTCTACTATGTATTTTAATTTTTACATTATTCTCTTTAAAGGAGAGTCGTCCTGCATCCTGGCCCTGTTCTCAATCAGCATGTGCAACAGTCCGAGACACAACAACTCATTATCACATTTATCACACAAGAGCTCACTGTCACATTCATCATTCCAAGTGTCGGGAGATGGGCGGGAAGCACTAGAACACGGAGTTAAAAAATATTCTCTCTACTGGAATGAGGTTACATTATATACAATTTTTAAAAAGATGAATTAGCCATGCTGCAGGCTACCGTGTATTTTAAGTCTCATTCCACTTAACCAAAGGAAAAAATAGAAAATTAAATAATAAAAACTCACCTTATCACTGTCTTCATTGAAAGGAGGGTCACGTGGACTTGTGTGATACTGAAAGGAAGGAGCCATGCCACCTATAAAAATCAGACAATATAAATAAGTCAAATAACAGACAAAATTATCTCATTTATTCCAATTCTCACAAATAAGGGAACCATATAATCAATCTATAAATTGTAATTTTAACCCTTTTATAATAATAAAGGCAAAATTAAGACACCCGAATGCTCAATTTAAATCTGATTTAGGGTGTTCCTTAGGCCTTTCACCTGTTTTCAGGTTAATCAACTTTACACTGATCTAATTTCATAGAAGAAATATTTTTTAAAAAAGAGACCAAGAAATGAAAATGAACAACAATAACACATAGAAAAAGATAATGGAAAATAGGAGCAATCTGAAACAGAATCAGGGATGCAGACTGAAAAGGTGATAGAACCTTTGAGGAGAGACAGAATTAAAAATACAGAACAAACAAATTATCACATGTAAGTAACGCAATATAAAAATACATGTTTTACCATTTTCCCGACAACAGAAATTCCCCCAAAAACTTGTATGGTATCTCATATTTGCTCATTTATGGATCGATCAGGGTCGATGAGGGCAAAACATATGATGTAAGAAGTTTGCAGTAGTACTCAGTAAAATAGTGGGACTAAAGGCAGACAAGTCCCCTGGACCTGATGGCTTACATCTCGGGTCTTAAAAGAAGTGGCTGCAGAGATAGTGAATGCATTGGTTGTAATCTACCAAAATTGCCTGGATTCTGGGGCAGTCCCAGCAGATTGGAAAACCGCAAATGTAACGCCCTTATTTAAAAAAGGAGGCAGACAAAAAGCAAGAAACTATAGACCAGCTAACCTAACATGTCATTGGGAAAATGCTAGAGTCCATTATTAAGAAAGCACAATTCAATCAAGCAGAGCCAGCATGGTTTTAAAAAAGGGAAATCATGTTTGACAAATTTGCTGGAGTTCTTTGAGGATGTAATGAGCAGGGTGGATAAGGGGGAACCAGTGGATGTGGTGTATTCGGATTTCCAGAAGGCATTCGATAAGGTGCCGCATAAAAGGTTACTGCACAAGATAAAAGTTCACGGGGTTGGCGGTAATATATTAGCATGGATAGAGGATTGGCTAACTAACAGAAAACAGAGAGTCGGGATAAATGGGTCATTTTACAGTTGACAAATAATGACTAGTGGGGTGCCGCAGGGATCGGTGCTGGGTCCTCAACTATTTACAATCTATATTAATGACTTGGATGAAGGGACAGAGTGTACAGTAGTCAAGTTTGCTGATGATACAAAGATGGGTGGGAAAGCAGACTGAGAGGAGGACACAAAGAAAAATCTGTAAAGGGATTATAGACAGGCTGAGTGGGCAAAAATCTGGCAGATGGAGTACAATGTGGGAAAATGTGAGGTTATCCACTTTGGCAGAAAAAAATAGAAAAGCAAATTACAATTTAAATGGAGAAAAATTGCAAAGTGTTGCAGTACAGAGGGGCCTAGGGATCCTTGTGCATGAAACACAAAGTTAGTATGCAGGTACAGCAAGTAATCAGGAAGACAAATGGAATGTTGGCCTTTATTGCAAGGGGGATAGAGTATAAAAGCAGAGAAGTCCTGCTACAACTGTACAGGGTATTGGTGAGGCCACACCTAGAGTACTGCATACAGTTTTGGTCTCCGTATTTAAGGAAGGGTATACTTGCATTGGAGGCTGTTCAAAGAAGGTTCACTAGGTTGATTCCGGAGATGAGGGGGTTGTCTTATGAAGATAGGTTGGGCCTATACACATTGGAGTTCAGAAGAATGACAGGTGACTTTATCGAATCATATAAAGATAATGAGGGGGCTCGACAAGGTGGATGCAGAAAGGATCTTTCCACTCATAGGGGAAACTAAAACTAGGGGACATAGTCTCAGAATAAGGAGCCACCCATTTAAAACTGAGTTGAGGAGGAATTTCTTCTGTGAGGGTTGTAAATCTATGGAATTCTTTGCCCCAGAGAGCTGTCGAGGCTGGGTCTTTGAATATATTTAAGGTGATAAGGGTGTAAAGGATTATGGGAAGCGGGCAGGAAGTGGAGCTGAGTTCATGATCAGATCAACCATGATCTTATTGAATGGCGGAACAGGCTCGATGGGCCAAATGGCCTAATCCTGCTCTATTTCTTATGTAGTTTATATGGATTTTAGCAAAGCTTTTAATAAGGTCCCACATGGCAAACTGGTCACAAAAGTAAAAGTCCATGGGATCCAGGACGAAGTGGCAAGCTGGATCCAAAATTGGCTCAAAGGCAGGAAGCAAAGGGTAATGGTTGATGGGTGTGACTGGAAGGATGTTTCCACTTGCTTTCCGCAGGGCTCAGTACTAGGTCCCTTGCTTTTTGTGATATACATCAATGATCTAGACTTGAATATAGGGGGTACGATTAAGAAGTTTGCAGATGATACTAAAATCAGCTGTGTGATTGATAAGAAGAAAGCTGCGGACTGCAGGAAAATGTCAACTGGTCAGGTGGGCAGAACATTGGAAAATGGAATTTAATCCAGAGAAGTGTGAGGTAATGCATTTGGGGAGGGCTAACAAGGCAAGGGAATACACATTAAATGGTAGAATACTGACAAGTGTAGAGGAACAAAGGGAGTGCATGTCCACAGATCTCCGAAAGTAGGCCAGGTGGATAAGGTGGTTAAGGCGGCATACGGAATGCTTGCCTTTATTAGCCGAGGCATAAAATACAAGAACAGGGGGGTATGCTTGAACTGTATAAAACACTGGTTAGGCCACAGCTGGAGTACTGCATGCAGTTCTGGTCACATTACAGGAAGGACGTGATTGCACTGGAGAGGGTACAGAGAAGATTTACAAGGATATTGCCAGGAGTGGAGAATCTGAGCTATGAGGACAGATTGGATTTCTTTGGAACAGAGGAGCCTGAGGGGATACCTCATTGAGGTGTATAAAATTATGAGGGGCTTAGATATAGTGGATAGAAAGGGCCTATTTCCTTTAGCAGAGGGGTCAACAACCATGGGGCATAAATTTAAAGTAATTGGTAGAGATTTAGAAGGGATTTGAGAGGAAATTTCTTCATGGGGTTGTTACAGACCTAGAGCTGGAAAGTGGGATTAGGCTGGATAGCCTCTTGTTGGCCGAAATGGCTTCCTTCCATGCTGTAAACTTCTATGATGCTATGATCAAATTTAAGACCATCCTGAACATAGCACTTTTGTAGACTTTGTTTGAAAAAAAACTCAATTGACTGGCTGCATTAAGATTCTATTTACTAATTTTTTGTATTTTTTTCCAAGTATAAAGCATTTTCCCCATCAATATTTTTGTCATTTTTGAGCCAGCTGATTGACTGGCTGTGTTGCTTTCTAGCAAGCTCTTTGCCCACCACTCACAGCGGAGCAGTAGAAATAATAGTTATGTTTTCATGATGGACATCACAACACTGCTTTAAGTGATTATGTCTTATCATTTTCCGCAAATCTTTCAGAACATTGGAGGCCCATTGAGTACCTGTGTTTATGGCAAGTTTCCAAAACAAAAGGAAGAGTGTTCTGGGGTAAGGGATTGTGCTGGAAGATTTTACAGAGATAGGGACTGGCAGGGCCGTGAATGGATTTAAACATAGTTCAGCATTCTATTTTATTGGGCCAAAAATTGGTTCCTCGCGGGATACGATGTGCGCACGCACCCGAAGAGGCCTCACACAAATGCCGATTCTCATCGTACAATGCACATGCGCTGAGTACCAGCTTTTCCAATCTGTCAAAATTTCTTCTGACAGATCCAACGCATCCCACAGGAAGGACATCCGCAGGGCAGAGATTCTCTTGCCGATCGAATGTTCTTCAAACGCTTACGCCTGGTAAAAGCAGGTATACAGCTTACTTTTACCAGCACAAGAGTTTTAAAACATAAAAATGTGTTGAAAATAATTTTTCTATCAAAAACCCTGTCCATTAAGGCAAGTTTATTTTTAACCCTATTAAAACATTAAAAAAAAATTTTAAAAAACTTATTTTCTAAACCATTTAATTACATTCAATTTCAATTAATTTTAAATAAGTGAGGTTTTTAAAAAAATTTATTGTGTTGTGTTTCTTGTTTTAGGGGTGTATTCTGCGGCGAATGTTTGTGGCGGAGGAGCGGCGAGAGGTCGGTGCGGCACCCAGAAGAGCCGAGGGCCCAGGTGCAGCACGAACCAGCCCACACTGCGATATGTGTGCGCCCAAGGTCCATGCAGCAGAGCAGGTCTCCAGTCGTCCTGGTTAACCCTTGCCACTGGATAAAGGCCTAGCTCTGTCAAGCCCTTTTGGTGGCTGATGTGCAACGGTCACCAGACGTTAAAAAAATCCACGCACAGGCATCTTCCATCCCTTCAAATGGAGTTCAGGACTGGAATATCGGGTCCTTCATTGCAACATCTGTGAACCCTTATGGAAGCAAGTCATCCTCGTTTGAGGGACCGCCTATGATAATGAGAAACGGGAGCCCGTACAAACAGAGCTCCCATTATCAATGAGAATACTACATAGTGATTGGTGGTCCAGGCTCACGTGATTCCAGGATACGAATACATACCTGGAGCACATGTTCCCGTACGCTGAACAGCGAATGGAAGCCTCCAACCAGAACCTTGCGTTTCTCTGGGACCACCAATCGTAAAAAAAATTTCGGGTCGGAGGCGTTTGTCCGAAGGAAGCCTCCGACCGCAGTTTTCCCCCCATTTTGTTTATGTTACTCGGCAGTAGTTGGACATGTTGAGTGTTCAGTCTAATAAAACACATGGCTGAATGGTCACGAAAGTAATAGCCCATGGGATCCAGAACAATGTGGCAAGTTGGATCCAAAATTGGCTCAGAGGCAGGAAGCAAAGGGTCATGGTGATGGGTGTTTTTGTGACTGGAAGGATGTTTCCAGTGGAGTTCCGCTGGGTCCCTTGCTTTCTGTGGTATATATCAATGACTTGGACTTGAATGTTGGGGGTATGATTAAGAAGTTTGCAGATGACACTAAAATAGGCTGTGTGGTTGATGATAAAGAAGAAAGCTGCGGACTGCAGGAAGATATCAAGACTGCAGGAAGATGGGCAGAACAGTGGCAAATGGAATTCAATCCGGATAAGTTTGAGGTAATGCATTTGGGGAGGTCTAACAAGGCAAGGGAATACACATTAAATGGTACGACACTGAAAAGTGCAGTGGAACAAAGGGACCTTGGAGTGCAGGTCCACAAATCCCTGAAGGTAACAGGCCAGGTAGATAAGGTGGTTAAGAAGGCATTTGGAATACTTGCCTTTATAAATCGAGGCATGGAATACATAGAAACATAGAAAATAGGTGTAGGAGTAGGACATTCGGCCCTTCAAGCCTGCACCAGCATTCAATAAGATCATGGCTGATCATTCAGCTCAGTACCCTCTCCTGCTTTCTCTCCATACCCCTTGATCCCTTTAGCCGCAAGGACCATATCTAACTCCCTCTTGAATATATCTAACGAACTGGTATCAACAACTCTCTGCGGTCGAGAATTCCACAGGTTCACAATTCTCTGAGTGAAGAGGTTTCTCCTCATCTCAGTCCTAAATGGCTTACCCCTTATCCTTAGACTGTGACCGCTGGTTCTGGACTTCCCAAATATCGGGAACATTCTTCCTGCATCTAACCTGTCCAATCCCGTCAGAATTTTATATGATTCTATGAGATCCCCTCTCATCCTTCTAAACTCCAGTGAATACAGGCCCAGTCAATCCAGTCTCCCCTCATATGTCAGACCTGCCATCCCAGGAATCAGCCTGGTGAACCTTCGCTGCACTCCCTCAATAGCAAGAACGTCCTTCCTCAGATTAGGAGACCAAAACTGAACACAATATTCCAGATGAGGCCTCACCACGGCCTTGTACAACTGCAGTAAGACCTCCCTGCTCCTATACTCAAATCCACTAGCGATGAAGGCCAACATGCCATTTGCCTTCTTAACCGCCTGCTGTACCTGCATGCCAACTTTCAATGACTGATGTACCATGACACCTAGGTCTCGTTGCACCTCCCCTTTTCCTAATCTGCCGCCATTCAGATAATATTCTGCCTTCATGTTTTTGCTACCAAAGTGGATAACCTCACATTTATCCACATTATACTGCATCTGCCATGCATTTGCCCACTCACCTAACCATTCCAAGTCACCCTGCAGCCTCTTAGCATCCTCCTCACAGCTCACACCGCCACCCAGCTTAGTGTCATCTGCAAACTTGGAGATATTACACGCAATTCCTTCATCTAAATCATTGATTTATATTGTAAAGAGCTGGGGTCCCAGCACCGAGCCCTGCGGCACCCCACTAGTCACTGCCCGCCATTCTGAAAAGGACCCATTTATCCCGACTCTCTGCTTCCTGTCTGCCAAACAGTTCTCTATCCATGTCAATATATTACCCCCAATACCATGTGCTTTAATTTTGCACACCAATCTCGTGTGGGACCTTGTCAAAAGCTTTTTGAAAGTCCAAATACACCACATCCACTGGTTCTCCCTTGTCCACTCTACTAGTTACATCCTCAAAAAAGTCTAGAAGATTTGTCAAGCATGATTTCCCTTTCATAAATCCATGCTGACTTGGACCGATCCTGTCACTGCTTTCCAAATGCGCTGCTATTTCATCTTTAATTATTGATTCCAACAATAATTGATATAAGAGCAAGGAGGTTATGCTTGAACTGTATAAAACACTGGTTAGGCCACAGCTGGAGTACTGTGTGCAGTTCTGGTCACCACATTACAGGAAAGAAGTGATTACACTGGAAAGGGTGCAGAGGAGATTTACAAGAATGCTGCCTGGACTGGAGAATTTTGGCTAGGAGGAAAGATCGGAGATGCTGGGTCTTTTTCCTTTCGAACAGAGGAGGCCAAGGGGAGACCTGGTTGAGGTGTATAAAATTATGAGGGGCCTGGATAGAGTGGATAGGAAGGACCCGTTTCCCTTGGCAGAGGGATCAACAACCAGGGGGCATAGCTTTAAAGTAATTGGGGGGAGGTTTAGAGGAAATAGGAGGTGAAATATCTTCACCCAGAGGGTGGTGGGGGTCTGGTACTCACTGCATGAAAGGGTGGGAGAGGCAGAAAGCCTCACCACATTTAAAAGATACTTGGATATGCACTTAAAGTGCCGTAACCCACACGGCTACGGACCAAGAGCTGGAAAGTGGGATTAGACTGGATAAGCTCTTGGTCGGCCGGTGCGGACACGATGGGCCAAAATGGCCTCCTTCCGTGCTGTAAATTTCTATGATTCTATGAACACCTTGGTCTCTCTCAGCCTCATCCTTAGCCATTTCAGCACCTTTCATCATTACAAAATCCAAGTCCCCTCTGATGCAGACATTATAAATGTGCATGGTGAATAGATACATTATGGGTTTGAATCCAGGAAGTCTGCAAAGGTAGAACCAGGTTCAAACAGGAAAGCTTTAAAAAGCAGAATGACTTTGTATAGCTGCCAGTTCAGTCTTTAGGTTTTTAGCAGTTCTCTGCTATTACACCAGTCTTTTTTTTTTTAATATTCATTTCTGGGATGTGGGCGTCGTTGGCAAGGCCAGCATTTATTGCCCATCCCTAATTGCCCTTGAGAAAGTGTTGGTGTGCTGCCTTCTTCAACCGCTGTAGTCCTTGTGGCGAAGGAACTCCTACAGTGCTTTAGGGAGGGACTTCCAGGATTTTGACCCAGCAACGATGAAGGAACAGCAATATATTTCCAAGTCAGCGTGGTGTGTAACTTGCTCGTGATGGTGCTCCCATGCGCCTGCTGCCTTTATCCTTCTAGGTTGTACGATTGCGGGTTTGGTAGGTGCTATCGAAGAAGCATTGGCGAGTTGCCGCAGTGCATCTTGTAGATGGTTATAGACTGTGCCAGTGGTGGAGGGAATGAATTGTTGAAGGTGGTGGATGGAGTGCCAATCAAGTGGGCTGCTTTGTCTTGGGTGGTGTCGAGCTTCTGGAGTGTTGTTGGAGCTGCACTCATCCGGGCAAGTGGAGAGTATTCCATCACACTCCTGACTTGTGCCTTGTAGATGGTGGAAAGCCTTGAGAATCAGGAGGTGAGACACTCGCCGCAGAATACCCAACCTCTGACCTCTTTTTGCCACAGTATTTATGTGGCTGGTCCAGTTAAGTTCCTGGCCAATGGTGCCCCCCTTGGATGTTGATGGTGGGAGATCCGGCAATGGTAATGCTGTTGAATATCATGGGGAGGTGGTTAGACTCTCGCTTGTTAGAGATGGTGATTGCTTGGCACTTGTGTGGCGCCAATGTTACTTGCCACTTATCAGCCCAAGCCTGAATGTTGTCCAGATCTTGCTGGCATGGACTGCTTCATTTTCTGAGCAGTTGTGAATGGAACTGAACATTAATCATCAGCGAACACCCCCACTTCTGACCTTATGATGGAGGGATGGTCATTGATGAAGCAGCTGAAGATGGTTGGGCCGAGGACACTGCCCTGAGGAACACCTGCAGCGATGTCCTTGGGCTGTAATAATTGACCTCCAACCACCACAATCATCTTCCTGTGTGTTAGGTATGACTCCAGTCAGTGGAGAGTTACCCCCGATTCTACTGACTTCAGTTTTATTAAGGCTCCGTGATGCCATATTCGGTCAAATGCTGCCTTGAATTCAAGGGCAGTCACTCTCACCTCACCTACAGAATTCAGTTCTTTTGTCCATGTTTGGACCAAGGCTGTAATGAGGTCTGGAGCAGAGTGGTCCTAGCAGAACCCAAACTGAGCATTGGTGAGCAGGTTATTGGTGAGTAAGTGCCGCTTGATAGCACTGTTGACGATACCTTCCATCACTTTGCTGATGATTGAAAGTACACTGATAAGGCAGTAATTGGCCGGATTGGATTTGTCCTGCTTTTTGCAGACTGGGCAGTTTTCCACATTGTCGGGTAGATGCCACTGTTGTAGCTGTACTGTAACAGCTTGGCTAGAGGCACTGCTAGTTCTGGAGTACAAGTCTTCAGCACAAAAGCTGGGATGATGTCAGGGCCCATAGCCTTTGCTGTATTCAATGCGCTTAACTGCTTTGTGATATCATGTGGAATGAATCGGCTTGGCTGAAGATTGGCTTTTGTGATGGTGGGAACCTCAGGAGGAGGCCGACGTGGATCATCCTCTCGGCACTTCTGGCTGAAGATGGTTGCAAATGCTCAGCCTTGTCTTTCGCACTTGAGTGCTGGGCTCCACCATCATTGAGAATGGGGATATTCATGGAGCCTCCAACTCCAATTAGTTGTTTAATTGTCCACCACCATTCACGACTGGATGTGGCAGGACTGCAGAGCTTTGATCCGATACATTGATTGTGGGATCACTTAGCTCTGTTTATAGCATGCTGATTCTGCTGCTTAGCATGCAAGTAGTTCTATGTTGCAGCTTCTCCAGCTTGGTAACTCATCTTTAGGTACGCCTGGTATACTCTTCTGCACTCCTCATTGAACCAGAATTGGTCTCCTGGCATGATGGTAATGGTAGAATGAGGGATATGCTGAGCCATGAGGTTACAGATTGTGGTGGAATACAATTCTGCTGCTGCTGATGGCCCACTGCGCCTCATGGATGCTCAGTTTTGAGCTGCTGGATCTGTTCTGAATCCATCCCATTTAGCACAGTGGTAGTGCCACACATGATGTTTTCAGTGTGAAGATGGGACTTCGTATCCACAATGATTGGTAGCAGTGACCACCGCACAATGCTGTCATGGACGGATGCATCTGCGACAGGTAGATTGGTGAGGACGAGGTCAAGTAGGTTTTTCCCTCGTGTTGGTTTTCTCACCACCTGCTGCAGGTCGAGTCTGGCAGCTATGTCCTTCAGGACTCGGCCAGTAGTGGTCATAACGCGCCACTCTTGGTGATGGATATTGAAGTCCCCCACCCAGAGTACGTTCTGTGCCCTTGCTACCCTGAGTGTTTCTTCCAAGTGGTGTACAACATGGAGAAGTAAAGATTCATCAGCTGAGGGAGGGCGGTAAGTGGTTATCAACAGGAGGTATCCTTGCCCATGCTTAACCTGAAGCCATGAGACTTTATGGGGTCTGGAGTCAATGTTGAGGACTCCCAGGGCCACTCCCTCCCTCCCACCACAGTGCCGCCACCTCGAGTGGATCGGTCCTGTCCGTGGGACAGGATATATCCAGGGATGGTGATGGAGGAGTCTGGGACATTGGCTGAAAGATAGGATTCTGTGACTATGTCAATCTGTTGCTTGACTAGTCTGTGGAACAGCTCTCCCAATTTTGCCACAAGTCCCCAGATGTTAGTGAGAAGGACTTTTCAGGGTTGACTGGGATGCGTGTGCCATTGTCATGTCCGAAGCTGGTTCATCCGGTTTTATTCCCATTATTGTTTTCTGTAGCAGTTTGTGACAACTGAGTGGCTTGCTAGGCCATTTCAGAGGGCATTTAAGAATCAACCACATTGCTGTGGATCTGGAGTCACATATAGGCCAGATCAGGTAAGGGCATTCCCTAAAGGAGAGTGAGCCAGATGGGTTTTTACAACAATTTGGTAAGTTTCATGGTCAGCATTACTGACACTTACTTTTTAATTCCAGATTAACTGAATTTAAATTCCACAACTGCCAAGGTGGGATTTGAACTCCCATCTTAGATTATTAGTCCAGGCCTCTAGTCCCATTATTTAGCCACTATGCTGCCATCTACACACAGCCCAAACAGATTATCTTTATATAGTATAGGCTAGAGACATTCCAGTATTTAGTCGTATGCTTTAAATATAGTAGCACTGCTATTACTCAGGAAGCCCTTATCTATTTACTCTAACACGTATACTTAAGAAGCCTATAATAATTTGTTTCAAACCTGAGAATTCAGAATCATAATTAACTAGAATATTCTGTAATGGAATAACTAACCAGTTTTAAAAAGAATCTTATTTCCTTCAACTGAACCAAGCAGGAAGTCAAACACACAATCTTGCATTTCTGCCATTTTTGCACAAGATTTGAGAACTAAACTTCTATTAATTTACTTTTAAATATAAACAGAGCAAAAGTGTAGTGTACTAGCAAATCAATACGCACTGGTTTTAGTCACACGATCGCTTACTGCAATACACATGATTTTGGAAGGCGTTGAGTGGATCAATGCCGATACCTTTCCCCAACACTCAGTAGCACATTTCAATATTTTGTACAAGGAGTCACTGTGAGTAGAAGTTGAATGCAAGTAAGTGACCAGCATTTTTTCTACACTAATGTCCCATTACTGAATTGTTTTTTTCCCACCAAAAATATTTCCTCAATCCATTAAAAAAAACATACTTTTTATTTTTGGTGAAAGACAAAATTGAGATTTAAGGGAAGACATTTTGTCCAATTCAGAAATCACAACTGATGGGACATTTGGCTTGAACCTACAGGGCCAGGGCTGGTAAGAGAGGTTTTTCTCTGCATGATTAATACTTGTGTGGAGTAAATAAAGTTTGATTCTGGGTGCTAAAATTAGACACAGTTGGATGGCAGCTCAGGGAATCCTTGTGAAGCGTGACTTGCAGGTCATTGTTGATCTTCAAGAGTAGCACGATTGCACTAAATGTGGAAATGTGAGTCTCTGGTGCAGAGGATCTCTGTGCTCAGGGAGCAATAGGAAACACGCTGCAGAATCAGAGAGGATGAGGGATTCTGGGTCGAACTCTGCAGAATGTAGTTACCCAAGAGGCAGGGCTTGACCATTCAGGACACAGGGATAACACAGAGAAAGAGAAGTAGGTGACCATCTGCAGAGGGGGAGAGAAACTGCACTCACTTGCAGGGAACTGAGTTACTAGAACTATCTTCTCTCCCCACCCCCACCCCCTCACTCCGTCCGCGTCCTCATCACCTCTCTCAACAGACAAGTACGAGGTAGACAGCAACTCAGAGAAGGATAGTCCCGAACAATGTTGTACCACCATGGAGCAATTGTACCAGGTTAAGCGGAGTGGAAAGGTGGTAAATGAGAGCAGGAGAATGATACCAGTGGAAAATTCTATGTTCATGGGTCTAGGCAGCCTTTTTTGCAATCAAAATCAGAATTCCTGATTGATATGTTGCCTCCCTGATTGGAGGACATCAAGATTGAAAAAGGCTTGAAGGATGGTTATCTCTGGATTACTTTCCATGGATACACCGGACAGCTTAAAAGAGAGGAAGGTCAATGTGTTCCTGCAAGAGAGAAGGATTTACATTTTTGAGGCATTTGGAGAAAATTCTTGAACAAAATGCAACCTTCACTTGAATTGAAATGCCACCAATGTTCCTGCAGAGAGGGTAAATTGATCTGTGGGGTAGGATTTAAACTAACATGGCCTGGCCCCTGGGGGGCGGGGAGCTGAGAGAAAAAAAAAGTCTAGGTTTGAGACTGGAGAGGGTGATCAGGATTAATAAAGTTGTTGGAATAGAAGACTTGGCTGAAATAAATAGAAAATCTCAATTTGCTGTAAAAGACTTCAGGAAGACAGACAGGTTAGCAGAATGGGCACAGGAGGAAAATGCAAATAAATGTACGGTATTACTTTTTAGGATGGAAGTATATACTCAATGGAAAAGTACTGATGGATGTAGATGAACCGAGACCTAGAATTCGATACATGATTCATCATCATCGTCATAGGCAGTCCCTCGGAATCGAGGAAGACTTGCTTCCACTCCTGAAGTGAGTTCCTTTGGTCGCTGAACAGTCCAATGCGAGAGCCACAGACTCTATCACAGGTGGGACAGACATTCATCGAGGGAAAGGGTGGGTGAGACAGGTTTGCTGCATACTCCTTCCACTGCCTGCGCTTGATCTCTTCCCAGTCTCGACATTGAGATTCGAAGAGCTCAGCGCCCTCCCGGATGAACTTTCTCCACCTCGGGCGGTCTTCGGCCAGGGACTCCCAGGTATCAGTGATGATGTCGCACTTTATCAGGGAGGCTTTGAGGGTGTCCTTGTAACGTTTCCACTGCCCACTTTTGGCTCGTTTGCCGTAAAAGGGCTCCACATAGAGCATTTGCTTAAGGAGTCTTGTGTCTGGCATGCGAACTATGTGGCCTGCCCAGCGAAGCTGATCGAGTGTGGTCAGTGCTTCAATGCTGGGGATGTTAGCCTGGACGAGGATGCTGATGTTGGTGCGCCTGTCCTCCCAGGGGATTTGCAGGATCTTGAGGAGACACCGTTGGTGATATATCTCCAGCGACTTGAGGTATCTTCTGTACATCGTCTATGCCTCTGATCCATACAGGAGGGCGGGTATTACTACAGCCCTGTAGACCATGAGCTTGGCGATAGATTTGAGGGCCTGGTCTTCGAACATTCTTTTCCTCAGATGGCCGAAGGCTGCACTGGCCGCGATGTTGAATCTCCGCATCAATGTCTGCTTTTGTTAAGAGGCTCCCGAGGTATGGGAAATGGTCCACGTTGTCGAGGGCTGCGCCGTGAATCTTGATGACTGGGAGGGTAGTGCTGTGCAGCGAGGACAGGCTGGTGGAGGACCTTTGTCTTATGGATGTTAAGCATAAGGCCTATGCTTTCATATGCCTCGGTGAATACATCGACTATATCCTGAGTTCAGCCTCAGAATGTGTGCAGACGCAGGCGTCGTCCACTGTAGCTCAACGACAGTGGACCTGGCCTGGAGGCGACCTAGGTTAAACAGCTTCCCACTGGTTCTGTAGTTTAGTTCCACTCCAGCGGGGAGCTTGTTGACTGTGAGGGAGCATGGCCGGGAGGAAGATTGAGAAGAATGTTGGAGGAATGACGCAGCCCGATCCGGACGTGGATTGGGTCTGTAATCAATCCGTTGGTAAGGATCACATGATTCACTAAAAGTGCTAGTGCAGGTGGATAAAGCCATAAAAAAGGACAATAGCAGTTTGGCTTTTATAAGTAAAATAAAGTCGAAACAATAAATAATTTGTACAAAAGTTGGTTATTGGGTTGAGTGCTAGGTGCAGTTTTGGGCACCCCTTTATTGAAAGGACAGTGAAACCAGAGATGGTACAGTGTAGATTTAGAGGACAAGGCCAGAGATGGGAAACTAGTTATGAGGAGAGACGCAAGATTCTGGGAGTATTTCCACGGGATCAGAGAATGCCAAGGAAATTTAAGAGAGGTTTTTTAAAATTATGAGAGTTGTGGTGGTGGTGGAAATTATTTCTTCCGGTTTGGAGAGTCAGTGAGGAGGGGTCATCAACTTAAAATTGGTATCAAGATTGAAGAGAGAGGTCAGGAGAAATCTGTTCATGCAGAAGGCCGTTGGAGCATGGGTTGCTTTGCCACAGATAGTATTGGAGACAGAACATCTTAGAGTTGAAAAGCAGAGAAGTTATGTTAAACTTATATAAAATCTTGGTTAGACCACACTTGGGAGTACTGCGAACTGTTCCAGTTTCCATATTATAAAAGGGCACTGGAGAAGGTGCAAAAAAGATTTAATAAGATTTAATAGAATGATCTTAGAACGGAGAGATTATACCCATTGGGAAAGATTGACAGGCTGGCTGGGGCGCTTTTCTCTAGAAAAAAGACTGAGGGATGATCTGATAGACGTCGAAAAGATTATGAAAAGGTTTGATAGGGTCGACAGAGAGAAAATGTTTCCCGTTGGGGGAAGAGACCAGAACTAGGGGCCATAAATATAAGATAGTCACTAGCAATATTCCCTTCAATTTCACTTAAGTAATTCTCGCCTTAAATAAATGAATGCCCCATGGAAAATGGCTCATTCTAATACATTATTACACATTGTGATAAGACACTATTACAGGGAAGCACAGACAATATTTCTGAGCAGCTAGAGCCCCAGTAAAATTCACACAGTTTTATTCTTCACTTTTCATTGTTCTCAGTTGGCTGCTCTTTTATAAATTCACAAATCTTAACCCAATAATTATTCACTCAAAAGTATTATTACTGAACTTCAGTGTGATTAAAGAAGTCAGTAAAATATGTAATCTTGGCTCAGTTGGATGAACATTGCCTGAGTGCGTTCAAATCGCACTCCAGGACTTGAGCACATAATCCATGACGACACCAGTGCAGTACTGTAGGAGTGTTGCATCGTCAGAGGCACCGTCCTTCAAATGAGACATTAAATTGAAGTCCCAACTGCCTTTACTGGTTGTTCAGGAATGTGTTAAAAGATCCCATGACATTATTCAAACAGGTGTAGGTTGTTCTTTTTTTCAACCAACAGGCTAACTTCCTATTCATTGCTATTGATTTGATCTTGCTGTCTGCAAAAGTAATTCATTTCATGTTAATGCTTTGAGATGTTTGAGACATGATAAGGCACTATATAAAGGCAACTCTTTCACTTATTTGTATTCTTATTTACTGTTAGTTAAGCATGTAATCTTGATATTCAACACAAATGAATTAAAGCAACTAGTTTCCCTACATTTTAACAGAGACTTCAAAAGTACTTCTTTGGCTGTGAAAGAACAAACAAACTTACATTTATATAGTGACCTTCATGACCTCAGATCGTCTCAAAGCACTTGACAGAAAATGAAGCACTTTTCTTCTGAAAGTTAGTCAGTGCTGTAGGGAAATGCTTTGGGACATCTGGAGTGTAAAAGACATTATTTCAATGCATGTTTTTCTTTCTGATGACCTGAATCATAAATTGAAGTTGTTGTGTATCTGTAAAGCATGCACCCCCATGTTCCGCCACCAGGGAGCTCATCCCCTGAATCCCAAGGGATCCCAGCATCCCTTGGGAGCACTATATATAAGCCAGCCCCGAAGGCCTGTTCCTCACTCCGGAGTGCCTTATTAAAGACTGAGGTCACTGTTACTTTAACCTCCCTGTGTTAGGAACACAATAACTGGCGACGAAAATACAAATTCAACACAAAGATGCAGCAAACTGTGGGCATCCTGGAGAAGTTCTCGGAGGGTGGGGACTGGGAAGCCTATGTCGAACAGCTAGACCAGTACTTTGTAGCCAACGAGCCGGACGGAGAAGGAAGCGCTGCAAAAAGGAGAGCGGTCCTCCTCACAGTCTGTGGGGCACCGACCTACAGCCTCATGAAGAATCTTCTGGCTCCAGTGAAACCCACAAATAAGTCGTATGAGGAGCTGTGAACATCTGTGGTTCGGGAGCATCTTAACCCAAGGGGAGAGCGTGCTGATGGCGAGGTATCGGTTCTACATGTACCAGCAATCTGAAGGTCAGGAAGTGGCGAGCTATGTCGCCGAGCTAAGGCGATTTGCAGGACAATGTGAGTTTGATGACTACCTGGAGCAGATGCTCAGAGACTTTTTTGGACTGGGCATTGGCCACGAGACCATCCGACAAAAACCTTTGACTGTAGAGACACCAACTCTCAGTAAGGCCATTGCGATAGCACAGGCGTTTATGTCCACCAGTGATAACACCAAACAAATCTTTCAGCACACAAGTGCTAGCAATGTTCATAAATTAACTGGAACTGTGTTTGCGAGCAGAAATGTACAGGGCAGAAACCACGAGTCTGCAACTGCCAGCAGGCCTCAGGTGACCCAGATGACTGAGTCCGCAACAAAGGATGAATGCAAGGCAATTCTCATCTTGTTGGCGTTGTGAAGGCTTCCATTCAGCCTATTCATGCCTCTTCAAAGAGTATGTTTGCAAGAGCTGTGGAACAATGGGGCACCTCCAACGAGCTTGCAAACGAGCTGCAAGCTCTGCAAAACCTGCTAACAACCAGGTGGCAGAGGAAAATCGGTCCATGGTGGATGAAAGCAATTTCGAGCCTGAGAGAGGACACAGATGCTGAAGTACATGGGGTGCACACATTTGAGACGCAATGTCCACCTATAATGCTAAACGTAAAATTGAATGGCTTACCCGTAGCCATGGAACTGGACACTGGCGCTAGCCAATCCATCATGAGTAAAAAGATGTTTGAGAGACTGTGGTGCAACAAGGCATTCAGACCAGCCCTGAGCCCCATCCACACGAAACTGAGAACATACACCAAAGAGCTAATCACTGTCCTGGGCAGCGCCATGGTCAAGGTCACCTATGAGGGCACGGTGCACAAACTGCCACTCTGGATTGTCCCGGGCGATAGCCCCTCACTGCTTGGAAGGAGCTGGCTGGGTAAAATCCACTGGAATTGGGATGACATCCGAGCACTATCACATGTCGATGAGGCCTCATGTACCCAGGTTCTTAACAAATTTCCTTCCCTTTTTGAGCCAGGCATTGGAAACTTTTCCGGGGCGAAGATGCGGATCCACTTGTCCCAGAGGCATGACCCATTCACCACAAGGCGCGAGCGGTACCTCACATGATGAGGAAGCGAGTGGAAATCAAGCAGGACAGGCTGCAACGCGAGGGCATCATCTCCCCAGTGGAATTCAGCGAGTGGGCCAGCCAGATTGTTCCAGTACTCAAAAGTGATGGCACGGTCAGGATTTGCGGTGATTATAAAGTAACTATTAATCGTTTCTCGCTACAGGACCAATACCCGCTACCTAAGGCAGACAACCTATTTGCGATGCTGGCAGGAGGCAAGACATTCACCAAGCTCGACCGGACTTCGGCCTACATGATGCAGGAGCTGGAGGAGTCTTCGAAGGGCCTCACCTGCATCAACACGCACAAGGGACTGTTCATCTACAACAGATGCCCGTTTGGAATTCGGTCGGCTGCAGCGATCTTCCAGAGAAACATGGAGAGCCTACTCAAGTCGGTACCACACACGGTGGTCTTTCTGGACAACATATTGGTCACGGGTCAGGACACCGCCGAGCACCTACAAAACCTGGAGGAGGTCCTCCAGCGACTGGATCGCGTAGGACTGTTGCTGAAGAGGTCGAAATGCGTCTTCCTTGCAACAGAAGTGGAGTTTTTGGCGAGAAAGATCGCGGCGGACGGCATTCGGCCCACAGACACCAAGACAGAGGCTATCAGGAACGTGCCCAGGCCACAGAACGTCATGGAGCTGCGGTCGTTCCTGGGACTCCTCAACTATTTTGGTAACTTCCTACCTGGGTTAAGCCTGCCTTTTAGAGCCCCTACATGTGTTATTGCGCAAAGGTGAGAACTGGATATGGGGGGGAAAAAATCAAGTAATTGCTTTTGAGAAAACCAGAAACATTTTATGCTCCAACAAACTGCTTCTATTATATAAGTTGTGTAAAAGACTTGTGCTAGCATGTGACCCAACTCCGTACGGAGTCGGGTGTGTATTACAACAAGCTAACGTTGCAGGGAAGTTGCAACCTGTCGCCTATGCTTCCAGGAGCTTGTCTAAGGCCGAGAGGGCCTACAGCATGATTGAGAAAGAGGCATTAGTGTGTGTGTTCGGGGTAAAGAAAATGCATCAGTACCTGTTTGGCCTCAAATTTGAGCTGGAAACCGATCACAAGTCCCTCACATCCCTGTTCGCTGAAAACAAGGGGATAAATACTAATGCCTCAGCCCGCATACAAAGATGGGCACTCGCGCTATCAGCGTATAACTATACCATCCGCCACAGGTCAGGCACCGAGAACTGTGCGGATGCTCTGTCGGCTACCATTGCCCACCACGGGAGTGGAAATGGCGCAGCCTGCAAACTTGTTGATGGTGGCGCAGCCCGCAGACTTGTTGATGGTCACAGAAGTGTTTGAAAATGATAACTCACCTGTCACGGCCCGCCAGATTAGGACTTGGACCAGCCAAGATCCTCTGCTGTCCCTAGTAAAAAAAACTGTGTACTGCATGGGAGCTGGGCCAGCATCCCCATTGAAATGCAAGACTGAGAATTTTTTTTAAAATCGATGTGTTGCTTGACTGGGAGCCAATGTAGGTCAGCAAGAGGGGTGATGGGTGAACGGGACTTGATGGCTTACATCCTAGGGTCTTAAAAGAAGTGGCTGCAGAGATAGTGGATGCATTGGTTGTAATCTACCAAAAGTCCCTGGATTCTGGGGAGGTCCCAACGGATTGGAAAACCGCAAATGTAACGCCCCGATTTAAAAAGTGAGGCGGACAAAAAGCAGGAAACTATAGACCAGTTAGCCTAACATCTGTTGGGAAAATGCTCATGTCCATTATTAAGGAAGCAGTAGCGGGACATTTGGAAAAGCATAATTCAATCAAGCAGAGCCAACATGGTTTTATGAAAGGGAAATCATGTTTGACAAATTTGCTGAAGTTCTTTGAGGATGTAACGAGCAGGGTGGATAAGGGGGAACCAGTGGATGTGGTGTATTTGGATTTCCAGAAGGCATTGATAAGATGCCACATAAAAGGATACTGCACAAGATAAAAGTTCACGGAGTTGGGGGTAATATATTAGCATGCAGAGAAGAATGACCACCTAACAGAAAACAGAGTCGGGATAAATGGATCATTTTCCGGTTGGCAAACAGTGACTAGTGGGGTGCCGCAGGGATTGGTGCTGGGTCCTCAACTATTTACAATCTATATTAATGACTTGGATGAAGTGTCCAAGTGTAATGTAGCCAAATTTGATGATACAAAGATGGGTCGGAAAGCAAATTGTAAGGAGGATGCAAAAAATCTGCAAAGGGATATAGACAGGCTAAGTGAGTGGGCAACAATTTGGCAGATGGAGTATAATGTGGGAAAATGTGAGATTATCTACTTTGGCAGAAAAAAATAGAAAAGCAAATTATAATTTTAAATGGAGAAAAATTGCAAAGTGCTGCAGTACAGAGGGACCTGGAGGCCCTTGTGCATGAAACACAAAAAGTTAGTTACAGCAAGTAATCAGGAAGGCAAGTGGAATGTTGGCCTTTACTGCAAGGGAGATAGAGTATAAAAGCAGAGAAGTCCTGTTACAACTGTGCACGGTATTGGTGAGGCCACACCTAGAGTACTGTGGAGGCTAGGTCATTGAATATATTTAAGGTGAAGATAGACAGATTTTTGAGCGATAAGGGAATAAAGGATTATGGGGAGCAGGCAGGGAAGTGGAGCTGAGTCCATGATCAGATCAGCCATGATATTGAATGGCGGAGCAGGCTCGATGGGCCAGGTGGCCTACTCCTGCTCCTATTTCTTATGTTATGAGTTAGGACACGAGCAGCAGAGCTTTAGATTACCTCACATTTACAGAGGGTAGAATGTGGAAGGCCAGGCAAGAGTGCATTGGAATAGTCAACTCTAGAGGTAACAAAGGCATGGATGAGGGGTTCAGCAGCAGATGATGAGCTGAGGCAGGGCGGAGTCGGGCGATGTTCCAGAGTGAAAATGGGCGGTCTTAGTGAAGGCACGGATATGTGGTCGGAAGCTCATTTTAGGGTCAAATAGAATACCAAGGTTGTGAACAGTCTGGTTTAGCCTCAGACAGTTGCCAGGGAGAGGGATGGAGCAGAGAGAGATGGTGGTAAGGTAGAGCTGGGTGTCATCGGCACACATGTATAAACGGACGCTGTGTTTTCAGATGATTTCGCCGAGGGGCAACAGGTAGATGAGAAATAGGAAGTGGTTCGTGATACCAGAGGCAACGGTGCAGGAGCGGAAAAGGAAGCCATTGTAAGGGAGTCTCTGGTTACATTCGGATAGGCAAAAATAGAACAGGGCGAGTGCAGTCCCACCCAGCTGGATGACGCTGGAGTATCAAAGGCTGCAGACAGGTCGAAAAGGATGAGGAGGGATTGTTTACCTTCGTCACAGTAACATAAATGACATCCTATGTCTTTGATAAGAGCCGTTTCAGTATTGTGGCAGGGGTGGAATCCTGATTGGAGCGATTCAAACATGGATCAAGAGAAATTAGAATCAATCCATCTGATTTAGGCTACTCCTCTTAATTCAAATGATTGGATAATACATTTATCAACACTAAAACAAAGTTCAAATTATCAACAGACTCTGATTTCTAAATGGATTTTGTGTCTTTTTTTTTAAAAAATGGTCAAGAATGTATTTAATATCATTTGAATCCAACTTTGCCTTATCTATCCTGTTACTCTTTTTAACATTGATGGTGTCCTAATAATGAGGTATGACTGTTCATCTTGGTTTCTTAAAAAAAAAGTAGCCTCCTGTAGAATTTTCATTATTGTAGTTAGAGTTGATAAGTTACCAAACTTCAATATTTAAAAAAATATTTAATTCTTGAGTTCTTACAAAAGTTCATGAAAATCTTACAACTATTGAATTAAAAAGTTGCAAATTAATAATTTACGAATGCAATTAATTAATTCTGTTTCCTGGGAATGACGAGGGCATCTTGTCAGAAAACAAGATATAAATACTGATATTTTATGTTCAATTGGGAATTTTTTAAATAATCGTCATTACAACTTTGAGTGACTTTATATTTTTATTCATTTATGCACTCCTTCCAGGAATAATTTATTTACAAAATTTATCCACAATTGGTGTCATGGCGATTAGCCAGTACTGTCTCAATCAGAGATGGAGTACTCCATCCAACATCCGTTACTGCAAACTGGTGCAAATGTTACAGCTACTGGATGATTATGGATGGTGGTTTAATTCAAATCAGGTATTGTATGAAACACTGGCAACCTGCCTTTTCTTACTAGTGACACATAATCTAGGTGCAGACTACATTTTATAATTAAAATCAAGAAATTAAGACTTCTCATTGGGTTTAATTTTTACATTTTTGCAGTACATTTGTTAATATACATGACATACTAGGACAGCAGAATACATACTTGTCCATACTCCATGGCCTCACCCCTCCCTATCTCCAATCTCCTCCACAACCCCCGAAATGTCTGCACTCCTCTAATTCAGCCCTCAAGCATCCTTGATTATAATCGCTCAACTATTGGTGGCTGTGCCTTCTGTTGCCTAGGCCCCAAGCTCTGGAACTTTCTCCCTAAACCTCTGTGCCTCTCTACCTCTTTCCTCCTTCAAGACGCTCCTTAAAACATACCTCTTAGACCAAGCTTTTGGTCACCTGCCCTAATTTCTACTTATGCGGCTCGGTGTCAATTTTTTTAATCTCTTAATACTCCTGTGAAGCGCCTTGGGACGTTTCACTCCGTTAAAAGCGCTATATAAATACAAGTTGTTTCTGCAGTCATTTTTCTTTTACTGTGTTCTTTTAATATGTTATTTGTGCTGCAGCCATTTTTTTTTAAATAAGTATTTCAGATTAAAGTAATAAGATTGTGTGGATAATTCACCTGGTATAATTACTAAATTCGACACATGGCACTAATTTTATCCAAATCCATTCTCAGCGGTGCAGAGGTATGATCCTTGTAATGCTGGTGTTGGAATTATGTACCAAGAGTTATTTTCTGAAAACTTTAATAAGTTTGCAGACAATTATTTTTGAAAGTCTGAGTTAGGAACGGGAGTAGGCTATTCAACCACTTGCGCCTGTTTCGCCATTAATTAGATCATGGCTGATGTGTATCTTAACTCCATTTACTTGCTTTGATTCCATATCCCTCAATATCCTTATCGAGCAAATATCTCTCATTTTTCAAATATTCAATTGACCTAGTCTGAACAGCTTTTTGGGGAGAGATAGTTGCAGATTGCCACTACCCTGCGAGTGAAGAAATGCTTCTTATCACCCCAAATAACCGAGCACTCATTACTCATTTTAATGTTATTCCTCCTTGTTCTGGATTCTCCCACTAGAGGAAATAGTTTCTTCTCTCTACACTATCAAATCCTTTAATCATCTTAAACACCTCTTTAGATCACCCCTTAATCTTCTACACTCAAGGGAATACAAGACTAGTCTATGCAACCTGTCCTCATAGCTTATCCCTCTAAACCTCAGTATCATTTTTCTGAATCTGCACTGTATCCTCTCCAAGACAAATATATCCAGTACAGATCCCTGGAGGACACTACTCGTCACATTCTGCCAATTGGAATATATACAAATTATCCTTACTCTTTGCCTCTTCCCTTCTAATCTAGTCCCTACCCATTTAAAAAAAAACTGGTTGCCTCTAATTCCATGGGTTTTCATTTTTGCTGACAATCACGTGTGTGGAACTTGATCAAATGCCTTCCGGTAGTCCATATAAATAACATCCATAAACATTCCCTTATCAACCACATTAGTGGCCTTCTCAAAAAATTCAACTAGGTTAGACATACACGACTTACTCTATAGAAATACATGCTTGCTCTCTCTGATCAATTCAGATTTTGGAAGGTCATGACTAAAGCATCTGCAATTTTCTCACCTACTTCTTTTAATACCCTGGGATGGAAACCATCAGATCCTGGAAATTTGTTAATCTTCAGTTTCATTATTTTCTCTATTACCATTTTTTAAACTTGTATTGAATCTAGTAAGTTCCTCCCCTTGATTTATGTTTAGTTTTCCCTCATATCTCTGGCATTACAAACATGGATCCACAGAGAGTCTAACATTTCCAGTATACACAACAATGAATTGCAAGTGGTCCCTCAAAGCTGGGTTGAGACTATGGTGTCAGCTTTGGCTTGGCGATAGCATTCGCACCAGAGTCAGAAAGACGTTGGTTCAAGTTCCATTCTCAGACTTGAAGACATAATCTCGATTGATACCTCAGTGCAATACTGAGGAGTGCTGTACTGTTGGAGGTGCTGTCGTTCAGATGATGTGAAACTGAGGTCTGCCCTCTCAGGTGGACATAAAAGATCACATGGCACTATTAGAATAAGAGCAGTTCTCCCTGGTGTCTTGGCCTATATTTATCCTTCAACCAACATTACTAAAACCAGATTTATCTGGCCATTCTTTTTATGGGATCTTGCGTATACAAATTGGCTGCTGCATATTCTACATTAAGACAGTAACTACACTTCAACAAGTACTTAATGGGCTGCAAATCACTTTTGGAGGTCCTGTGGTTGTGAAGTGCACTATGTAAATGCAAGTTATTCTTTTTAATCTTATAAATTAGAAAAAGACAATATAGTATAATATGACCTTGAAGGTTAATTTTCTGTACATTTACTGCAATGGCAGGAAATATTCTGATAGCATTGGTTAGATGTTTTGTGATATAGTCATGTGTATTTACACATAGCCAAATACAGTACTGCATTAAGCCAAGTAACAGGCAACTGCTGGAATCCTGGAGGCTGAAATCATTCTGGATCTGTATGAAATTTGCCATGGAATTGCTGTTGCTGTCCTGAAATTATTCTAATGACAAGATAATTGAATAATTTATATTACAAATCTATCTCAATCATGACAATATATTTTGTTGCAGAAAATGTTGAATTTTCACATCACAAGTGCAGTCTACCTAATATGTTCAGCACTGAGCCAAACAATCGGACAAGCAGCATATTTAAAATTCAATGGTGTAATATTACAAAGCAAAGCAAAAAGCTAGTTAGCATGAACAATTTTTGCACTGTTGTAACTCGTTTAATTCAGTCTCATTTTAGAATGCATCAAATAGATTATCAGGCTTCCTTTTTCCAGTATTGCCTGTAGTTTCCTAATTGGACTTTGATAACAGCAACAGTCACTGCATGTTTTGATAACTTCTGGGTTATAAAATAAGTTACACAAGAGTTTATATAAACTTTCAGGTCTTCCTTTTAATTCAACGGAATACAAATATAAATCATCTTACTACCACTCAGGAGGTTGGAATAAAAGGTCATCGTAACGGTTACAAATTTCAATCTGCCTTAGATAGTTGGCCAGAATTTGCAGTCAAAATAGTGTTGAGGCTAATGGCACTTGCCATTATTTATGCGTAAATGGTACTTTAGGCGAGGAGCAGATGCCAATATCCAAAAGTTGGAGTCCAATTGCGCGGCTTTACCATTAGCTTTGCGAAAAACAGCATTTCACTGTCTGCCTCATCATTGAAATGCATTGAATGTCATATCGTTGCTGTATTTGCGCAGTAGGTACGACTAAACCCATTGCAGATATTTAGGGCTAGTAATTAGTAGCCCAAGTACCCTTTTAACTATGTGGTAATTGTTAATTACTGCCAATGAATCTGTATGGCATTGAAAATTAACTATTACAAGTGTGAAGTCTCATTCCTTCAGGTTTTGAATTTTTCGGGGAGACTTTAAAAATGTCAATTTTTAGATTAACATTTGTTTTCTTACTTTTCCTTTGTCTCTTTTTCCTCTCTCTCGCAATCCAATCTTTCTTTCCCTCTCTTTCAGTCCCTGATTTGACATTGACTTCACTCATGCTAATTCACCCTCCTTCCCAGTCCTGTTTGTGTTTATTTCTCAATCCTTAAATCTCATTAGTTAAGGAGATGTTTTGTTGGATGCCCTGTTCATTCAGAACCCAGGTGCTGGGTTTCTCTCTCTGCGCGGTTATCAGCTCGCACTTTCAGCAACTTTGTGAGGAAATATTTTTTGCGCTGACAGGTGCAGGGGTGAGTCTAACAACCAATGCAGTTAGAAGCCCTGCCACAGAAAATTCTGACCCATAATAGGCAGACTTTAGTGAGATGAGACCAGATACTAATCATCAAGGTGCTTTATTTTACAGACGACAAAACAAAGTTATTTCACTTAACTTCAAATCCTTCCTTGTGAATAAGAAAAGAAAACTACGCAGCTCTATCCCAGTTAATGAGCTAAATAATGCTTGCTTTTAGTCCATCTCATGGTAACAGACCAAAGCTTACACAGGCTTGGTCTGTACTAGTTTTACAATAAACTTCAAGGTCTGCACTCATCATCATAGGCAGTCCCTCGAAATTGAGGAAGACTTGCTTCTACTCTAAAAGTAAGTTAGTTAAACTACATACTTTCTCTCAGCAGACTATCCTGATTGGCTTTGAACGTGGGTTTTCTGTTTTTGTTACATTTGCTCACAGAAAGTGGGTTAGTCCCTCTGACTGCTTCCCTATTTAAATCTCGTCATAGCCTTGCTCCTCCCCATTTCTAACCTCCTCCAACTCTAGAACCCGTTCCTCCCAACTTTCTGTTCCTCTGACTCTGGCCTTTTTAATGTGTATCCCCTCCCATTGCCCCACCACTGACAGCCATGCTTTCAACTGTATAGGCCCCCCGTTCTGGAATTTTTTTTTTCGTAGCCAATCTTTCCAATTCTTTGTCAGATCACAAACGCCAGAGGTCACCTTGCACACATCAAGGATCACCCTGCGCTAATGCTCTTAGCCAAAAGGCCTAGAGCCCAAGCACCGTTCCTGGAAGTACTGCAATACCAGGTTCGTGCCATGGAAGTGGATGGGTCAGCAACCCCACACACCTCCGTGGAGGTGGATGGGTCAAGCCATCCCACCCACCTCCTATTTGCCCCCCGTTCTGGAATGTCCCACCCTAAATCCCTTCACGTCGAAGATCCTCCTTAGAATCCCACTTCTTTGACCAAGCTTTTGATCATCCTCCTCCTTTAGCTTAGGATGGCATTGGATGGCCACGGGTAAAGATGTTCAGCAGAGCTGACTAGGGAGCTGCCGTCCCTGGCGCCATCTTGCTTGTCTCTTCCCCCACCACTGTTTAAGTCTAAGTTTAAGCTTTAGTCCCCCCCGGCCATAAACGCAGGTGCATTTTCCACCCCCAAAAGCATAAACCCATGCTGCACAGATACCAACCTGGACCCATCTATCGGACCTCTCTGCAGCACCAAGAGCCTCCTTGACCTCTCTACTACACCTGTAACTCGCTCCTTTTCCAAATTCCAAGGATTTGGAACTAATTCTCCCAAGTCTGAACTATGTCCTCCTTCTCCCAATCCGGCGGTGTCCTTCGCAGTCCCTTCAGCCAGTTCGGAGCCAGCGATTCCGGAGTCCTCTCAGCCGGCGGCCCAATCTGCGAAGGCGAAAGCAGCTGGAGGAGCATCGGCAGAGCCACTGCCAGACAAGTGGCGCAGTCAATGGCGACGGCCACTCCGACTTCTCGCACGACCCTTCGAGAAGCGAAAATGGAGCAGGGCCCCAACGTGTCTCACCCCCCTCCCCTCATCACACCTCAGTTCTCCCACCACCTCTCCTGAAAGCACTGCTCAGTGCCAAGCTTACGGCTCGCATCCCACCATAGGCAACTAGCCCCAACCGTTGAGCCTGGTCTCCAGTAGTCTTGGACCCCATTGTAACTGGACCAAGATCTTGCTCTGCTAAGCCCGTGTGGTAGCTGGTGTGCAACGACCACCCAACGTTAAAAGAACTCACACACAGGCATCTTCCACCCTTCAAAATGAAGTTCCGGATCTTTCACTTAGTGCCCATTTTGTCAGATTACGCCCGTGAAGCACATTGTGACATTGATCTTATTAACTGGCGGAGCAGGCTCGAGGGGCCAAAAGGCCGACTCCTGCTCCTATTTCTTGTTATGTTCTTATTTTTCTACGGCAACAGTGCTAAAAATGTCAGTTTTTGTTAGTCAGTGATTCACCAATTGGCCCATCAAAAAAAACAGCTGCCTCCCCCTCTCCAAGGACAAGAGATTTCTTGGCACAAATCCATACTGGACTCAAATGAATCAGTTATCACAATGATAGTAAGTGTGGATGTCCTTAGAAATAACATTGTCCCCAGTGTGAACACATATTCACTATCTGGCTCAGCAACTGCAGCATACAGCTGTAAAGAAAGAATTTGAAACCTGTGTGAACCCACTTGAATTTCACGTTAAAATCATAAAATAGTGCAGCAAAGACGAGAGCCATTTGGTTCATCGCATCTGCGCCGGCTCTTTTGAAGAGTAATCCAGTGAGTCTGACACACCAACTCTTTCCCCATATACCTGCAATTTGTTCTCCTTTAAATAGTTATCCAATTCCCTTTGAACGCTACCATTTAATCTATTTCCACCACTATCAGGCAGTACATTCCAAATCCTAATCATGGCACCTCTGGTTCTTTTGTCAAAAACCATAAATCTGTACGCTCTGGTTACTGACCTTTCAGCCATTGGAAACAGTTTCTTTATTTACTCTATCTAAACCTTGCAGGACTTCAAACACCTCTATCAAATCTCTCCTTAACCACCTCTGCTTAAAAGGAGAACAACCTCAGTTTCTCCAATCTACCCACGTAACAGTAATCCCTCATCCCTGGAGCCATTCTAGTAAATCTCTTTTGTACTCTCTCCAAAGCCTTCACGTCCTTCCTAAAGTGTGCTGCCCGGAATTGGATACAATACTCCAGCTGGGGCTGAACTAATGTTTTATATAGGCTTAGCACAACTTTGTGGCTTTTGTACTCGATACCTCTTTATAAAAGACCAGAATCCCATATGTTTCATTAACAGCTTTGTTAATTTGTCCTGCCACCTTCAAAGATTTGTGCGCAAACAGCCCCAGTTCTCTGTTCTTGCGCGCCCTTTAAAATTGTACCATTTAGCTTGTATTGTCTCTTATCATTCTTCTAACAAAATGTATCACCTCACATATTTCTAGAAACATAGAAAATAGGTGCAGGAGTAGGTGCAGGCCATTCGGCCCTTCAAGCCTGCACCACCATTCGATAAGATCATGGTTGATCATTCCCTCAGTACCCCTTTCCTGCTTTCTCTCCATACCCCTTGATCCCTTTAGCCGTAAGGACCATATCTAACTCCCTCTTGAATATATCCAATGAACTGGCATCTGCGCAGGGAATTCCACAGGTTAACAACTCTGAGTGAAGTTTCTCCTCATCTCAGTCCTAAATGGCCTACCTCTTATCCTAAGACTATGTCCCCTGATTCTGGACTCCCCTAACATCGGGAACATTCTACCCGCATCTAACCTGTCCCGCCCCATCAGAATCTTATATGTTTCTATGAGATCCCCTCTCATCCTTCTAAACTCCAATGTATAAAGGCCCAGTTGATCCAGTCTCTCCTCATATAGCAGTCCTGCCATCCCAGGAATCAGTCTGGTGAACCTTCGCTACACTCCCTCAATAGCAAGAATGTCCTTTCTCAGATTAGGAGACCAAAACTGAACACAATATTCCAGGTGAGGTCTCACCAAGGCCCTGTACAACTTCAGTAAGACCACCCTGCTCCTATACTCAAATCCCCTTGCTATGAAGGCCAACATACCATTTGCCTTCTTCACCGCCTGTAGTACCTGTATGCCAACTTTCAATGACTGATTAACCATGACATCCAGGTCTCGTTGCACCTCCCCTTTTCCTAATCTGCCACCATTCAGATAATATTCTGTCTTTGTGTTTTTGCCCCCAAAGTGGATAACCTCACATTTATCCACATTATACTGCATCTGCCATGCATTTGCCCACTCATCTAACCTGTCCAAGTCACCTTGCAGCCTCCTAGCCTCCCCCTCACAGCTCACACCGCCATCCAGTTTAGTGTCATCTGCAAACTTGAAGATATTACACTCAAGTCCTTCATCAAAATCATTGATGTATATTGTAAATAGCTGGGATCCCAGCACTTGAGCCCTACGGCACTCCATTAGTCACTGCCTGCCATTTTGAAAAGGACCTGTTTATCCCGACTCTCTGCTTCCTGTCTGCCAACCAATTCTCTATCCACGTCAGTATATTACCCTCAATACCCTGTGCTTTGATTTTGCACACCAATCTCTTGTGTGGGACCTTGTCAAAAGCCTTTTGAAAGTCCAAATGCACTACATCCACTGGTTCTCCCTTGTCCACTCTGCGAGTTACATCCTCAAAAAATTCCAGAAGATTTGTCAAGCATGATTTCCCCTTCATAAATCCATGTTGACTTGGATCCTGTCACTGCTTTCCAAATGCGCTGCTATATCATCCTTAATGATCGATTCCAACATTTTCCCCACTACGGATGTCAGGCTAACCGGTCTATAATTACCTGCTTTCTCTCTCCCTCCCTTTTTAAAAAGTGGTGTTATATTAGCTACCCTCCAATCATAGGAACTGATCCCGAGTCGATAAGGCTGTTGGAAAATGATCACCAATGCATCCACTATTTCTAGGGCTACTTCCTTAAGTACTCTGGGATGCAGATTATCAGGCCCCGGGGATTTATCAGCCTTCAATCCCATCAATTTCCCCAACACAATTTCCCATGTAATAAGGATATCCTTCAGTTCCTCCTTCTCACTAGACACTCGGTCCCCTAGTACATCCAGAAGGTTATTTGTGTCTTCCTCCGTGAAGACAGAACCAAAGTATTTGTTCAATTGGTCTGCCATTTTTTGTTCCCCATTATAAATTCACCTGAATCCGATTGCAAGGGACCTAAGTTTGTCTTCACTAATCTTTTTCTCTTCACATATCTATAGAAGCTTTTGCAGTTTTTATGTTCCCGGCAAGCTTCTTCTCGTACTCTATTTTCCCCCTCTTAATTAAATCCTTTGTCCTCCTCTGCTGAATTCTAAATTTCTCCCAGTCCTCCGGTTTGTTGCTTTTTCTGGTCAATTTATATGACTCTTCCTTGGATTTAACACTATCCTTAATTTCCCTTGTTAGCCAAGGTTAAAGCCAGCTTCCCCATTTTATTTTTACTCCAGACAGGGATGTACAATTGCTGGAGTTCATCCATGTGATCTTTAAATGTTTGCCATTGCCTATCCACCGTCAACCCTTTAAGTATCATTTGCCAGTCTATTCTAGCCAATTCACGCCTCAAACCATCGAAGTTACCTTTCCTTAAGTTCAGGACCCTAGTTTCTGAATGAACTGTGTCACTCCCTATCTTAATAAAGAATTCTACCATGTTATGGTCACTCTTCCCCAAGTGGCCTCGCACAACAAGATTGCTAATTAGTCCTCTCTCATTACACATCACCCAGTCTAGGATGGCCAACCCTCGAGTTGGTTCCTCGACATATTGGTCTCAAAAACCATCCCTAATACACTCCAGGAAATCCTCCTCCACCGCATTGCCACCAGTTTGGTTAGCCCAATCAATATGTAGATTAAAGTCACCCACGATAACTGTTGTACCTTTTTGCATGCATCCCTAATTTCTTCTTTGATGCTGACCCAACCTTACTACTACTGTTTAGTGATCTGTACACAACTCCCACTAGCATTTTCTACCCCTTGGTATTCCGTAGCTCCACCCATACGGATTCCACATCATCCAAGCTAATGTCCTTTCTTACTATTGCATTAATTTCCTCTTTAACCAGCAATGCCACCCTACCTCATTTTCCTTTCTGTCTATCCTTCCTAAATGTTGAATACCCCTGGATGTTGAGTTCCCAGCCTTGGTCACCCTGGAACCATGTCTCCATGATGCCAATTACATCATACCTGTTAACTGCTATCTGCGCAGTTCATTCGGCCACCTTATTCCGAAAACTCCTCGCATTGAGGCACAGAGCCTTCAGGCTTGTCTTTCTGACACACTTTGCCCTTTTAGAATTTTGGTGTAATGTGCCCCTTTTTGCCTTAGGTTTCTCTGCCCTCCACTTTTACTTTTCTTCTTTCTAGCTTTTGCTTCTGCCCCCATTCTACTTCCCTCTGTCTCCCTGCATAGGTTCCCATCCCCCTGCCATATTAATTTAACTCCTCCCCAACAGCACTAGCAAACACTCCCGCTAGGACACTGGTTCCAGTCCTGCCCAGGTGCCGACTGTCCGATTTGTACTGGTCCCACCTCCCCCAGAACCGGTTCCAATGTCCCAGGAATTTGAATCCCTCCCTTGTGCACCACTCCTCAAGCTACGTATTCATCGGAGCTATCCTGCAATTCCTACTCTGATTGGAACGTGGCATTGGTAGCAATCTTGAGATTACTACTTTTGAGGTCCTACTTTTTAATTTAGCTTCTAGCTCCCTATATTCGTCTTGTAGGACCTCATCCCATTTTTTACTTATATCGTTGGTACCTATATGCTCCACGACAACTGGCTGTTCACCCTCCCTTTTCAGAATGTCCTGCACCCGCTCGGAGACATCCTTGACCCTTGCACCAGGGAGGCAACATATCACTCTGGAATCTCTGTTGCGGCCGCAGAAACGTCTATTCCCCTTACAATTGAATCCCCTATCACTATAGCTCTCCCACTCTTTTTCCTGCCCTCCTGTGCAACAGAGCCACTCACGATGCCATGAACCTGTCTGCTGCTGCCCTCCCCTGATGAGTCATCTCCCTCAACAGTACCCAAAGCGGTGTATCTGTTTTGCAGCGGGTTGACAGCAGGGGACCCCTGCACTACCTTTCTTGCATTGCTCTTCCTGTTGGTCATCCATTCCCTATCTGGCTGTGTATCCTTTACCTGCGGTAAGACCAACTCACTAAACGTGCTAGTCACATCATTCTCAGCATCGTGGATGTTCCAGAGTTCATCCATCCACAGCTCCAGTGCCGCAATGCGGTCAGTCAGGAGCTGCAGGTGGATGCACTTCCCGCACACGTAGTAGTCAGGGACACCGGAAGCATCCCTGACTTCCCACATAGTACAGGAGGAACATAACATGTGTCCGAGCTGTCCTGCCATGACTTAACCCTTAGATAAACTTAAATTGGCAACAATGCTAAAGGTTACTTACTGATATAGAAAAGAAAAAGAAAAACTACTTACCAATCACTTACCCCTTTGGGCTGTGACGTCATCTTTCGATTGCTTTCTACTTTTTTGCCTCCCCACTGCAGCTGCACCAGTAGGCTTCTTGTAGGCCTCACCAACGTCCCGCTCTGCCTCAACAAACTCCCACTGCTCTTTCCAAATGCTGGGCCTCTTGTAGGCCTCACCAACGTCCCACTCCGCCTCCTCGACGAACTCCCGCTGCCCCCTCCGACTGCTGGGCCTCTTGTAGGCTTCACCAATGTCCCGCTCCGCCTCCTCGACGAATGAATCTGCCATGTGTCTGTCCATTCCATACAGCCTATGTCCTCCTGCTGATTACCACCTCCTGCCCTCCCTCAGCTGATGAATCATTACACCTCCATGTTGAACACCACATGGAAGAAGCACTGAGCGTAGCAAGGGCACAGAATGTACTCTGGGTTTGGGACTTCAATGTCCATCACCAAGAGTAGCTCAGTAGCACCACTACTGACCGAGCTGGCTGAGGCCTGAAGGACATAGCTGCCAGACTGGGCCTGTGGCAGGTGGTGAGAGAACCAACACGAGGGAAAAACATACCTGACCTCGTCCCCACCATTCTACCTGTCATAGATGCATCTGTCTATGACAGCATTGGTAGCAGTGACCACCGCACAGTCATTGTGGAGACAAAGTTCCATCTTCATACTGAAAACACCCTCCATTGTGTTGTGTGGCACTACCACCATGCTAAATGGGATGGATTCAGAACAGATCTAGCAGCTCAAAACTGGGTATCCATGAGGCGCTGTGGGCCATCAGCAGCAGCAGAATTGTATTCCACCACAATCTGTAACCTCATGGCCTGGCATATCCCTCACTCTACCATTACCATCAAGCCAGGGATCAACCCTGGTACAATGACAAGTGTAGAAGAGCATGCCAGGAGCAGCACCAGGCATACCAAAAAATGAGGTGCTAACCTAGGAAAGCTGCAACACAGTATGCTAAAAGCATTAGCACCATGCCAAAGACAGGGCTAAGCAATCCCACAATAATGGATCAGATCAAAGCTCTGCAGTCCTGCCACATCCAGTTGTGAATGGTGGTGAACCATTAAACAAGCAATGGCAGGAGGAGGCTCAATGAATATCCCCATCTTCAATGGTGGCGGAGCCCAGCAAGCGAGTGAAAAAGACAAGGCTGAAGCGTTTGCAACCATCTTCAGCCAGTAGTGCCGAGAGGATGATCCATATCGGCCTCCTCCCGAGGTCCCCACCATCACAGAAGCCAGTCTTCAGCCAATTCAATTCACTCCATGTGATATCAAGAAACGGCTGAGCACACTGAGCACACCATCTTCTCAAGGGCAATTAGGAATGGGCAATAAATGCTGGCCTTCCCAGAGACGTCCACATCCCATAAACGAATTTAAAAACATGTTACTATCTTACTCACTGTTTACTACACTTCCAAGTTTCGTGTCATCTGCGAATTTCAAAATTGTGCCCTATACTCCTAAACAGCCATTCACCACAATTCTATCACTTAGCCTATTTTGTATCCATGCTCCTAATGACCCATTTTTCCCATGGGCTTCAATTTTGCGAACGTCTATTATGTGGTAATTTAACACCTTTTGAAAGTGCATATACACAACAACTGCCGAGAGCATGCAGAAATCAAGCACAGGCAGCGGAAAGAGCGTGCGGCAAACCAGTCCCATCCACCCTTTCCCTCAACGACTATCTATCCCACCTGTGACAAGGACTGTAGTTTCTGTATTGGACTGTTCAGCCACCTAAGGACTCATTTTTAGAGTGAAAGCAAGTCTTCCAAGATTCCGAGGGACAGCCTATGGACCTTTGGATTCTCTTTTATGTTGGCTGTCAATCTAGTCTCATACTGTCTCTTTAACTTGACAGCAATTCATTTCCAAATCCCTTATGTGGAAAAGTGTGCAAAAAATCCTGAAACATGACATTAACTTATATTTAAAAAAATGTGGAAAAACGTTATAATTTTTGTCCAATTCTCAAAATATTGCTATAGCAGGACTTTTAAGAACATTTTCTCCTTGAAAAAGCTTCCCATCAGGTGTAAACACAAAGTCGTTAAAGAGGGATGCAATTTGTTCCAAATGCAGTGCTGTTGCTACTTCAGCATACAGGAACCAGTGAGTTTTTCCAGTAGACAAAGGTTTTACTGCAGATTTTCTGACCGACTTTGCAGAAGGGGGTTGTAAATCTGATAGCAAATTGAACGATTAAATTTAGGATAAATATTAACTATACACAAATACTGTCAGCTTTCCAGTTCTAATATTTGATATATACAGTGGGAAGGTACTATTCATAGATAATATACTGTCAGCTCAGCATACCAGCACAGGGCTATGCCACGGTGTGTAGGGAATTCAAAGCTAATGTACCATAAATTATGATTACTATTGCACTACTCCAGATTTCAGTCACAGAAAACCTAAAGTTTCGAGGACCACACAAGCCTGTCCTAATTCTTATTCTAGAAATGAACTTTCAATGGCACAACAAAGTTCACTCATATTTCTGTAATAGCCATTGTGATGTAAAAATGTGTTACATCCTTGTAGAGTTTGGATCAGAGTATTTTGATACCTGAAAGTGTTAATGCCAACTTTTATTTTGTTTCCAAATTTCTGGACTTTCACTGAAGTACAGCCACAGCAACATTGTTTGAGGTTTGCATCATACCAGTCAGACGTTTTTCATTTACCAGTCTGGTTGGTTTCCAGTAAACATTTCAAGTCAAAACTCCAGACAAATAATTTACTAGGAAACCTGAATTTAAAGAGCCGCACATATCTCATCAAGACAAAGGCATGTGATTGTGGTTACATTCTTATGTGCAGCTATCATCCATCACTTTTTCCCCATTTCAATTGGTTAGCAATGTAAAACTTAACTTATTAAATCTCATGATTACAGAAACATTGTAACTTCAAAAAGAAACGTAGCAAAGTTTTTTTCGAAGCACTCTATAGTTAATGAACTCTACGAAGATCAACTATCTTCTTAGAGCATGTATTTTGATTCCTGCCCTTAAACCTCTACTAAAAAGAATTGGGAGAAATCACATTGCAAATGGTCACTTGCTTTATTTTTTTAAAACCTTTTCAGTCTGCCATTTCTGTAATAGCTGAGAACTGATAAAAATCGATGAAATTGGGGAAGTAAACGAGCATAATGAAAATACCAAACTGGAGTTTCAGACAAATCAGACTTCATGAACAGTCAAGTAACACTTCAAGTCAGCCAAACCACTACTATAGGAACATATGTCCACAAAGCATTCTGCTCACAGAATGGGAACTGCAGACCCATTAGAATTTTAATTAAATCTCTTATCTTTGACAAACAATTTTAAAGTGTAAGGAAGATTAATATTGCCATTATTTATTTGAAATAATGTTCCAACGGCACGCTGGAGCGAAGATAGACAGAGGAACATTGTTTTTAACATGTGTAGGTTTCATTAGTAAATAAATTATCAGGTATATTTATGGCGCAAAACCAAGTTCAGCTTCTATTATCCACCTTTATCATAAAATCATGTCAACAGACTTGGGAGATCAAGCGATAATAGAATACTTGTACTTTCTACACTGTGGTCTGCTTTAGTTAAATAGCAATACAATAAAACCACATTTTGGCCAAAAGCCACGCTAACAAAACTCAGGTTCACACCACACCTGAGCAAGGCTCAATACCACACGGGGCCTCTATGATAAATAAATACATTTGCACACTCAACAGAATGTCGACCCTGGCAAAAGTATCTTAACAGTAAGAATAGTAGAATTCAAAGGATAAAAGTGAAATTGGAGATACAAAGTAACAAAAGATTTAATGAATGCGAGCAGATTCCCCCATGGTGTTATTCATGGTAAGTCAGAGTACGCATTTTATAACAATAAGGATATTTATGCCATGTAGGAGATAACATTATGGCTGCTGACTAACAGCGACTGAACAAGTCAAGTTCCATTTTGTTAAAATGGTTTTCTAGGATGTTACTGGTGCTTTGGGCATTGAAATCTACAAATCTGAAAACCATAAACAACACATCCTTTTACCTATATTTAATTTGTATCCTTCAACAATTTTAAACCTTAGCAAGGTGTACCGTTGGGAGTCAGATATTTAGCACATTTAGGTGGGGGAAGAGGAGAAAAATGCGGGGTTTAACTGCATTGGGGCAGGCCTGAACTTTGGCAACACTGGAGATGGTGATGGGCTTAAACAGAACAGGGAGTGGGGTGCTGGAGTTTTTAAACAGTAGAATAGGACTACTGCTGTTGAACAATATGGGCAGGAATCCTTTGGTCGGACAGGGAATCTGGGGTTGTGCAGCAGGGCAGGGACAGGTCAATAGCCTTTCATTGTTTTCGCATTTTTCATCTCTCAGTCACTTCAAATTTAAAAATAAATTTTACTTGAATAAAGTTTTCAAAATGAGCCCACTGGCATTTCTTCAAAATATTTTAAAACAACCAAATAAATTTTGGTAGCTAAAAGCATTGCATCAATCACTTAGCTTAAATATTAATGATGCATCCGAGGGGATTGTGCACATTGCAATACTACAACTGCAGAATCTGTCTTCAGTTTACAGTCACTACCCTGAGCAAAAATATCAAATCCAAGCCCAGACTTTTGGAACAGGCTGAAGTCTTTAAGTAAAGTGTAATGAATGTATTAAAAGTATTTTTTTTTTAAATCAATGTATACATTTAGGCTAGAATTTCACCGACTTTGCGACCAGGTTTGCCGCGCGATTTGACCCTCCGCGGCGAAAACCCCGGTCGGCGGGATCTTCGGTGACCTTTTTGCTGCGGTGCTTCCACATACCGCCGAGGAGAGGAGCATAGACGTGCAACACCCAAAGTAGAGTTTGCGATCAATTTTTGGCTCTCTCGGGACCCGTATTCTGCACCCAGAATACAGACAGGGTAAAACCTGCGGTGCAGTCCTGCCCAGCAGCATTAAATATGAAGACCTGCAAAAAAGGTAAGTTAAAGTTTTTATTTTTTTAATTCTTTTTCAGCGATTTAGTAAGTAAGTGTTTTGTGAATGTTTTTTGTTTTTTGCAATTTTTTTGTTGTTTCTCCCCCTTCCCCAAGGCCTCTCTCGCAGCGCTATTGGCCCCAAACTAAAGTTGCCGAAATTCGCGGCTTGTGCCACGAATCCTCAAGCAACACCGATTTTTTACCGCTGCGCAAATTAAAGGCCGAAAAGTGAGCCTAAAAATGGTAGCAAAGCGAACAGTAATTTTGGTGTAAAACTACTGTTTTTGCTGAAAACCAAAATTCTAGCCCTTACTGTTATTGGAAAACATGTGTTTTTAATTTTGCCTGAAACCTTATTTTGGACATTAGAAATTTTGGTTACTTACTAAAGCAACAGATTATTTATCAAAAAATATTTAGTGATTCAACTCGTGTCTCAAAAAAAAACTGCCAACAAAATATTTACGCACAGCATACATGAAATGTTTACACACAGAATCCTATTCTAAATATTTACATTGTAAGTTTCCATTCTAAATGTTGAGATTTAAATGGGTTACAGAAAATAACATTTGTGCACAGGAATTGCATGCCATATGCCAGTGTTTTAATAATATACTAGTCAATCTTCTGTGGCTTTGTACATGGGGAGTCAAAATCCAACGATTGTCTTCAGGTGAAGCAGGGTTATGCACTGTCTAACACAAGTCTTTCTATCACACTTGAGGCTGTTGGGGGGGAAGGAGCATTAAGAAAAATAGTCAACTGAGCATGTACAAACTCGACAGCACCAGAACATATAGGAGCCACAATGTCTCCAGCCTCTTAATTGACCTGTATATGAATTCTCCTCGTGTTTACTTATTGACGGGAATTACCTAATCATCTCCATTCTGGCTGAAAATAGTGGTGTCACTATATGCAGCCTTAAAAAGGGTCAAAAACCTGCACCGTAGCAACAGAATTTTCTTCTTCCATGCATAATACATTGTTGTACATGTAATTATCTTGCTCTTGTATACATCATCATCCATCATATGCAGTCCCTCGGAATCGAGGAAGACTTGCTTCCACTCTTAACAGGAGTTCTCAGGTGGCTGTACCGTCCAATATGAAAACCACAGGCTCTGTCACAGGTGGGACAGATAGTCATTGAGGGAAGAGGTGAGTGGGACTGGTTTAGAAACATAGAAATTAGGTGCAAGAGCAGGCCATTCAAGCCTGCACCACCATTCAATAAGATCATGGCTGATCATTCAACCTCAGTACCTCTTTCCTGCTTTCTCTCCATATCCCTTGATGCCTTTGGCCGTAAGGGCCATATCTAACTCCCTTTTGAATATATCTAACGAACTGGCCTCAACAACTTTCAGTGGTAAACAATTCCACAGGTCAACCACTCTCTGAGTGAAGAAGTTTCCCATCAGTCCTAAATGGCTTACCCCTTATTCTTAGACTGTGACCCCTGGTTTTGGAACTCCCCAGCAACAGTAACATTCTTCCTGCCTCTAACCTGTCCAGTCCCGTCAGAATCTTATATGTTTCTACGAGATCCCCTCTCATTCTTCTAAACTCCAGTGGATACAAGCCCAGTTGATCCAGTCTCTCCTCATATGACAGTCCTACCATCCCAGGAATCAGTCTGGTGAACCTTTGCTGTCCTCCCTCATTAGCAAGAACGTCCTTCCTCAGATTAGGAGACCAAAACTGAACACAATATTCTCGGTGTGGCCTCACCAAGGCCCTGTACAACTGCAGTAAGACCTCCCTGCTCCTATACTCAAATCCTCTAGCTATGAAAGCCAACATGCCATTTGCCTTCTTCACCACCTGCTGTACCTGCATGCCAACCTTCAATGACTGATGTACCATGACACCCAGGTCTCGTTGCACCTCCCTTTTCCTAATCTATCACCATTCAGATAATATTCTGTCTTCCTGTTTTTGCCACCAAAGTGGATAACCTCACATTTATCCACATTATACTGCATCTGCCATGCATTTTCCCACTCACCTAACCTGTCCAAGACACCCTGCAGCCTCATAGCATCCTCCTCACCGCCACCTGCAAACTCGGAGATATTACATTCAATTCCTTCATCTAAATCATTGATGTATATTGTAAATAGCTGGGGTCCCAGCACTGAACCCTGTGGCACCCTACTAGTCACTGCCTGCCATTCTGAAAAGGACTCGTTTATTCTGACTCTCTGCTTCCTGTCTGCCAACCAGTTTTCTATCCACGTCAATACATTACCCCAAATACCAAGTGCTTTAATTTTTCACACTAATCTCGTGTGGAACCTTGTCAAAAGCCTTTTGAAAGTCCAAATACACCACATCCATTGGTTCTCCCTTGTCCACTCTACTAGTTACATCCTCAAAAAATTCTAAAAGATTTGTCAAGCATGATTTCCCCTTCATAAATCCATGCTGACTTTGATCGATCCGGTCACTGCTTTCCAAATGCGCTGCTATTTCATCTTTAATTGATGCCCAACATTTTCCCCACCACTAACCGGTCTGTAATTCCCTGTTTTCTCTCTTCCTCCTTTTTAAAAAAGTGGTGTTACATTAGCTACCCTCCAGTCCATAGGAACTGATCCAGAGTCAATAGAATGTTGCAAAATGATGACCAATGCATCCACTATTTCTAGGGCCACTTCCTTAAGTACTCTGGGATGCAGATTATCAGGCCCTGGGGATTTATTGGCCCTCAATCCCATCAATTTCCCTAACACAATTTCCTGACTAATAAGGATTTCCTTCAGGTCCTCCTTTTCAGTAGACCCTCGAACTTCTAGTATTTCCGGAAGGTTATGAATGTCTTCCTTAATGAAGACAGATCCAAAGTATTTGTTCCCTATTATAAATTCACCTCATTCTGACTGCAAAGGACCTACGTTGGTCTTCACTAATCTTTTTCTTTTCACATATCTACAGAAACTTTTGCAGTCAGTTTTTACATTCCCTGCAAGCTTCCTCTCATACTCTATTTTCCTCCTCCTAATTAGACTCTTTGTCCTCCTCTGCTGAATTCTAAATTTCTCCCAGTCCTCAGGTTTGCTGCTTTTTCTGGCCAATTTATATGCCTCTTCCTTGGATTTAACACTATCCCTAATTTCCCTTGTTAGCCACAGTTGAGCTACCTTCCCAGTTTTATTTTTACTCCAGACAGGGATGTACAATTGTTGAAGTTCATCCATGTGATCTATAAATGTCTGCCATTGCCTATCCACTGTCAACCCTTTAAGTATCATTTTCCAGTCTATTCTAGCCAATTCACGTCTCATACCATCGAAGTTACCTTTCCTTAAGTTCAGGACCCTAGTCTCTGAATTAACACTGTCACTCTCCATCTTAATAAAGAATTCTCCCATGCTCTTTCCGCTGCCTGCACTTGATTTCTGCACGCTCTCGGCGACGATACTCGAGGAGCTCAGCGCCCTCCCGAATGCACTTCCTCCACTTAGGGCGGTCTTTGGCCAGGGACTCCCAGGTGTCAGTGGGGATGTTGCACTTGATCAGGGAGGCTTTGAGGATGTCCTTGTAATGTTTCCGCTGCTCACCTTTGGCTCGTTTGCCGTGAAGGCGTTCCGAGTAGAGCGCTTGCTTTGGGAAACTCATGTCTGGCATGCGAACTATGTGGCCTGCCCAGTGGAGCTGATCAAGTGCGGTCAGTGCTTCAATGCTGGGGATGTTGGCCTGGATGAGGACGCCAATGTTTGTGTGTTTGTCCTCCCAGGGGATTTGTAGGATCTTGCGGCGACATCGTTGATGGTATTTCTCCAGCGACTTGAGGTGTCTACTGTACATGGTCCATGTTTCTGAGCCATTGAGGGCGGCTGGTATTACTACAGCCCTGTAGACCATGAGCTTGGTGACAGTTTTGAGGGCCTGGTCTTCAAACACTCTTTTGCTCAGGCGGCCGAAGACTGCACTGGCGCATTGGAGGCGGTGTCGGATCTCGTCAATGCCTGATCTTTTTGGTAGGAGGCCCACCGAGATAAGGGAAGTGGTCCACATTGTCCAGGGCCGCGCCGTGGATCTTGATGCCTGGGGGGTGGTGCTGTGAGGCGAGGACAGGCTGATAGTTTGATGTTTAGCGTAAGGCTCACGTTTTCATACACCTCAGTAAATACATCGACTATGTCCTGGAGTTCAGCCTCTGTGTGCGCGCAGACGCAGGTGTCGTCCGCCTATTGTAGCTCAACGACAGAGGTTGGGGTAGTCTTGGATTTGGCCTAGAGATGGCGATGGTTGAACAGGTTCCCACTGGTTCTGTAGTTTAGTTCCACTCCAGCGGGGAGCTTGTCAACTGAGGTGGAGCATGGCAGCGAGAAAGATTGAGAAGCGTGTTGGGGCGATGACGCAGCCCTGCTTGACCCCGGTGCAGACATGGATTGGGTCTGTGATGGATCCGTTGGTAAGGATCACGGCCTGCATGTCATCGTGGAGCAGGCGGAGGATGGTGACGTACTTTTGGGGGCATCCGAAAAGGAGATATACATGCATCCTCTGACTTACCATGAGCCAGACTACAGAAAATGCATTGTAATCCATCTTAACAGTCCTGTATGTAGCACATGCTTCCTGCGTCCGCTAATTTTCTGTAATACTTTCTACTTCAGATTTTGTTAACAACATTTCTATTGTTCTCGAACAGCGAATCACTTGACACACTATGGGCATTGCCATGGCAGATGTTAGTATTATATTAAAATGTATATACCTACTTCCTATTGATCATACTTGCCTGGACGAGTGCAGCTTCAACACAACTCGAGAAGTGCAACATCATCCAGGATAAAGCAGTCCACTTGATTGGCATCCTATTCACCACCGTAAACATTCACTCCCTCCACCACCAGTGCACCGAGGCTGCAGTGTGTACCGTTTACAAAATGGCTTCTTCGGCAGCACTTCCCAAACCAGTGACCTCTATCACCTAGAAGGACAAAGGCGGCAGGCGCATGGAAACGCCAGTTCCCCTCCAAATTGCACACCATGCTGACTTGGAAATATATTGCTGTTCCTTCGTAGTTGCTGGGTAAAAATCCTGGAACTCTCTCCCTAATAGCATTGTGGGAGTACCTGCACCACACGGACTGCAACCGTTTAAGGAGATGGCTCACTACCACCTTCTCGAGGGCAATTAGAGATGGCCAATAAATGCTGTCCTTGCCAGCGACACCCACATACCATAAACAAATTTTTTTAAGTCGAATGCAAGTTAACACTTACTCACCACTAAACTGTTTGCTGACACTCAGTTTAGGTTCTGCCAGAACCATGTGACTCCAGACCTCATCAAAGCTTTGATCAAGACATGGATGAAAGAGCTGAATGCCAGACAAAAGGTGACAATAGCTGCCCTCAACACCAAGGCAGCATTCGACCAAGTAAAGCACCAAGGAACCCTAGCAAAACTGAGATCATGCGAGACAAAGGGAAAATCCGTCCAATGGCTAAATCGTCCAATGGCTGAAGTTATACCGGACACAAAGGAAAATGGTTGTTGGAGGTGAGTAATCACAACCCCAACATTTCATCACAGGAGCTCCTCAGGGAAGCATTCACAGCCCAACCATCTTCAGCTGCTTCATCAATGACCTTCCTTTGGTCATAAGAACATCAGAACTCGGAGCAGGAGTAGGCCATTTGGCCCCGAACCTACTCCACCATTTAATACGATCATGGCTGATCTGATCATGGTCTCAGCTCCACTTCCCTGCCCACTCCCCATAGCTCTTTATTCCCTTATTGCTCAAAAATCTGTCAATCTCCACCTTAAATATATTCAATGACCAAGCAGAAGAAACAAGGGTTAGTAAGTAAGTAATCAAGGAGGTCTTCCTGTGCTAAATAGCACATAACTTAATGCAAGGAGTATAGTGAATAAGGTGGATGAGTTAAAAGCACAGATAGACACTTGGAAGTATGACATTATAGCCATTACAGAGACATGACTGAAAGAGGGGCAGGTTTGGCAGATCAATATTCCTGGTTACAGGATTTTTAGACAAGTCAGAGAGGGGGGCTAAAAAAGGGGGGTTGCGGTATTGATTAAAGAAACTATTACAGCGGGGAGGAGGGATGATATGCTAGAGGGATGATCAAATGAAGCCATATGGGTCGAATTGAAAAATAAAAAAAGGTGATCACACTGCATGGCGTGTATTATAGAACCCCAAACAGAGATAAAGGAGCAAATATGTAGACAAATTGCTGTGAAGTCCAAAAACCATAGGGCAGTAACATTAGGGGATTTTAACTATCCTAATACTGATTGGGACATATATAGTGTGATGGGTATAGAGGGTGCGAAATTCTTAAAATGCATTCCAGAGAACCTTTTGTCAGTATGTAACAAGCCCAACACGAGAGGGGGCGATTTTGGATTTAATTTGGGGGACTGAAACTGAGCAGGTGGTATTAGTGGGAGAGCACTTGGGTGCCAAAGACCATAATTCAGTCAGATTCAAGTTAGTTATGGATAAGGACAAGGATAGACCAGGAATAAAAATCCCAAATTAGGGAAAAGCTAACTTTGCTAAGATGAGGCGTGATTTGGCCACAGTGGACTGGAGACAGCTACTTGTGGGTAAATCAGTGTCGGAACGGTGGGAGGCATTCAAAGACATGTGCCCTTAAAGAAAAGGGGTGGGAATAACAATTCTAGAGCCCCTGGATGTCTAAGGACTTAGAGGAGGATAAAAAAAAAAGGGAAGCTTATGTCATATACCGACATCTAAATACTGTAGACTCTTTGGAGGAATATAGAAAGTTAAGAGGTAAAATTAAGAAGGATATTAGGAATGCTAAGAGAGAGCATGAAAGATTCTTGGCTAGTAAAATTAAGGAAAACCCAAAGAAGATATTCTATAAATATAAGACGAGCAAAAGGATAACTAAAGAAAGGGTAGGGCCTATTAGAGACCATGAGGGTAATCCTTATGGGGAAGCAGAAGATCTTGGTTATGGTTAATGAATACATTGCATCAGTTTTCGAAAAGGAAAGGGCAATGCAGATACTGCTATCAAGGGGGAGTGTGAAATTCTGGATGAAATAAACAGAGAGAGGAGAAGATATTAAGGGGTTCAGCATCTTTGAAAGTAGATAAGTCCCCAGGCCCGGATGCATCCCAGGCTGTTGAGCGAAGTAAAAGAGGAAATAGCAAAGGCCTTGACCATCATTTTCCAGTCCTCTTTGGATTTGGGCATGGTGCTGGAGGATTGGAGGACCGCTGATATGGTACCCTTTGCTTAACAAGGGAGAAAGGGATAGGCCAAGTAATTACAGGCCTGTCAGCCTAACCTCAGAGGTAGACAAATTATTGGAAAAAATCCTGATAGGAAGGATGTTTCCAGTGGCGTTCCGCAGGACTCATGAGGGGAGGGGTTGGGCTGTTGTTGAGTGGAGTAATGTGCTTGGGCTCCTTTTGTTTCTATGGCCCCAAGTTTCCACACGCGGCGAAAAAGGCGCACCTCAGAGCTGGGCAGCTGTTTTTCGCGCCGAAAATGGCGCCGGAAAAAAAGTACGGTATTCTCGAGCTCCTTGGAGCTCGATGTCTGCTTGGCGCGGCGCACAGGGGGCGGAGCCGACCACTCGCGCCGATTTTGTAAGTAGGAGGGGGCGGGTACAATTAAAATGAGGCTTCTTGGTGCCGGCAACCCTGCGCGTGCGCGTTGGAGCGTTCGCGCACGCGCAGTCTGAAGTAAACATTGGCACTCAGCCATTTTTAAAAGTGCTGCAGAAAAAGTGAAGATTTGTTTCTTGGACCCCTGCAAAGGCTTGTATTTTAATTTTCTTGATATTTCTGTGTGTGAGGTAGTGCTTTTAGCAGCACTGCTGAATAAATCACCTGCTGAAATCAGTGAGTTCAGCTTTTCACTGCTAAACTTGCAGAACCGGTGCCTGCAAATTAAGGACTGTGTGTTTGGAGAAATAAGAGTGCCAATTCAACTTTGCAATGGATCAACGTCCACCAAGAACAAAGAATTTCTTGCATGAGGAAGTGGAGATATTAGTCAATGTAATTGAGCAGAGATTGGAGCTAGATACCAGCAACAGAGGTCGTATAAAAGTGCCACCTAAAGAAATGAAGAAACGCTGGAACCAAGTTGCAGAAGATTACTGCGCAGTGGTGCATACCAGGAGATCTGGAAGTCAGTATAAAAAGAAATGGCACGACCTTGGTCAAGTAGTTAGTGTAAGTAATATTTCCCATTTTTAATTTAATCATAATTGTAACCTGGCTATCTGTATGTCCCATCTTGCAGACTGACACACTCTGTAAAAAGTTATATTTTACTCTTTGCAGAAGAAATTGGCCCACAACAAAAGGAAGGCAACTCGGACAGGAGGAGGCGTGCCCAATCTGCATCCACTGACACCCTTGGAACAAAGGGTAGCTGCTATGATGAGTCAGACATGGAGAAAAGCAATCGGTACAGCACAAGCTGGCCCGCACGCGAGGAAGAGGGTAAGTCCTAAAAATGCATCATGGCCCTTTAAATCAACCTGCTGCCTGGCCTGCTATGTGTGAGAGTACTCATGCCACCCATCCGGCCCCCTCCCTTGCTGTTAAGCATTTGACTGTTCTGATGTATTTTGCAGAACATGATGATGATGATGATGATGACGATGCTGCTGCTGCCAACCCTGAGGATCCTGAGGGTACAGAACAAGAACCAGTACAACCAGCTGCGGACGATCCAGACTGGATGATGGCAGCGATGACTGAAATGTCTGCAGGGGAGAGCTTCCAATTTAATGTTTATGAGCCCCCATCAAGGGGCATCAGAGTTTCAACCCCGAGCATAGGTCTTGGTTCCACCTTCCATGGTTTCGCTTCCGATGTTGTGGGTCCCAGTGGTGCTGCTGGTACAATGCAGCATTCTACAGTCAGTGCACTACCGTCCCAGCCTGCGCCTCCCTCTCGCATAGGTTCTGGTTCCACCTACTATGGTTTTGATTCTGACGCTTCGGGTCCCAGTGTTGCTGCTGATATCATCGAGCAGTTTGCACCCATTCGTCCAACATCACAGCCCACGGCTCGCACTCGAGTGCTGTCGTCTGGAACACCGAGCGTCCCACCATTCCAGCCCGAGCCTCTCCATCCAGTTCAGCTGTCTGGAACACAGAGCGTCCCACAGTCCCAGCCCGCGCCTCCCTGTGTAGTGGTGCCGCTTGCAACACCGAGCATCCCACCATCCGTGCCCGTGCCTCCCAGTGTAGTGGTGCCACGAGGCAGACGCAGGCAGAGAAGGAGATTGGAGACACGCTCTCCTGAGATGCAGCGTGCAACAGATGCGGCTCAGGTTGTGGCATTGGCTATGGAGACCAATGAGCTTACCCGATCACTCATCGGTGGCGTCAATGCAGTAGGTGAAGAGTTGACAGTCCTGACGGGAGAAATAGCAGTAATGACACGGGAACTTAGAGAGGGAATGTCCGAGGGAGTGCAATCGACGGCTCAGGCCGTCAGGGAGGGCATGCAAATTACAGCACAGGCCATCAGGGAGGGCATGCAAGTGTTGGCACAGGCCGTCAAGGAGGGCCTGGTTGAGGTAGCTGCTGCTGAGGGAGGGCACACAGCCCAGCCAATCAAATGACACCCCCATGAGGAAGTGAACATTCACTGAGATATGGATGAGACATGGTTGTAGCCTTTCTTTGCTGTTTTTGTTCTTGTTCTTGATGTAGCTGTAGTAGCGTTTTTCAAATTGAAATTGTTTTGTAAGTTTTGTAACTTTACAACTTATAAGGGATCTTATGGTTTTGAAGTGATCTTATAGTGTAAATGCTCTCACATTTTTTTGTATCTTATTTAATTTTGCACCTAAAAAGTGATCCTGAAGTTTAAGTGTTCTTCAGAGCGTAAGATTTTTCACAATGAAACTGTTTTGTAAGTTTTGTAACTTTACAAGTTTTTAAGTGATCTTCAAGAGTCATATTAAAAAGTATAGTTTGATACAACAAATATTTTATTGGAGTGACGTTAACTTTTCAATAAAATATTTTTTCATTAAAACTGTTTCATGTTTCATTAACACAACACAACGTAGGAACAACTGCAAAGAATAAACATGTCCATATGCAAAAGTGGTCACAGAGCCCTCAGGCATCAGTAGTTGAAGCGTTCACGGATGAGCTGCTGGCGCAAGTCTCGAGCAATCGTTAAAGGGGCACGATGGACGACCCTCCTCCGACCTCATGCTCCGGCATCAGGCACTTGCATGCTTTCCTGATTGTCGTTATCATCCACATCCTGGTCTTCCGTAATACTATCATCATGCACTGGACCCTCACGTCGGTCTTCGGGTTCCACTACCAGCTCCTGCTGCCTCATGATGGCTAAGTTATGAAGCATGCAGCATACAACAGTGAAGTGACCGACAATCTGAGGAGAGTATTGCAACTGTCCTCCAGAATGGTCCAGGCATCGGAATCGCTGTTTCAATATGCCAATGGTCCTCTCAATGATGCTGCGCGTCGCAATGTGCGCCATGTTGTATTGACGGTCAGCTTCTGTCCGTGTCACACGTATGGGCGTCATGAGCCAGGTGGTCAGGCCGTACCCTTTGTCTCCCAGTAGCCAGCTCTACCCTTCTGGCTGCTGCTCAAACATGTCAGATATAACGCTGTTGCGTAGGATGAACGCATCGTGGGTGCTGCCAGGGTATCTCGCATTGACTGACATGATGCCCTGCTTGTCGTCACACACGAGCTGTACATTGATAGAGTGGAAACCTTTCCTATTCCTGTACTGCTCAGAATCCTCCACAGGTGCTCGCAAGGCTATGTGGGTACAATCAATGCAGCCATGTACCTTTGGGAAGCCCACAGCCTTCTCATGGATCACTTGTGCGGTCATTGGGAAATTGATGAAGTCATTCCTTCGCGCATAAAGTGCAGCCGTGACCTGGTAAACGCAGGCATGTATTGCATGTTGAGAGATGGCACACACATCTCCAGTTGTAGCCTGAAACGATCCCGAGGCATAGAAAGAAAGTGAAGCTGTTACCTTCACTTCAACAGACAAGGCAGTATCCTTCTGCTTCTGGGCTGCAAATCTGCTCTCACCATATCACAGATCTCAGCGACAACTTCTCTGCGAAAACGCAGCCTTTTCACACAATCAGCCTCGCTCATGTCCAGGTACGAGCGCCTGGTTCGATATTGTCGACGTGGGTAAGGTCTCCTGCCCATCAACCTACAGGCTACGACGTTCCTGGTGCGGTGAGCTCTAATTAATTTTCTTCTATGCAGTGAATTGATGGCGAACCATTGCATAATATGTGGTGTTGACAATGCAGCACCCATTCTGCAAATTTAAATATAAAACTGTCGATGTGGCTGCCTCTCCCTGTCCAAATGGCCTCAGTCCCCCTCACCGCTCGAAGGCTGCTGCTGATTCTTTGGCTGCCGGCCAGCCACTGACGCCGCCCCTAAAGCGTGGCCGAATGGCCTCAAGCACCTAAATGAGCTGCGTGTGTCCTGCGTTGATTCTTCGGCTGCCGGCCAGCCACTGACGCCGCTGCAATCCCATGGCCGAATGGCCTCGGGTCCGTCCGGGTGCTGTATCTTCGCGGGGAATGAAGGCCTGCCTGAAGCACTGCAGCTCAGCTCGAAGGCTGCTTGCTGCCGCTGCCGTCGAGACACTGTCGCCACATCGCTGCCTGAAAGGCCTGCCTGAAGCACTTTCACACAGGTAGGAAGATGGTTTATTTAATCTTTTCTTTGCTTATAAATTTTTATTCAGGTTGGATTTATTTGTATAATATTTGTATAAGTATAACTAAGGATTGATTGTAGAATTTAATGACTTCCCTTCCCCCGCCCCCACCTCGTTCCCGACGCCTAATTTGTAACCTACGCCTGATTTTTTAAAGTGTAGACAAGGTTTTTTCAAGCGTACAAAAATCTTCACTTACTCCATTCTAAGTTAGCTTGGAGTACGTTTTCACTGTGGAAACTTTGAAATCAGGCGTCAGTGGCCGGACACGCCCCCTTTTGAAAAAAAAATTCTGTTCCAAAGTGAAACTGTTCTACCTGACTAGAACTGGAGCAAACTAAATGTGGAGAATTCCGATTTCTAAGATACTCCGTTCTACACCAGTTGCTCCTAAAAATCAGGAGCAAATCATGTAGAAACTTGGGGCCTATAATCTGTTGAAATGACAAATGTCAAAATCAATTAGAAGCTTATCAAATTTGCACATACTAAAATAGGAAGAGACACACAGAGGATACAGTTAAAGATTTTTGAAAGCGTGATGCAATTGGGCAGACAAATAGTAAGTAAAGGTTAACACTGATAAATTAGAAGTATCTTGTATTAGAAAAAAAAACTGTAATGTGGGTATACAATGAATTAGGGCATCGAGGCAAACATTGATCTATCGTACCGTTACAAATGTAGGATCTCGGGTTCAGTGGATTAGTGGCTCGGGTAAGTGAATCTCGTCCCCAACTTTCGGAAGTTGACTGCCCAATATCTATATATATGGTAGCATAACCGAGGGGATGGATCAATGCGTCCCCGGTAACACATGAACTGGATACCGTAAATGCACTGTGCCGCCACACACATTTCTCCAGTCTTTCAATAGGCAAAATTAATGAACATTAATGAACAGGGTGAATACAAAATTGGCTAAGGGACAGAAAGCAGAGTAGTGATGAATGGTTGTTATTCACACTGGAGCCAAGTATACAGTGGCGTCCACACTTAACATCCAACAATATGACTTGAACCTTGATGATGCTTGGAAAGCCGAATGGAATTCACAAGAAATCACAAACACCTCATGAAGACCCAACGCGGAAAATCCTGGGCTTCGATCTGCCTCGAAGCTTACGGCCAATCCAAACCACATCCGCACAAACCATGGCAGATGCGGACGCTTGATGCACAAATGGAGAATTAAAAACTCTCCAGTGTGCGACTGTGGTCACCCAGGACAGGCCATGGAACATGCAACGACTCAATGCCCAATTCAAAAATACCGGAGGCAATACAGCCAGCCATAGGAGGGAACTCCTGAGCAGCCGCGGAGCATAAAAGAGCGAGCAGCCCAGCCCCAGCACAAAGCGCCGACACCCCCCGACCAAGGAGGGAACACCTGAGCAGCCGCGGAGCATAAAAGAGCAAGCAGCCCAGCCCCCGCAGGGAGCAGCGCGAGTAGGTAACAGAGAGCGACAAAGGAGAACAGGACGACTACATTCAACGTCACAGGAAGGCAGGGAAGTGATTGAGTTTTTTCTCTCTTTTCTTGCTTTAAATTAAAGGGCCTTAGATTAGGGGTCGGGATTAATAACTAAAAACTAAATCGAATTAATTAAATACATTAGAGATGGCAGGACAGGTGATGTGTTTCTGCTGTTGCATGTGGGAGCTGGTTGACCCCATTAAGTTCCATCACGACCACATCTGCAGCTCGAGGAACTTCTGCTCTGTGTTGATGAGCTGGAATCCAAGCTGCAGACATTAAGACACATCGGGGGGTGGGGGAGGGGAAAAAGAGTTACCTGGACACCGCAATCCAGGAGCAAGTCGCACCAGTTAGAGTAATTAATTCAAATTCTACCCGTGGTCAGAGACAGAAGGGTGTGACTACGAATGAGGAGGTATGGGGACTCGGGATAGAGCCTCAGCCCGTGCTCTTGTCCAACAGGTTCGAGGCTCTTACTCCCTGTGTGGATGAGAGCAGGGAAGTTGAGCAGACTGACCACAGCACCATGGTACAAGGGGCCTTTCAAGTGGGGGGAGTAAAAATAAACATTGTAGTGGTAGGGGACTGTATCATGAGAGGATAGATACAGTTCTCTGCAGCCGAGAGCGTGAGTCCCAAAGGCTGTGTTGCCTGCCCGGTGCCAGGGTTAAGGACATCTCCTCAGGGCTGGAGTGGAAGGGGGAAGATCCAGTTGTCCTGAACCATGTGGGCACCAACAACATAGATAGGTCAAAGAAAAAGGTTCTGCTGAGGGAGTATGAGCAGCTAGGGGCCAAATTAAAAAGCAAAACCACAAAAGTTAATAATCTCTGGATTACTACCTGAGCCACGAACAAATTTGTATTGGGTAAATAAGGTCAGAGAGTTAAACACGTGGCTCAAAGACTGGTGTAGGAGAAATGGGTTTTGGTTCATGGGACACTGGCACCAGTACTGGGGTAAGAGGGAGCTGTTCCGTTCGGACGGCTCCACTTAGACCGTGCTGGGACTAGGGTCCTGGCGAATCAAATAACTAGGGCTGTAGAGAGAGATTTAAACTGATTAGTGAGGGGGAGGATTCAAATGAGCGAAAATTAAAACAAAGAATAAGGAGAAGGCAATAGATCAGGGTAGCACTGGGAGAAAATGAAAACCAGAGCATGCCAGGAAAGGACAGAATGTATAAACATAAAGGTGAATCAGAAAGTGGGGTCAAAGCAGGAAAAAATGGTAAAATTATTATTTTTTTTTTTAAAAAAGCTCTTCATCTGAATGCTCGTAGTATTTCTAACAAAATAGATGAGTTGACGGCACAAATAGATACAAATGGGTATGATCTGATAGTCATTACAGGTGACCAGGACTGGGAACTAATTATTCAGGGGTATTTGACAATTCGGAAGGACAGACAGAAAGGAAAAGGAGGTGGGGTAGCACTGTTAATAAAGGATGGGATCAGTGAGTTAGTGAGAAACGATATTGGCTCAGAAGATCAAGATTTTGAATCAGTTTGGGTGGAGATAAGAAATAATAAGAGCAAAAGTCGCTGATCGGCGTGGTCTATAGCCCCCTAACAGTAGCTACACTGTTGGAGGGAGTATAATTCAAGAAATAATGGAGGCTTGTCATAAAGGAACTGCAATAATCATGGGCGATTTTAACCTTCATATTGATTAGACAAAGCAAATTGGCCAGGTAGCCTTGCGGAAGAGTTCATAGAGTGTATCCGAGATGGTTTCTTCGAACAGTAAGCTGGGGAACCAACCAGGGAACAGGCTCTTAGATCTGGTACTGTGTAATAAGACAGGATTAATAAATGATCTCCTAGTAAAGGGTCCTCTAGGAATGAGATACCATAACATGGTTGAATTTCAAATTCAGTTGAAGAGTGAGAAAGTTGGTTTTCAAACCAGTGTCCTAAGCTTAAATAAAGGAGACTACAAAGGAATAAGGGCAGAGTTGGCTAAAGTGGATGGGAAAATATACTAAAGTATGGGACGGTTGATGAGCAGTGGCAGACATTTAAGGAGATATTTCGCAACTCGCGACAAAAATATATCCCAATGAGAAGGAAAGACTAAGAGAAGGGATAACCATCCGTGGCTACTTAAGGATGGTATCAAATTGAAAACAAGGGCATGCAATGTTACCAAGACTAGTGGGAGGCCAGAGGGTTGGGAAACTTTTAAAAGCTAGCAAAGAACGACTAAAAAAAAAGAGGGAAGCTAGATTATGAAAGTAAACTAGCACGAAATATAAAAACAAAGTTTCTACAGGTACATAAAAAGGAAAAGAGTGACGAAAGTAAATGTTGGTCCCCTAGAGGATGAGACTGGGGAATTAATAATGGGGAACAGGGAAATGGCAGAGATGTTGACCAAATATTTTGTATCGGTCTTCATGGTAGAAGACATTAAAAACATCCCAATTGTGGATAATCAAGGGGTTAGAGGGAGGGAGGAACTAAAATCAATCACTAAAGTAGTAGTACTCAGTAAAATAATGGGACTAAAGGCGGACAAGTTCCCTGGACCTGATGGCTTGCATCGTAGGGTCTTAAAAGAAGTGGCTGCAGAGATAGTGGATGCAGTAGTTGTAATCTACCAAAATTCCTTGGATTCTGGGGAGGTCCCAGTGGATTGGAAAACCGCGAACACCCCTATTTAAAAAGGGAGGTAGACAAAAAACAGGAAACTATAGACCAATAAGTCTAACATCTGTCGTTGGGAAAATGCTGGAGTCCACTATTAAGGAAGCAGTAGCGGGACATGTGGAAAAGCATGATTCAATCAAGCAGAGCCAACATGGTTTTATGAAAGGAAAATATGTTTGACAAATTTGCTGGAGTTCTTTGAGGATTTAACAAGCAGGGTGGATAAGGGGAAACCAGTGGATGTGGTGTATCTGGATTTCCAGAAGGCATTCCATAAGGTGCCACATAAAAGGTTACTGCACAAGATAAAAGTTCACGAGAATGGCGGTAATATATTAGTTAGCCAATCCCCTCTCCATGCTAACAGAAAACAGAGAGTCGGAATAAATGGGTAATTTTCCAGTTGGCAAACAGTAACTAGTGGGGTGCCGCAGGGATCGGTGATGGGGCCTCAATTATTTACAATCTATATTCATGACTTGGATGAAGGGACCGAGTGTAATGTAGCCATGTTTGATGATGATAGGTGGGAAAGCAAATTGTAAGGAGGACATAAAAAAATCTGCAAAGGGATGTAGACAGGCTAAGTGAGTGTGCAAAAAATTGGCAGATGGAGTGCAATGTGGGAAATGTGAGGTTATCCACTTTGGCAGAAAAAAATAGAAAAGCAAATTATAATTTAAATGGAGAAAAATTGCAAAGTGCTGCAGTGCAGAGGGACCTGGGGGTCCGTGTGCATGGAACACAAAAAGTTAGTATGCAGTTACAGCAAGTAATCAGGAAGGCAAATGGAATGTTGGCCTTTATTGCAAGGGGGATAGAGTATAAAAGCAGAGAAGTCCTGCTACAACTGCACAGGATATTGCTGAGGCCACACCTGGAGTACTGCATGCAGTTTTGGTCTCCGTATTTAAGGAAGGATATACTTGCATTGGAGGCTGTTCAGAGAAGGTTCGCTAGATTAATTCCGGAGATGAGGGATTTGACATTAAAATAGGTCGAGTAGGTTGGGCCTATACACACTGGAGTTCAGAAGAATGAGAGGTGATCTTATTGAAACATATAAGGTAATGAGGGGACTTGACAAGGTGGATGCAGAGAGGATATTTCCACTCAAAGGGGAAACTAAAACTGGGGGACATAGTCTCAGAATAAGGGGCTGCCCATTTAAAACTGAGATAAGGAGTAATCTGAGGGTTGTAAATGTATGGAATTCTCTGCTTCAGGGAGCTGTGGAGGCTGGATCTTTGAATATATTTAAGGCAGAGACAGATTTTTGAGCGATAAGGGAATAAAGGGTTATGGGGAGCAGGCAGAGAAGTGGAACTGAGTCCATGATCTTATTAAATGGCGGAGCAGGCTCGAGGGGCTAGGTGGCCTACTGCTGCTCCTATTTATTATGTTCTTTTATATACACTCCGCTACTCCTGACGCAATTATCTGGCTTAACCACCGAAATGTAAAATTATAGTTGTTGCTCTACATCAGCCATGTGAAACAGTAGTCGGGGAAATTTAATAGAGGTTCAAAATTAGGAGTGATTTTAATAAGAGAGTTAACAAGGAGAAACTCTTTCCACTGGCAGGAGGATTAGTAACCACAGGACACAGACAATTGGAGAAAGAACCAGAGGGGAGATGGAAAAATTTTTTATACAGCAATTTTTATAAAGTGGAATGTACTGCGTGAAAGGGTGATGGAAGCAAATTCAATAGCAACTTTCAAAAGGGAAATAGTGTACACTTGAAATGGAAAGATTTGAAAGGCAATGGGGAAAGTGCATGTAATGGGACTAATAGGATAGCTCTTTCAAAGAGTCGTCACAGACACAATGGCCTCCTTCTGCACTGGATGATTTTATGAACACTCTGATGAAACAAGGTCAATGCCAAATCAAGGAGCTGGTTTATTTTGCAAAATACATAGAATTGTATTCCAGCCTTTTTTGAACTTCTACAACACACACTGGAACAAAAAAAAAATCATGCTACACTATCCCAAATAGCAGATTTCCTTTCGGGTTAGAATGTAGCTGGGAAACTGACCTACTCGTAACATTTGTTTGACCTGAATGTGGGCTTTCCTGTCCTTTTTTTATTAAGTCTTATCCCAGAAAGTGGAGTCTCAACAGACAACCCCAGCAACTACCCCTGCTGAGCTCAAATGAACAAGCCATCTCAACCAGAATAAGCATGAACTGTCACTGAAATGTCCAAACTAACTTTCTCTATCTGAAGCCCTCTGGTTCAGACGCCTCATGTATATATTTTTTTAAAATCTATATCTCCCAGCGCTGCAGTCCTGTGAATTTAGCCCTTTGAGGGCGCCGTTAACTTTTAAACATATATTACACTGAAGTCCAACCATGGCAGCAGAGTAAGAAATCCCAAAATGTGACAAATATACATACATAACACGAGGGCTTTACATGTTCATACTTGGAGCACCACGTTCAATTCAGGTAATTAGCATTCTACTTTTAGCTTTATAGAATTTCCTTTATTTCAGTCACTAGTCAGAATGCATTTTAAAAAACTACTAGTTAGAATCTTGTACCAAATTTATCAGTTTATCGACAAAGCTCGAGGGAGGACTCCAGCTACTTTTAAAGAACATAGGAAATAGGAACAGGAGTAGGTCATTTGGCCCCTCGAGCCTGCTCTGCCATTCAAGAAGATCGTGGCTGATCTGATCATGGACTCAGCTCCACTTCCCTGCGTGCTCCCCATAACCCTTTACTCCCTTATTGCTCAAAAATCTGTCCAGCTCCACCTTAAATATAATCAATGACCCAGCCTCCACGGCTCTCTGGGACAAAGAATTCCACAGATTTACAACACTCAGAAGAATTTTTTCCTCAACTCAGTTTTAAATGAGCAGCCCCTTATTCTGAGATTATACCCCCTAGTCTTAGTTTCCCCTATGAGTGGAAATACCTTCTCTGCATCCACCTTGTTGAGCTCCCTCAATGGCCCAGAAATTCCGGCCTCCCCAGGTCCGTACAGAGTGTCTATGGACCCAGGAAGGCATTGCAAAAGTCAGTTTTCAGCACACAGTGCGCATGTGCTGAAAACCGGCTTGACAGATCATCCGTATATCGGGAGAGAGGACATTTGCAAGGGCAAGATTGTGGTATTTATCCATATTTTGCCCAGCAAATATCCTCAAAACTCTTACGCCTGATAAAAGCAGGCGCATAGTCTATTTTTACGTGTAAGAGTCTTAAAACATAATAAAATTAAAAATACACACTTTATTTTTAAAAACCCTGCCCATTACATTAAATTTATGTTAAACCCTAATTAAAAAAACATTTTTAAAAACTTGGGGGGGAAAATTTCTGATATTTATTAACTTTAATTTCAATTAATTTTAATTATGTGAGGTGTGCTTTTTATTTTTATTTGGCGTTAGTGTTTTTTTTCTTAATTAATAGCATTGAGAACTTGTAGATATGGAGTTCCCATTGCTATTAACTGAGAATATTGTACCTGATTGGTTGAGCAGTCACACGTGACTGCACCTTCTGCGTGGGAACCTCAAGGACGGGAGTGCACTTCGCAGCATGGGAAGAAAAGGCCTCCCCACCGGAAGGTGCCTCCAGGATCACCAGGTAATTTCGTAAAAATTCTCCGGTTGGAGGCAATTGCCAGCGGGAAGCCTCCGACTGGAATGTCAGAGCCAACATCTTATGTTTCAAAAAGATCACCTCTCAATCTTCTGAACTCCAATGTGTAGAGGCCCAACCTACTCAACCTATTTTAATAAGTCAACCCCATCATCTCCGGAATCAACCTCGTGAACTTTCTCTGAATAGCCTCCAATGCAAGTATATCCTTCCTTAAATAAAAAAGCAGACTGATTTGTTCAGTTATGTGAATGGCAACTAGCTATTCAAATCCAGGTAATCCCACTAACTGTTCTTGAGGATATTTACGAAGTTGTAATTATTTGAATCAGAGAGTCAGTTTGGGAATTCCAAGAGTTGTACTTCAGACTAGCACAGCCTTGCTATGGTAAGAAATACAGGTAACACTGATAAATAAAAAAGTTACTGACAAAAGAATAGTTTAAGCATTTAGATCGAATCCTATTACGGTTCTCATTTCAATAAAAAAAACAGGTGAGTTACTATATTCGTAGAGTAATTCCAGTAACTAATAAAATTAACAGAAAGGTTGTTCTGTTTGATATGCTGAGCATGTTACCAAAAGTTTACATCTATTAAGGTTTGTGGAGATAATCTAGAGCAGTAGTTCTCAAACTGGGGTCCGGAGAGACTTTCCGTTGCTGTGATGGCGCAGTCAGGCACGCGCTGTTGGCCGTTATTTTGTGCAGCCGGGAGCTCGCGCTCTCGTCAGTTTGATGTCAGGCGCAGAGACCTGGTGCTGTGGCACAGCAACACTGGTGGGCCGAGGCAGCTCTGGAAATGGGCACGCAACCGGAATAGTAGATAAAAGATTGACTGACTGAGAATCCAGAGAGAAGACGAGAGGCCCCAGAGACATTGGAAATAGATTTGCAGGGCAGGGGCTGGGGGAGGGTAGGAAGGAGCCACCACATCAGCCTTGTCCAGGGGCCTGGAATTTCGATCAAGCCAATCTTCGCTCACCGAGAACGGCAGCTGGGCCTGTGACTGAACCTGGACTAAAGCTGCGGTCCCAGTTACTGATGTCCTGATGGCAGAAATGCCACACGCTCGGCAGCGAATCAGCGATACTCCAGTGCAGACAGACTACTGCACAGCAGTGGGGTGAGGAAAAAACCCTGAAACACTCAGCAGCTGTGCAGTAAGTAGGCAGGCGGAGGGTTACGTCTGAATCGAAGGCAGCTTTCCGAACAGGAGCTGGTTGCCACTCCAGGAAGAGCAGGGAGGCATCATGCGCTGAAGTATTCAACAGGCATGTTGCTGAACCTGTAGGGCTACCTTGCAACTCACGGGAAGATAAAAATGTTATCACATCAATGTTCACTATATATGGCAAAATTTCATGCAAGTATATTTAACAGGACACTGATGAACTTAACGTTCAGAAATGTAAATATGCAAGGAGTTTATAATATAATTTAGGTGGGGAGGTCAACGATTACTAATCGATTTCAAAAGGGGTCCTTCAAACCAAAAAAGTTTGAGAACCACTGATCAAAAGGACACAGGGAGTTGGGACTCACCTATGAGAGTGATCGAAAGTACAGAACTCATAGAAACATAGAAAATAGTTGCAGGAGAACGCCATTCGGCCCTTCGAGCCTGCACCACCATTCAATAAGATCATGGCGATCATTCCCTCAGTACCCCTTTCCTGCTTTCTCTCCATACCCCTTGATCCCTTTAGCTGTAAGGGCCATATCTAACTCCCTCTTGAATATATCCAATGAACTGGCATCAACAACTCTCTGCGGTGGGGAATTCCACAGGTTAACAACACCCTGTGAAGAAGTTTCTCATCTCAGTCCTAAATGGCTTATCCCTTATCCTTAGACTGTGTCCCCTGGTTCTGGACTTCCCCAACATCGGGAACAATCTTCCTGCATCTAACCTGTCCAGTCCCGTCAGAATCTTATACGTTTCTATGAGATCCCCTCTCATCCTTCTAAACTCCAGTGAGTAAAGGCCCAGTCGATACAGTCTCTCCTCATATGTCAGTCCCACCATCCCGGGAATCAGTCTGGTGAACCTTCGCTGTACCCCCTCAATAGCAAGAACGTCCTTCCTCAGATTAAGAGACCAAAACTGAACACAATATTCTAGGTGAGGCCTCACCAAGGCCCTGTATAACTGCAGTAAGACCTCCCTGCTCCTATACCCAAAACCCCTAGCTATGAAGGCCAACATACCATTTGCCTTCTTCACTGCCTGCTGTACCTGCATGCCAACTTTCAATGACTGATGTATCATAACACCCAAGTCTCGTTGCACCTTCCCCTTTTCCGAATCTGCCACCATTCAGATAATATTCTGTCTTCGTGTTTTTGCCCCCAAAGTGGATAACCTCACATTTATCCACATTATACTGCATCTGCCATGCATTTATCTACTCACCTAACCTGTCCAAGTCACCCTGCAGCCTCTTAGCGTCCTCCTCACAGCTCACACTGCCACCCAGTTTAGTGCCATCTGCAAACTTGGAGATATTACACTCAATTCCTTCATCTAAATCATTGATGTATTTTGTAAATAGCTGGGGTCCCAGCACTGAGCCCTGCGGCACTCCAATAGTCAATGCCTGCCATTCTGAAAAGGACCCGTTTATCCCGACTCTCTACTTCCTGTCTGCCAACCAGTTATCTATCCACGTCAGTACATTACTCCCAATACCATGTGCTTTAATTTTGCACACCAATCTCTTGTGTGGGACCTTGTTAAAAGCCTTTTGAAAGTCCAAATACACCACACATCCACTGGTTCTCCCTTGTCCACTCTACTAGTTACATCCTCAAAAAATTCCAGAAGATTCGTCAAGCATGATTTCCCTTTCATAAATCCATACTGACTTGGATCGATCCTGTCACTGCTTTCCAAATATGCTGTTAATTCATCTTTCATAATTGATTCAAACATTTTCCTCATTACTGATGTCAGGCTAACCGGTTTATAATTACCCGTTTTCTCTCTCCCTCCTTTTTTAAAAAGTGGTGTTACATTAGCTACCCTCCAGTCCATTGGAACTTATCCAGAGTCGACAGACTGTTGGAAAATGATCACCAATGCATCCACTATTTCTAGGGCCACTTCCTTAAGTACTCTGGGATGCAGACTATCAGGCCCCGGGGATTTATTGGCCTTCAATCCCATCAATTTCCCTAACACAATTTCCCGCCTAATAAGGATATCCTTCAGTTCCTCCTTCTCACTAGACCCTCGGTCCCCTCGTACTTCTGGAAGGTTATTTGTGTCTTCCTTCGTGAAGATAGAACCAAAGTATTTGTTCAACTGGTCTGCCATTTCTTTGTTCCCTATTATAAAATCTAAAGAGTAGAAAAGTCCCTAAAAAAAGTCACCATGCTACAAAACACCATGTATACCTGCAAGAGAATGCTCAGAGAAAAAAGATCGATCAAATTTGCAAGTGAGCTGAGCATCAAGCTATTAGAGAAGATCAACCTCTCCTGTCAAAAGAGAAAAGTGGTCAGGAGGAGATAGAAAATGGTATAGATCAGGTAAACCTATAATATTGCTTCAAACTAGTTAGACTAGCAGACCAAAGGACAAACCAGTGAAAAGTAAATTTCGATCAGATTTTAAGAATGTCTTTGCTCAAAGGGCATGCATCATTGAGCAGTTTCTCCTTCATACTGAATTCAAGCTATTGCCTTCCATTAACTGTAACAGAGTTGAAACACTGATATAGCTAGACAAACAGGGATGGATTTCTGTATTGTATACACAAGCAAGGACCAGTGTCTGGCACAGACATTTCTTCAAAAATAATTCTCACCACCATTATTGTTACGTTGAGAATAACTCCACAAGACTGCACATCTTAGGCTCAAACTGTTGTGACCTTGGTCTCTTTATTGTGACTCCAGAGTGAGGAGGCAGCATGGTAGTCTGCTTTGCTTGCCCAGGGTGTGCAGGAGACCCTTGGGTCTCCCACAGGTGCGCCCCCTGGTGGCAAGTCTTACACATTGGTCATGTTTACATATATACACACACACACACATCATTTCTCTCTCCCCCACCCAAGGTCTTAAATACAAGTTGTTTACAAGTTGAAGCGATCTGGCGCTCTGCGTTCCTGGGTTGATCACCTGAGTTGAAGTCCTGACATGGGTGAGTCAGTCGGATCATTGCTACACGGCCGGGCGGCTGGTCTGATCGGACTGTCGAGCAGGGTGGGTTCATCCTCATGGTTGATAGCGAGGTCGATTGTGTTAGTGGCTCGCTGGGGGGCCAGGTCCTTTCCAGTGGTTCCTGGTTATCTGTAGTTCGCAGTTTGGTCCAAATGCTTTCTGCGTTTGCCCATTACATGGTTTCACAACAAACACTCCATTCCCCTCTTTGGCTAACACAGTGCTAGCAGCCCATCTGGGGCCATGATCATGGTCTACATCATTTATTTTGATGTCGTGTGGAGGAGCCGTACGATCATGGTGCATTCTCTGCTGATAGCATATGGAAGGCCTGGTTCTGAGTGATTCTGTCCGGTGACTGCACAGCACCCAGGATAGCCGGGTCTGTGGGGAGTTTACCGTGACACGTGTGGTGCTCGGCTTTATGATTTGGACTGCCCGCTCCGGACTACTGACGCTGACCCTAAGGTCCGGCAAGCCAAGGATGGCAGATCTGGCCTTGAAACCTTCAGTAGTGGCGGGAGGCCGTGTGGTCCCCGTGGATCCTGGGCCATGGTATGGAGGCCCCGGACCACCGACTGCGTGTAGCCTCCCTGCCTTTCTTTGCAATGTTGCAGGATTGCCACATAGGGACCAATCTGATGGGATGAGCATTACGTCTTTGCGACGGATAAGCTGCAACATACCGTCTAGGGGTTCGCCGTTAGCAGGCGATAACGTGGGATCCTGGCTGGTCCAGGTCCTAGTCTGGGGAGCCATTACAGTTGACCCCCTCGCTTTCTCACACTTGCATAACAACGAGCAGGTCTGCGGGCTGCGCCGTTGCCATCCCGGTGGTGGGCAACGGTAGCCGACTGAGGGCATCAGCGCCGTTCTCCGTGCCTGGCCCATGGCGGATCATGTTACCGTGCACAGACAGTGTTAGACCTATTCGAAACAAAACACTGATAATAGTGCCTCTGCTCTCCAAAAACTGAGAGACTGGCAGCTTATCTGACTCGAGCAAATATTGGGACACTCTTTGGTACATCTCTTTTGTCCCGTGAATGCAGGCTACTGCCTTGGGTAACTTATTGGATACATGTACAACCAGTTGGGGTTCGCCCGTTACTTTGGCTTGCTGTACAACACGCCAAACCCCGTGTGATAACACATCACTTGCTACAAGTACTTTGTTAGATACATATACGACCGGTTGGTGTTCGCCCGCCACTTTGGCTTGTTGTAAGGTACCCCCGCCCCCATATGATAATACACCATTTGCCACGAATGGGCGCTCACATGGGTTACACAGTGCAAACAACTTATCGGAACGTGGTGGGTTCCTGACCTTCTCGGCAGCTGCCCCTTTTCCTTATCCTGAAGCCCAGTCGTTTTCCTTGCTGGGCAACACATGCCTCTGTTTCATTGTGGCGACATACCATGGTCTGGACACAGTCTCGTAAGTGTCCCTGATGCCAACTGCCACGATCTTCCTCCCCGGGGATTTTGCCTCTGGAGTCGGGAAGACACATTTGGATCGTTTCGGCCGGAGTCCCACTCCGCATGGTCGACCTGGAGCCTCTTCCATCATCGCGAAGAGGTCGTCGGCTTTGGGTGGTGGGTACCGCTGCTTGGTTGATCTTTACCTCCTCGTGGTCGTGATGAGCGGCCTATGACACGGGGATCTGCACTTCGATGCCTGGTTCAGCTGAAGGTGGGGGCTTGCTCAGCCTTTGAGCAAGGGAGATGTCGTTCGCCGGAGAAGGTACACAGAGGTCTTACCAGTTCCATCGAATCTTCCCCATCCACCTTCTACCAAGCAGCGTTGGCCCATCACCTGAAACAATCCACAATGGTAAATTGTGCACCGCTACCTCATGGGATACACTACCAATAACTGGTATCAGTTCCTTGATGTAGGTGCGCAGCTTTGCCTGAATCGGGATCAGCTTGGCTCGTTGTGCTCTGTCACCCCACAGCCTCTCGAATGCCTTCTGGCTCATTATTGATTGACTCGCCCCCGTGTCCTTTTCCATGGAGACTGGAAATTTAACTTTTAACATTATCAAAGGGCTTTTGGTGGTGAAGGTGTGTATCCCGTACACTTCCTCTTCTTCCTCAGGTTAAGTTGCCTCTCCTGCTCATTCAGCATGGTCCGCGCCGGATCAGTCATCTTCTGCCGACTCTGCCATGTAGTGAGTCGCAGCATGTTTACACATTCGCTGAAGATGCCCCATTGTTCCACAGCCCTTGCACATGTAGTACTTGAATCGACATTGATGGGCTCGATGATTACCCCCGCAGCGCCAACATGATGCTAATGGATTCGCATTCACGCCCCACGACGGGTTCTGAGTCATCCTAGGTCTGGCCTCTGCGGGCGTGTAAGCCCTGCCATGTACAGTTCTGCCTGCTGAAGGCGTTATTTTATGCACAGTACTTGCCGGTGAGTTCCGATGTTGCAATGATATCTGTTTAGTGTTATCATTCGTGGATATAAAAGCCTGGGCTATTGTGATGGCCTTGCTCAGATCTAGGGATTCAGTAGACAGCAGTTTGCGAAGAATGACCTCGTGGCCAATTCCAAGCACAAAAAAGTCCCGCAACACTTCCCCCAAAAACCCAGCAAATACGCACGGTCCCGCAAGGCGTCTTAGGTCGGTGACATAGCTTGCCACGTCCTGGCCTTTGGAGCGGTGGTGCGTATAAAAACGATACCTGGCCATCAAGATGCTCTCTTTCGGCTTGAGGCGTTCCCGAACCAGCGTGCACAACTCTTCATATGTCTTAGTCTATTGGTTTCGTCGGTGTGAGCTGATTTTTGATGAGGCCATATATCGTGGACCTGCAAACGGTGAGGAGAATCGCCCTGCGCTTGACCGCGGTTTCTTCCTTTTCCAGCTCGTTGGCCACGAAGTACTGGTCAAAACGCTCAACAAAGGCTTCCCAATCATTACCCTCAACAAATCTCTCAAGAATACCAATGGCTGCCATAACTGCGTCAAAGTTCGTGATCTGTTACTTGTCACCAATTGTTAAGTTTAGAATAACTCCACAAGACTGCACATCTTAGGCTCAAACTGTTGTGACCTCGGTCTCTTTATTGTGACTCCAGAATGGGGAGGCAGCATGGTAGTCTGCCTTTTATACCTGCTTGCCCAGGGTGTGCAGGTGACTCTTGGGTCTCTCACAGGTGTGCCCCCTGGTGGCAATTCTTGCACATATGTATGTAAACACTGCCAAACATCTATGATACACAATCAGACAAGCTGCACCAGACAGCAAACCTGAAAGGAATTCCAAACATCTGGTTCTTTTGTACATAACAGAAGAATTAGGAGCAGGAGCCAGCCATACACTCCCTCGAGCCTGCTCACCGTTCAATATCATGGAAGATCTTCAACCTCAACTCCACTTTCCCGTCCAATCCCCATATCCCTTGATTCTCCTAGAGTCCAAATATCTCTCTATCTCAACCTTGAATATAATTAAGGATTCAACATCCACAGCCCTTTGGAGTAGAGAATTCCAAGGATTCACAGTGAAGAAATTCCTCCTCATCTCAGTCTTAAATGACCAACCCCATATCCTATGCCCCCTAGTTCTGGACTCCAGCCAGGGGAAACAACCTCTCAGCATCGACTCTGCCAATCCCACTCCCAGAATCTTATACGTTGCAATGAGATCACCTTTCATTCATCGAAACTCCAGAGTTTACAAGCCTCTCCTCCCAGGATTCAATCTCGTGAACCGTTGTTGCACCATCTCCAAGGCAAGTATATCCTTCCTCAGATAAGGAGACCAAAAACTGTGCGCAGTACTCCAGGTGTGGTCTCACCAAAGCCCAGTACAATTTTAGTAAGACTTCCTTACTCTTGTATTCCATCCCCCTTGCAATAAAGGCCAACCTGCCATTTGCCTTTCTAATTGCTTGCTGTACCTGCTTGCTAACTCTTGTTTTCTCCATGAGGAATTGTCCACACATACTTTTTGCCTGAATTAGTGGTGACTGTTGCAGTTCAATTCCAACCTTCTGGCTCCACTTTTTTCTAAACATATTTCTCGTGCTGAGGTAGCCTTAAATTCAATGCGTTAACTGTTGAGACTGTCCATTCATGAAGGAAGCTATTAACAGCTGTTCAACTGGTTTCAGTTACATATAAATAAATGGACAGATGCACAAGAGCATTTATAGAAACAAGTTCTCCTGAGCTACACTCAAAAGTAAAGACAAGCTTTTGATCTTCACAGTTGGTTTTAGGCTTGTTTGTTTGCTTCAATCCACAACTCCATGCACCAAAAAAAACATAGCTCCTGAATGCCGGTGGCAATAATCATCTAACTACGACTGATCCAAGACAGAAAGGGAACATTTCCAAAAGTAAACTGGTTTTTGTAAGCTTTTTGTCCCCCATTCAGACACCAAGTTATGTACAAAGATGAGAGACTGGGAAATATTGGTATTCAGAGGGACCTGGGTGCCCTTGTGCACAAATCACAGGGAGTTAACATGCAGGTGCAACAAGCAATTAGGAAAGCAAATCATATGTTAGCCTTTATTACAAAGGCATTGGCGTACAAGAGTAAAGCAGTCTTACTACAATAATATCATACTTGGTCCCTCGAACGAGGATGACTTGCTTCCACAGGAGTTCACACTTGTTTCAATAAAAGGACCCGATGTTCCAGTCCTGAACTCCAATTGAAGGGGTGGAAGATGCCTGTGCGTGGATTTTTTTAAAAACGCGTGGTGACCGTTGCACATCAGCCACCACATGGGCTCGACAGAGCTAGGCCATTATCCAGTGGTAATTAACCAGGACAATTGGAGACCTGCTCTACTGCACGGACCTAGTGCGCGCACATATCGCAGTGTGGGCTGGCCCGTGCTGCCCCTAGGCCCTCGGCTCTTCTGGGCCCCGTACCCTCATTTGCCGCACCTCCACCACGATCTCCCGCCGCACCTCTGCTGTGCCTGGGCCCCACCGATGCTCCTGCCCACGCTCCATGGTGGGTCTTGATGACGTCACCCAATCGTCCACCTCGAAGCCGTTGCACGCTTGGATCAGCTCGCGCTGGAAGTTGTAGTGATATGCCGCTCCAGCTCTTATACTACCCGACCCACGGAGGTGTTCTCTCGCAAGTCGGGGGGGCCACCACATAAAAACAGCAATAGTTAGTATGACCAGCAAATTAAATTTTAATTAAATTAAATAAATATTGATAAGATACCTGATGTTAAAGCCAAAGATTCATTCTTTATAGGCTTTTCCAGATTATCTTCCTCAGCTGAAATATATTTAAATCATATTTAGAGATTTACTTTTTGTCTTTTTACTTTTGAAAATTGTTCATGTTTATTTTGGACTATTGAAATGTGTGAAAAAATTGGAACAAAAATATAAAAAGCAATGGTTCATGAAAATCAGAGAAAAATATTCATTAACAGTATCCATGTCATCAGTATACATTCCAAGCATAATCTCTTCCATTTTCTTTCCACCGTGCTCTAGGTTTAGCAAAACTGACTGCGCTTCAGAATCAGATCGAATTGAAATTCACAGCTGGAAAACAACGTATGGTTTCTGGGAAGCCAGTATTTTCAGTTCAAATTTAGTGAAACTCATTAGAAAATTGGGATGGGGGTAGAATTTCACTCAGGTTCTCTGAATCTTCTGCCATAACTTCAGAGGAAACTCTGGAGAAACGGGGTCAACTTCTGTTTTTAGGTGTTTATGTCAGTTCTCCAGGGGTCCCACTGAACCTCAGCTGAAGGGGGCTCGAACTACACTCATTGGAGTTCAGAAGAATGAGAGGTGATCTTATCGAAACATGTAAGATAATGAGAGGGCTCGACAAGTTGGATGCAGAGAGGATATTTCCACTCATAGGGGAAACTAAAACTAGGGGACATAGTCTCAGAATAAGGGTCTGCCCATTTAAAACTGAGATGGAGGAGGAATTTCTTCTCTGAGGGTTGTAAATCTATGGAATTCTCTGCCCCAGAGAGGGTTATTGAATATATTTAAGACAGAAAGAGACAGATTTTTGAGCGATGAGAATAAAGGGTTATGGGTTGCGGGCAGGGAAGTGGAACCGAGTCCATAATCAGATCAGCTATGATCTTATTAAATGGCGGAGCAGGCTTGCAGGGTCAAATGGCCTACTCCTGCTCCTATTTCTTGTGCTCTTAAAGAATCCATGGGCAGAGAAGCAATGGAAAAAGTGGAAAAATGATTTGCAAGGATGTAGGTGCGCGTGTAAAACTAAGGACAATAAATAGTAGTCACGAAGAAATCAAATAAGGAATCTAGGAGAAATGTGGTGAGAATGTGGAACTCGCTGCCACATGGAATGGTTGAGGCAAATAGCATAGATGCATTTAAGGGGATGCTAGATAAGTACACAGGGGAGAAAGGAATCGAAAAGATATGGTCAAATGAAGCAAGATGGGAAGAGGATTGTGTGAGGAAGAGGATTGTGTGGAGCATAAACACTGGCATAGACCTGTTGGGCCAAATGGCCCGTTTCAGTGCTGTAAATCTTATGTAATTTTTATGAGTCAGCAGCAATCGCATACAACCTCCTAATTGCAAATGACACCACATGCTGGAGGTTCTACCCACCCTCCCTATGATTCTATAATTGTTCTTTACAGATCATCTGACTCAGCTTCCCAGTCCATAAGGAAAATTCTGCCTGCAAAGCAAACACAAGTCAATCTACCACTGACCCTTTTTCTGCTCGAGTTGTACCCACAAGCTCTCAAGTATTAAGATATCACTTTAGTGCTTTCCACGCCTCTTCATTACATTGGATTAGGTTGCGTTGTCCAACAAGATGTAAATAAGCTCTCCAGAACTGCAGGAAACTCGAGAGCAATTCACTCTGGGCTCACTTTGCACAGTGTAACTGCACCCTATAAATTGCAAAAAATTGAACTGGATGACGACTTGAACTTTGAGGATACCGGGTTTTATTTTACTATGTATTACAGGGAATTTACATGCTCTGCATACAGGTATCAGTGCCAAGATTCTGCAGGGTTTTTTTTTGGTAGGTCACAGCAGCACAACCACCTATAAATTGGGTAGTTAGCAATTCTGAGATGTCTAGAAAGATACACGGCTGACACAGAAGTCTTCGTAAGGATTAAGGGAACTTTTAAAACTATCAAAATCTCTGCAAATCTAAACAAGCTTGATAAAATAAATCTATAAATTATAAGTCTGTTTTGACCAGTTAATAAAATGGATCATGCCGGTGTATATTCTAGACACTTGAATTTCTGATGCTATTTTATATGCAAATATTTTTACTAATTTCCATGTGATCTGAGCTTTCTATTTTTGCAATTTTTATACATAAGAAATGTTGTTTGTGGTTGAATGCACAACAGGAAATTAACAGGGGTGTGACAAAGCTCAAGTATTTTGGAGCTTTGTTTAACATAGCTCCATTCCTCCTCAGTCAGATTCAGAGATTTAACAGAACACCACCTGTCCCAAGTCTGGACACCCTGGCACTCTTGGTGTTTCCACAGCCCCAATTCGCACTCCCTCGGAGTGCTGGCCGTCCATGTTTTTATCCTTTACAGCCAGAAACATTAACGGTCTGTGTTCAGAGTGCAAGATAAAAACCTAGAAACCATGAAGGGTTTTAATAGAGTAAATTGGGAGAAGCGATTTCCAGTGCCAGAAGGGTCAGTAACCAGAGGACACAGATTGGTAATTGGCAAAAGAGTCAGAGGTGAGATGAGGAGAATTTATTTTATGCAGCAAGTTATGATGATATGGAATACACTGCCTGAAAGGGTGGTGGAAGCAGATTCAATAGTAACTTTCAAAAGGGAATTGGATATACACTTAAAAGGAAAAATGTGCAGGGCTATGGGGAAAAAGCAGGCGAGTGGGACTAATTGGATAGCTCTTAAGAGCCGGCACAGGCACGGTGGGCCAAATGGCCTTCCATGCTGTATCATTCTATGATTCTAAATGTTTGATTTTTAGCCTGCAGCAAGATTTTTTTTTTTAAGTATGAATCAATCACATTGAAAATGATAGTAGACTACAATAGTAACTTAAAATTGTCTTAAAGACTCCAAGGATAATAATTCAAACTTACAAAATCTCTCCAGTTTTTGGAAATGGTAGCAAAGAGACCAATTCTTCGCTTATCAAAAGATCCGTCAACTTATTTGAGCCGAACCAACTCCTGTGATTAAAGCCAAATTCCTCTCACTTTTCTTCAATCTATAGGACTATTTCTCAATGGTGTGAATTTCCAATAGCACTAAAACAATAAGTTTCCTGTCTGTAAACACCCATGTACAGACATGATTGAAGTGCACAGGAGCTTTGGTAACATTTGATAGTGAGAGGCACTCTAATTCTTAAAGATGGTACTACAAATTAACTGATAGCAGTCGGCATCACACATTTTAGTAGTTGAATATAAACAAGAAAAAAAAATCCAGAGCCGTCAGTGCAGTATTGATAACCAACACATTCTGAAATTTACCCCATCATCGTCATCATAGGCGGTCCCTCGAACGAGGATGACTTGCTTTCACATGGGTTCACAGATGTTTCTATCCTGAACTCCAATTGAAGGGGTGGAAGATGCCTGTGCGTGGATTTTTTTAACGTGTGGTGACAGTTGCACATCAGCCACCGCACAGGCTTGACAGAGCTAGGCCTTTATCCAGTGGCAAAGGTTAACCAGGACGACTGGAGACACACTCTGCTGCACGGACCGAGTGTGCACACATATCGCATACCCCAGCCAGCTCCTGGACACCTTTCTGATCCTTCACTTATTGCATATATTTAGGGCCAGAATATCAGAACTCTGCAATATCCTCATTAGGGCAGTCTTAGAGGACAGATTGCAGACAGTCCTTTGGCTCAACAAAATCATGCGATCATTGTAATGTATTGCACCAAGAGCGGCAGATTTGTCCTTTTAATCACGAAAAAATCCTACTTGCAGCTTGCACAAAAACACTTATTCTAGGAATGCGCAAAGCAAATTAGAATTCTAATTTTAGTTTAAACACACTTAAAATATTGGTCCCGCACTTGCCACAGGGAAATGCCTCCGATCTGCAAATAAAATGCCCACGTACCCGAGGTGAAGTACGGAGATTCAAAGTCCTGGGCCACTCCGGGTACCCGTGGGTAGAGGCCCATGTATCCCAGAGATGCAGGCGGTTCACAAGCGTCCCTGGGATCATGTGGGACAGCCAAATGAAAGAAGGGAATCACCATTCATGCTTGAGGGGGTTCCGTATGAATGGGAAAACCCCCAAAAAAACATGTACACATTAAATAAATAAAATCACTACATATTTAAAGTAAAAATGTAATTTTTTGAAAAATGCATTTAAATGTTTTAGAGGGGCTAAAAAAGGCTTACCTTATTGTACAGTTTTTTTTTAAACTGTTTAAATGAATGAAAAAAAAATGATTTTACTTTTTATTTTAAAACTTAAACTTTTACCAGGCGCAAGAATTTCATGGGTACTTGCTGGGCAGAAGTTGGGCAAATAGCCTTTTCCGGAGATGTGTTGGATGTGTCAAGAAGCTTGATCCTGGTAAAATGCAAAGTGATGAGATGCAGGAAGCTGGATTGTGGTTCAGTAACTGTACAGATTAATACATGCATTAGATGGGTACTACCTAGCGGCAGTGTCCTAGGCCCAACAATCTTCAGCTGCTTCATCAATGACCTTCCCGCCAATATAAGGTCAGAAGTGGAGATGTTCGCTGATGACTACAGTGTTCAGGCCATTCGTAACTCCTCAGATAATGAAGCAATCCATGCTCGCATGCAGCAATACCTGGATGACATATCAGGCTTGGACTGATATGTGGCAAGTAACATTCGTGCAAAATAAGTGTCAGGCAATGACTATCTCCAACAAGTGAGAGTCTAACCACCACCCCTTGACATTCAATGGCATTACCATCGCCGAATCCCCCATCATCAACATCCTGGGGTCACCATTGACGAAAAACTTAACTGGACCAACCACATAAATACTGTGGCAACAAGAGGAGGTCAGAGGCTGGGTATTCTACGGCGAGTGTCTCACCTCCTGACTCCCCAAAGCCTTTCCACCATCTACAAGGCACAAGTCAGGAGTGTGATGGAATACTCCTCACTTGCCTGGATGAGTACAACTCCAACGACACTCCAGAAGCTCGACACCATCCAGGATAAAGCAGTCCACTTGATTGGCACCCCATCCACCATTAAACATTCACTCCCTCCACCACCTGCATACCATGGCTGTCGTGTGTACCATCTACAAGATGTACTGCAGCAACTCATCAAGGCTTCTTCAGCAGCAACTCCCAAACCCGCGAACTACCACCTAAAAGGACAATGGCAGCAGGCGCATGGAAACACCATCCTGACTTGGAAGTATATTACTGCTCCTTCATTGTCATTGGGTCAAATTCCTGGAACTCCCTGTTAACAGCACTGTGGGAGGATCGTCACCACTTGGACTGCAGCAGTTCAAGAAGGCAGCTCACCACCAACTTCTCAAGGGCAATTAGGAATGTGCAATAAATGCCGGCCTTACCAGAGATGCCCACATCCCATGAACGAATATTTTTTTTTTAAAATTAGGCATTACAAACACATTTGTGGAGACCGGGCTTATGATATGCTGCAGGTATATCATCCATCATCAGAGGCAGTCCCTCGGAATCGAGGAAGACTTGCTTCCACTCTTTACATGAGTTCTAAGGTGGCTATACAGTCCAATACGAGAACCACAGGTGGGACAAATAGTCATTGAGGGAAGGAGTGGGTGGGACTGATTGCCGCACACTCTTTCCGTTGCCTGCGCTTGATTTCTGCATGCTCTCGGCGATGAGACTCGAGGTGCTCAGCACACACCCGGATATGCTTCCTCCAGTTAAGACGGTCATTGGCCAGGGTCTCCCAGGTGTCCATAGGGATGTTGCACTTTATCAGGGAGGCTTTGAAGGTGTCCTTGTAACGTTTCCGCTGCCCACCTTTGGCTCGTTTGCCGTGAAGGAGTTCCGCGTAGAGCGCTTGCTTTGGGAGTCTCGTGTCTGGCATGCGAACTATGTGGCCTGCCCAGTGCTTCGATGCTGGGGATGTTGGCCTGGTCGAGGATGCTAATGTTGGTGCGTCTGTTCTCCCAGGGGATCGGTAGGATCTGCAGAGGCCACATGTGTTGGAGTAACTCTCAGCTGGATGTACCACAGAGTAAATCATTGCCTTAGTTAAACTGGAAATTTTAAGTTTAAATATCTGCAGGGAAGGATCAGAAATAGTTAAATGCAAAATAATTTGAAACCTTGTGCTTCTGCTGATCATGTGACATTAATTTCACGACACCACAATGCAACACTGAAATGGTATTTCTTTTCAAAATCTCCACCGAGACCTCTCTACAGTGTTATTGGTCATGTGGACACCATTGGCATCTTCAAGTGTGTAACAATGTTACTCAGGCTCCAGCATAAAATAAAATGTCCTGGTTGGCAGTTTTGGCAATGGAGGTGTGAAGGGTCTAATTGAGGTTAAAGGAGATAACTAAGCAAGAACTTGAACAGATGAAGGAGGACAAAGAATGAAGCCACTGGCAGCAAAGGATGGGACCTGCTACTTAGACTGGAGACCAACAAGAAACTGTCTTTGAACAACTGAAACAAATATGAGATTTTCATTACCTCGTTGCAGTGCTAGAAATCAAGGTGCGGTGATTCAGTTACTGCACAGGGAGGATTGCAGACTGTGAGCAGTAAGGGATGTCATTTTAACAGTGAAAGTATTCTATTGTACAATTTATAAAATAAAAAAAGTACATTTCTGACAAACTTCATAATTTTATGGTTCATAAATGAAGGTTTTGTGGAATTAAGCATACCCCAATATATACATTTAAACTGCTAGCTTAGAAGTATTAATATCAGGAGAAAGGTTAACAATTCTAAACTAAAATAAGCAGTATGGCAATGTATAGGAACTACAACCCAATGTAGGAACATGCAAACTGCAAAAATAACAGGGTACATAACAGAAACACTAATTTAGTAAAATGCTAATTGTGCACACTGTATGGTACCCATTATTAGATTTAATTATTTTTTGTGCCAATTTTCTCTCTGCTTTAACCTAAGCTGCTGTCACTATGCAAAGTTGCACAGGCTCCAGCAGCCCTCCGATACCTTACCCAAGTGGTCATTCTCCATATGTGTGGCTAGACGGTAATGTTGACCGTATATTCGGCTGTGATGATATCATGTGGGCCAGATCCAGCCTTCACACAATACCAATGCATGTGTGTTTTCTAGCAGATGTCTACATTGAAGCCATTGGTGTACCACAAGATAGGGGCAAAAGTGTGGAAAATGGATTTCAATATCGGCAACTGTGAGGTCATCCACTTTGGACCTAAAAAGGATAGAACAGAGTACTATACTTTCTAAATGGTGAAAAGTTAGAAACAGTGGCGGTCCAAAGAGACTTGTGGGTTCAGATATATAGATTGAAATGTCATGAACAGGCACCGAGAATAACCACCAAGACTAACAAAATGCTGGCCTTTATATCTAGAGGACTAGAATATAAGGGGCAGAAGTTATGCTACCGCTGTAGAAAGCCCTGCTTAGACCACACCTGGAGTACTGCGAGCAATTCTGGGCACCACACCTTAGGAGGGAGTGCAGCGTAGATTTACCAGAATGATACCTGTACTCCAAGGGTTAAATTACAAGATACATAAGTTTCAAGATATTGGGCTCAATTTTCCCCAGTGATTTGTACCGGTTTTTTGGAGCAGGCTTTTTTTTGGCCTACGTTAATAAAAAACAGTTTCCCCAATCAATTTGCACCAGCATAACTCAGTTAGTTACGATTTTTTTAGGTTAGTTTTTTTTCAGCCAAAGGAGGCGTAACCTGCCACCCTCGCCAATTCTGGCCATTTAAGCAAGCTTGGCCAGCCGAGAGTTACTCCAGCCTCTGCAGAAAAACCTTCCAGAGAGTTAAAGGAAATCGGAGAGAGAGAGGAAGGGACTGGGACGCCATTTTTTGGGATGTCGGGAGGGGAAGTGGACCAGCAAGTAAGTTGCTGCAGTATATTTTAATGTGCTTTTAAACTGATGCAATGTGTTTAATATGTTGCGAACTGGCTGTATGTTTCACTTTGCAGCCTCAGCTCGCATTGTGTCCCTAGTTACCATGGCAGCCTGATCTTTTTGGCGCAGATCTAGGCTCCACCCCCAAAACTAAAGGACCAGTTAGGCCACGCCAAAATGAAGAAATACAATGGGAAACTTAGAACTTTTTTTTTGGTGTACATAGGCCCCCAAAAAATGCCAAAAAAAGCTTTGGGGAATATTGAGCCCATTAAGAAGAATAGATAGGCTAGATAGAAACTATTTCTGCTGGTTGGAGAGTCTATGACTAGGGGCCTAGTCTGAAAATGAGAGCCAGACCTTAGAGGAGTGAAATTAGGAATACTTCTACACACAAAAGGTGGTAGAAGTTTGTAGCTCTCTTCCACAAACAGCAAATGATGCTAGATCAATTGGTAATTTGCAATCGGAGATTGATAGATTTCTGTTAACCAAAGGTACTAAGGGATATGGAGCAAAGGGCATATGTAGTTTAGTCGCAGATCAGCCATGATCTCATTGAGTGGCGGAACAGGCTCGAGGGTTAAATGGCCTACCCCTGTTCCTTTGTTCCTATGATAATTTTAAATTCCCATTTTCAAATTCCTCTATGGTTTCACTCCTCCCTATCTGTAATCTCCTCCAGCACTACAACCCTGAGAACTATACATTCCTCCTATTCTGGCCATTTGTGCATCTTCGACTTCCTTCACCCCACCATTGGTAGCTGTGCTATCAGCCATCTGCGCCCCAATTTCTGGAATTCCCTTCCCAAACTTCTTCACCTTGCCACCCCTTCTACTTTAAGAAGCTCCTTAAAACCTACCTCTTTGATCAACCTTTCGGCCACCTGTCTTAATGTCTCCTGCTTTGGCTCAGTGTCGATTTTTGTCTGATTACACTCCTTTGGAGCGTCTTGGGTTGTTTTATTGCATTAAAGATGCTATATAAATGCAACTTCTTGTTGTTGAGGTATTGGACAAGGACAGCCTGGCTCATTTTCTTCTTTTATCCAGGAGCACCAAGGCCAATTGTAGCATTCCTGCCATTACAGAGACAGAAATCAGCTAACCCAGCACAGATTGGGCACTGAACCTGGTGCTTTTGGCTTAGTGCTGCAATGAACAATGCCTATATCTATCAGCGCTTTAGGGGGCCATCATTTTATTTTTAAATCACTGATTGTGCTGTGCCAATTAAAGCAACTCAAATCTCACTAAATTGAATTTTGTATTTGGAGGACTTGGCATTGTTGACTGGGTCAGACTATAAAACCATACTGGTCCTCTCAGGTGCTTTAGTGGCTTGTAAATATGTTGGAGTAACAAATGAAATAATGGCTGTTGAAAATGCTTCAGAGTTTAGATGTCAAAAAACAAATACACAAAGCGCATCAACAGCAAATTATATGGAGGAGACCCAAGTGAAGAGAACGAGAAGTGCAAGAAATACATTAATGTCGTGCCTTTTATGAACTCATGACGTCCCACGGTGCTTCACAGCCAATGAAATACTTTTGAAGTGCAGTCACTATTGCATTGTAGGGAATCAGGAGCTGCCTGCAGCAGAGTGACTTGAGGGAAAAAAACTCAGGATACACTTTTGAGAGGGTATATAGAAAACAATGTTTACATTTTTGGGAACAGTTTTAACTTATGAAAGTTTGTGATTTTATTAGTTAAATACATTGTAATTTAAATAGCAAGAACTCTGGAGAATTATTTTCATTCACATTAGTGGCACCGACTCGCGAAGATTTTTGTTTGTTTTTATTAGCGGCAGCAGAGATTAAACTAGAATACAAGAATGAGTGCGCTAAATGTAATTCAAAATATTTAAGGCAACAAAAAATAAATTGTTCTCATACTTGGAACAAATTATCTATCCTAGTCATTGTTAATATAGTGTGGGAAATGGTATGCAAAGTACAGAACATTCCTAATACTGTATTAGTAAGTACATAGCTGGTTATGTTAGTTTGTAAACACATTTACTTTGGTTTAGAACTTATACCAACTACATATAATACTGGCCAATTGCTAAATCATTTGTCTATGGCCATTTTAAATCAATGAACACCAACTCAATATAATCACAAACCATCACACTCAATGCATTTCACACAAAAAGTAAGTAGGAAGCTAAAATGTCATGCTGTCTCTGGGTGAAAGCCGACAGTGAATGGACTAGCAATGGTATAATTCAACCCAGCGCCATCCGTGCCCTCAGCACATGTGCTATTCCACACCACTCCAGCCTCCAATTCACAGCTTGCCCAACTCTGGGATGTTGCTGTAGTTGGTGCCCATAAAAGGGAGGGAGTGCGAAAGTGTCCCGTACAAAAAGAAGAAAAAAAAAGTTTTACGGTTGCAAAAGCACATCTCTACTTGGACTATGGCAGTGGCCACCCCTGTACTGCAGTGAAGTCTCCGGAGCCTTGCATACTGACAAGGACCAATCTATGCCTGGGTAGTTTGACATGTCTGATTTCCATATTTGATTGGATATGCATTTATTTGGGACCGATAGCCAAACCATTTTAAACATACACTGACCAGTGTATCCAAGAGAACTAAGATAATGGGTGACCAATAATGGATGACTAAGAGAAGATAATGGGTGACCGATAGTGGATGAGCAGAGGTGAGAGGCCTATAACATCACAAACTAGATGATAATTTGAAGTACTACAACCAAGTAATTGAAAATTTGTAATATTTCATGCTTTCTTATATCTTAAGGTAAAGCTGAAAAAGATTATTCAATGCTCCAAGGCAGAGAGTACGATAAATGGAAAATGTTTCTGCGCAATTTATTTTAACTGGTCAAATCGGATGGTTGCTTTGCTAAAATGGTTCAGTACTAGCAGGTTGTTTTTTCCTACAATTTTTTTAAATTATTCATTGGACGTAGTAATCGCTGGCAAGGCCAGCATTTATTGCCCATCCCAAATTGTCCTAGAGAAGGTGTTCGTGAGCTGCCTTCTTGAATCGCTGCAGTCCATGAGGTGAAGGTTCTCACATGTTGTTAGGGAGGGAGTTCCAGGATTTTGACCCAGCGACGAAGAAGCAATAGTGATATATTTCTAAGTCACAATGGTGTGTGACTTGTAGGGGAACTTGCAGGTGGTGATGTTCCTATGTACCTGCTGCCCTCGTCCTTCTAGGTGATGGTTTGGGAGGTGCTATCGAAGAAGCTTGGTGAGTTACTACAGTGCATCTTGTAGATGGTATACACTGCAGCCACAGTACGCCTGTGGAGGAGGGAGTGAATGTTTAAGGTGGTGGATGGGGTGTCAATCAAGCAGGCTGCTTTGTCCTGGATGTTGTCGAGCTTCTGGAGTATTGTTGGAGCTGTACTCATCCAGGCAGGTGGAGAGTATTCCATCACACTCCAGGCTGGTGCCCTGTACATGGTGGAAAGGCTTTGAGGAATCAGGTGGTGAATCACTCCTCACAGAATACCCAGCCTCTGATCTGCTCTTGTAGCCACAGTATTTATTTTGCTGGTCCAGTTCAATTTCTGGTCAATGGTGACCCCCAGGATGTTGATGGTGGGGAATTCGGCAATGATAATCCCGTTGAATGTCAAGGGACAGTGGCTTGACACACTCTTGCCTGGCATTTGTGGGGGGAAAATGTTACTTGCCATTTATCAGCCCAAGCCCAAATGTTGTTCAGGTCTTGCTGCATACTGACATAGAGTGCTTCAGTTTGAGGAGTTGTGAATGGAACTGAACAATATACACTCATTAGCGAACATCCTCACTTCTGACCTTATGGAGGGCGGGTCATTGATGAAGCAGCTGAAGATGGTTGGGCCTTGGACACTGCCCTGAGGAACTCCTGCAGTGATGTCTTGGGGCTAAGATAATTGGCCTCCCAACAACCACAACCATTTTCCTTTGTGCTAGGTATGAGTCCAGCCAGTGCATAGTTTTTCCCCTAATTCCCATTGACTTCAATTTTACAAGGGTGCTTTGGTAGCACACTTGGTCCAATGCAGCCTTAATGTCGAGAGCAGTCATTCTTACCGCACCTCTGGAAGTCAGCTCTTTTGTCCATGTTTGGACCAAGGCTGTAATGAGGTCTGGAGCCGAGTGGTCCTGGCAGAACCCAAACTGAGCATCGGTGAGTAGATTATTGTTGAGTAAGTGCCATTTGATAGCACTGTCAACAACACTTTCCATCAGTTTGCTGATGACAGAGTAGACTGATGGGGCTGTAATTGGCTGGATTGGATTTGTCCTGCTTTTTATGGACAAGACATACCTGAGCAATTTTCCACTTTGTCGGGTTGATGGCAGTGCTGTAGTTGTACTGGAACAGCTTGGCAAGAGGCGTGCGCTACTTCTGGAGCACAAGTCTTCAGCACAACAGCTGGGATTTTGCCAGAGCCCATAGCCTTTGCTATATCCAGTGCGCTCAGCCATTTGTTGATATCATGTAGAGTGAATCGGATTGGCTGAATATTGGCTTCTGTGGTGGTGGGGGCCAAGATGGATCATCCCCTTGGCACTTCTGGTTGAAGGAGGTTGCAAATGCTTCAGCCTTGCCTTTTGCACTCATGTGCTGGGCTCCGCCTTCATTAAGGATGGGGATGGTCATGGAGCCGCCTCCTCTAGTTAGTTGTTTAATTGTCCACATCCATTCACAACTGGATGTGGCAGGACTGATCTGATCCATTGACTGTGGGATCACTTAGCAGGCGGCTTCTGCTTTTTAGCATTCAAGTAGTCCTATGTTGCAGCTTCACCAGGGCGCACCTCATTTTTAGGTATGCCTGGTACTGCTCCTGGCATGTTCTTCTACACTTCTCATTGAACCAGGGTTGATCCCTTGGTTTGAAGATAATGGAGAGTGAGGGATATGCCAGGCCATGAGATTGCAGAATGTGATGGTATACAATTCTGCTGTTTCTGGTGGCCCACATGGGACACTGAATAAATTTAAGACAGAAATAGATAGTTTCTTAAATGATAAGGGGATAAGGGGTGATGGGGAGCGGGCGGGGAAGTGGAGCTGAGTCCATGATCAGATCAGCCATGATCTTAGTGAATGGCAGAGCAGGCACGAGGGGCCATATGGTCTACTCCTGTTCCTATTTCTTATGTTCATTACCTCTGGGACTCCTCCCCCACAATCTATCCTTGACTCTCTTCTCTTCCTCATCTACATACTGCCACTTGACAACATCATATGCAGACATCAGCTTCCACATTTACAGTGATAGCACCCAGCTCTATCTCCCACAACCTCTCAAGCCTTCCACCATCTCTGCTGTCAAACTGCTTATCCAACATGCAGTCTTGGGTGAGCCACAATTTTCTCCAGGTAAATAATACGAAGACCAAAGCTATCATCTTTGACCCTTGTCACAAACTCCATAGCCTTGCCGCTGATTTCATCCCCTTCCCCAGCCATCTTCTCAGACTGAACCAGCCTGTTCACAACTTGAGCGTCTTATTTGACCCGGAGCTGAACTTCCTATCGCATAGCCTCTCCATCACAAAGCCTGCCAATTCAAAAGCTCCATAACATCGCTCATCTCTACACCTGCATCAGCTCATCTGCCACTGAAACCCTCATCTATGTCTTTGTCACCCCCAGACTCGACTATTCCAATGATCTGCTGGCTGAGTTCCCATTCTCTATGTTCTGTAAACTTCAGCTCATCCAAAACACTGCTGCTCAGACCCTATCCTGCACCAGATTCAGCTCATCCATCATCTGTGTTCACTGACCTATACTTCTTTACGATCCTAACTAGGTCTCCAATTTAAAACTCTCATCCTCACATTCAAATCCCTTCATGGCATCACCTCTTTTCCCAAACCTCCGCTAGGACTATAACCCTCTCACCACCCCACCAACCCCCATAATTTTCAGTTGGTCTACCTCAGGCCTCTTACATAGAAACATAGAAAATAGTTGGACTAGGCCATTCGGCCCTTCGAGCCTGCATCACCATTCAATAAGATCATGGCTGATCATTCACCTCAGTATCCCTTTCCTGCTTTCTCTCCATACCCCTTGATCCCTTTAGCCATAAGGGTCATATCTAACTCCCTCTTGAATACATCCAATGAACTGGTATCAACAACTCTCTGCGGTAGGGAATTACACAGGTTAACAACTCTGAGTGAAGAAGTTTCTCCTCATCTCAGTCCTAAATGGCTTACCCCTTATCCTTAGACTATGTCCCCTGGTTCTGGACTTCCCCAACATCGGGAACATTCTTCCTGCATCTAACCTGTCCTGTCCCGTCAGAATTTTATATGTTTCTAGGAGATCCCCTCTCATCCTTCTAAACTCCAGTGAATAAAGGCCCAGTCGATCCAGTCTCTCCTCATTGATTCCCGGGAATCAGTCTGGTGAACCTTTGCTGCACTCCCTCAAAAGCAAGAATGTCCTTCCTCAGATTAGGAGACCAAAACTGAACACAATATTCCAGGTGAGGCCTCACTAAGGCCCTGTACAACTGCAGTAAGATCTCCCTGCTCCTATATTCAAATCCCCTAGCTATGAAGGCCAACATACCATTTGCCTTCTTCACCACCTGTGTACCTGCATGCCAATTTTCAATGACTGATGAACCATGACACCCAAGTCTCATTGCATCTCCCTTTTCCTAATCTGCCACCATTCAGATAATATTCTGCCTTTGTGTTTTTGCCACCAAAGTGGATAACCTCACATTTACCCACATTATACTGCATCTGCCACGAGTTTGCCCACTCACCTAACCTGTCGAAGTCACCCTGCAGCCTTTTGGCGTCCTCCTCACAGCTCACACCGCCACCCAGAGTGTCATCTGCAAACTTGGAGATATTACACTCAATTCCCTCATCCAAATCATTAATGTATATTATGGAAAGCTGGGGTCCTAGCACTGAGCCCTGCGGCACCCCACTAGTCACTGCCTGCCATTCTGAAAAGGACCAGTTTATCCTGTCTGCCAACAAGTTCTCTATCCACGTCAATACATTACCCCAAATACCATGTACTTTGATTTTGCACACCAATCTCTTGCGTGGGACCTTGTCAAAAGCCTTTTGAAAGTCCCCTCTCTTCATCTCACCATTGGAGACCATGTTTTCAACTGCATTGCCGGCCACATTCTCGAATTCTCTCCCTAAACCTCTCCACTTCTCTTTTCCTTTAAAACCCTCCTTAAAATACATCTCTTTGATTAAGGTTCTTGTCACCCCTCCATTATCTTTTTTGGATCGGCATCCCTTTTTTAAAATCTGATAATGCTTCTGTGAAGCACCTTGGAATGTTTTTCTCCGTTAAAGGCGCTGTACAAATTCAATTTCTTCTTGCTACTGCTTCTGGACAGCGCAAGGACAGGATCAGCCTAACCTATAACACACTTAAACAACCAAACTCATCTGTTTGGGCAAAGAACGAGAGGACGGCACCTTTAGAACCATACACCAGTACGAGTCATCACCTTCAAGAGAGGAAGGGAGAACGGTGGATGGCAAAAATATTTAATTTAAATCTTAATATGGTGCTCTGCTCCAATTTATAGTCATCTATGCATTAAAAATATGAATTATCCAATTTGATTAAACAAAGTAAGTAACAAAAGTTGGAATTTGGTGCTAAAAAACTGAATAATCAGATAATTTGAATTAAGCAACTTTGAATTGAGACTAGATTGTACTTTCAATGTGGCTAGATGGAGTAAATTGTGACGGTAGGTTTCCACCATGCTGTAGAATGGCCCTATTTGCTCGATAGCATGCACTCCAAGAAAAAGGCATGATACGATCATTTTTCAAGTGGGGCATGACAATGTTTCTAATCCCGTCTCCCTCCTTCTCTCCTCCTTTCCTGAAAACATCGACTCCTTGTTGGGTGTAGGTCCAGGAGTCAGAACCCTGACTACTCTACCCTCCTTAATTCTGGACTCCTGAAGTCAACTGTAGGATCAGTGGAGGTCAGCTAATTCTGGGACACAGTGGTGGGCAAACCAGGGACCTCTCTGGCCTGTATGGCTCAGCTGTTCATTTATACTTGCTGAGCCCTCAAGGGAGCCAATCCCGACCTTTGTTATCAAATGATTTTACTTTTGTTTTGAAACCAGTAGTTCTGCATTTGACAAATCTACAGAGCGAACAACATATTGATCACTGGGTCAGATTAAGTGCAAATTAAACCAATCTTGTTTATTCAGAATCAGAGGGGGGAGGGGGGCAAGTCAACCCACATTAAATCTTGATACACAGCGTAAGCAAGACACTTGCTATAGCTGTATCTTAAGCACAATGCGTCATTATTTACTGTTGTGACATACTTGTGATGCCTTTCAGGATACGCAAGACGTTTTCAGTTTGGATTCTCGAGGTAAATACAGAACAACCTATGTTCTGAATCAGCTCTGGGCTGAGAGCAGTATATTCAGACAAAGTACAACTACGGACACCAGAAATCAGTGTGTAGGGGAACTACTAAACTGTCACTTGTAAATTATCTTTGTGAAGAGGTTATGGATGTGAACACGTTAAATGGAAGGCTGAAGAATTGACCGGGCAAGACAGTTGCTAAAGAAATAATAACTGAAATCAAAACATGTTAAAAACACATTTGAACTAGTGCTGAATGGTCATTAACTAACAAAACATTGCATAATTAATTTAATGGCTACTCAAGGTTTGAAGGAATTGTTCATTTTAGGAACTATAAAAAAAATCTGATAAATTCTAAACATTCTTAAGTTTATGCAAACAACCTCCAAACCCTAATTCGGTTTCCTGCTGTTACAAATTATGCGTATTTCAAATTTTTTAAAAAAGATTGTTTGGTTTCACCAGTGAGATGATCTCTGAAGACAATTAACTAGTCTCCTCTCCCAAAGGGGTAGAGCAGACCAAGCCACAGATCTCTCTTCCAGATTACTGCTAGTACTGCTCTGTGTCAGTGTACAATGAATGGCACGTGGCAGACAGACACTGCTGTTAATGACTTCTCTTGGAGATGTAACATGCTGCACCTTGCGTGGAATTCCACCCAGCAGCCTACCCAAGAAATGTGGAAACACTTTACAGGTTGTAGCAAGCAGCCCAGGAGCAAAACCCATAACTATCTAGTTGGAAACTGAACGCTCTTACCACTTATATGCTGTCCAGTTATTGTAAATTTAATTTAAGTGACACCATCTTCAGTGATCTTTCCTGATCAATTACAGCTGGAAACAGAATGATCATTTACCATAAAAAGTTGCGCCTGTAATTTCTGCGGTCTCGAGGAGTCCGTATTCCATGTGTATGTTGAGTGTGTGAGGTTGCAACCCCTCTTCCAATGTCTGATGGGGCTGCTCCTCAAATTCTGGTTGCACTTCAGTCCCACATTCCTGATCTTTGGGCACCCTGTGCGGAGGGGAGCGGGCAGATCGGAAGGCCTCCTCGTAGGACAGCTCCTGGGCATGACCAAGGGGGCCCATCACCCGGTCCAGGCAGCGGGCGGTTGAGGGGGTCATTCAGCCTGACTGCCTGCATCTCTTCCGCGGTTACATCCGAGCCAGGGTATCCCTGGAGATGGAGCACGCGGTGTTCACCGGTACACTCGCAGCCTTCCGCGAGGTGGGTGCCTGAGGCACTGGAGTGCATCATCACCCCCGGCAACCAAATTTTAATTTGAACCATGTCTAAAGTTTAATTTGTTTGGAAGTTTGTCGGTTTTAGTACCCCCCCTTTAAGCCAGAAGGCACTTGTATAATGTGTTTTGGTGCCCTAAAAAAAAAAGAAAAAGTTGGCTTGCCAATGACTACGGTAAACATAAAGTAGTTTCTATTTTTCGTTGTTCCTCGCTATTCCTCTTTATTATCAACAGGTACCTCTCTCCTCTAGCTAGGTAGGTTAGGATGGTTTTGGCTATAGATGCCTTCAAAGCCTTTGCAAATACCTCCCCCAACAGGAAATGATGTTTGCTTCTTCAGGACTATTCCTCTCTCCATCTCCTAAATTCAGAAGGAGTGACTTTTACCTACTGCACGTTCCATCAAGTGCCCCAGTCAAGATGCAGCAAGATCTCCCAATGAGGGACATTGAATCTGAACAGCAGCCAAGCCTAGAAACCCACACGTTGGCACATCAAACGTTAGTTAATCTCTGCCACTGGGCCACCCTCTTTGCCAATAGCAATTTAATATTGGGCTATGTCTAGAAAAATAACATGCAACACATTTTTTTATAACACAAAAACAAATTATATCCTGGTAGCACACACACGCGTGTGTCTATCCTACCTCCAGCCCCAAACCAGCTGGAATAGCTCTTTCAAGAGCCACCAAAAGTTACTGAATGCTCCGGTCATTCGCGCTCGGCGCCCGACCTCCTTTTCCACATCCCCTATATGAAAGTTATTGTTCACCCCGTGCCTTTTACCTGCTGGTCGGGATGTTCCTGTCGCTGTGGCCATGGTCCCGTGCCCTATGGCTGGGGTGTTGCCGGGGCTCGGACAGCCGGGCTGATGCTGCAGCTGGAGGCCGCCCGCCCCCGGCTGGTTGCAGTAAGGCGAGATCGTGGTGTTGCCGTTGAGTCCTGATCTGGATCTCGATCGCGTCCGAGGAGGTTCGAGCAGAGGATGCGGAGGGAACCTGCCCACACCGCCAGCGCCCCTGTCCCACGGTTCCAGCCGCACGAACACCTCCGAGCCCGGGTTCCCCAGCGCCTGTCCCCCGCCGCCTCTGCCTCCTCCCGCTTCTTGGTTGCTCGGGAGCCGTTGCTGCTCGGCGGATGTCCCTTGGTCGCGGCCGGCGCCGCTGCTGCCGTCTTTCGGCGAAGGAGGCGGCGGTCCGGCCCGCAGCCTGGGATAGAGGCAGGGCTCCTG